>NC_053169.1:87489888-88089888 GCF_016835505.1 Polypterus senegalus | reverse complement strand
TATTCTTTCATGAGTTATTTACAAGTTTCTGACCACTTATAAAATGTGTTCAATGTGCTGCCCATTGTGTTGGATTGTCAATGCAACCCTCTTCTCCCACTCTTCACACACTGATAGCAACACCGCAGGAGAAATGCTAGCACGGGCTTCCAGTATCCGTAGTTTCAGGTGCTGCACATCTTGTATCTTCACAGCATAGACAATTGCCTTCAGATGACCCCAAAGATAAAAATCTAAGGGGGTCAGATCAGGAGACCTTGGGGGTCATTCAACTGGCCCACGACGACCAATCCACTTTCCAGGAAACTGTTCATCTAGGAATGCTCGGACCTGACACCCATAATGTGGTGGTGCACCATCTTGCTGGAAAAACTCAGGGAACGTGCCAGCGTCAGTGCATAAAGAGGGAAACATATCATCATGTAGCAATTTCGCATATCCAGTGGCCTTGAGGTTTCCATTGATGAAGAATGGCCCCACTATCTTTGTACCCCATATACCACACCATACCATCAATTTTTTGTTCCAACAGTCTTGGAGGGATCTATCCAATGTGGGTTAGTGTCAGACCAATAGCGGTGGTTTTGTTTGTTAACTTCACCATTCACATAAAAGTTTGCCTCATCACTGAACAAAATCTGGAAGCCTATTGAAAAAACAAAAGTTGGATCCAAAATGGCCGACTTCAAAATGGCCACCATGGTCACCACCCATCTTGAAAAGTTTCCCCCCTCACATATACTAATGTGCCACAAACAGGAAGTTAATATCACCAACCATTCCCATTTTATTAAGGTATATCCATATAAATGGCCCACCCTGTATATGTATTTAATGTGTTTCTTCAAAAGTGACGACAAACCTTTAAATCATCATCAACATTTTTTAATATTTTTTTTAAAAAAGGAATTAATAGTTAAAAGAATAAAGTCAAGTGAAGTTGGGGAGCCTGCACTGGTACAGTGCGTTGCTGCACCCACACTACATGGCAAAATAGCTCAGGGTCCCGGTTGGCAACCCCCCAGGCAGACGCGCGGTCCAGTCCTACCCTCCAGAAATGACCCCCTATCTGCTGCGGCCAGGTGTTACGTGGGCGACCCCTTTGCCTGGTCCAACCGCTCGGGTCCCCAACAAAGAGGATCTTATGAGCCGGATCACCCTCGGGGAAACGAGTCACCTGGCCGTAGTGTCGTAACTGACACTCCCTCACAATGCAGGTCATGTGCCTCATTCGGGACTACATGAGCAACACAAAGTCAAACCAATGGGACCCAAGGATTCGCCCAAGAGACCAAAGGAGTCCTGTCTTCGTCTCAGGTCACTGAATAGCGTCCATGTCTCGCAACCATATAGCAAGACAAGAAGCACCAGGACTCTAAAGACTTGGACCTTCGTCCTTTTGCAGATATCAGGGGAGCCACACACCCCTTTACAGGGACCTCATGACCCCCCAGTGCTCTCCCAATCCGTCTGACTTCACAGGAAGAGTCACCAGAGACATGAACACTCTCTTCGCAGACAGACACACCGCTGATGGCCGTGCCCAAGAGGTCATTAAGCCTGGATGTTGGTTTTTATCACGACACTCAGACTCCTCACTCAGTCTCTTGAGCGCCCCAATCAGAGCCTCCATTGACTCCGCGAAGATCACAGCATCGTCAGCAAAGTTAAGATCTGTGAATTTTTCTTCACCAACAGATGCCCCACAGCCGCTGGACCCCACGACCTTAAACAACACCCAGTCCATACAAGCATTGAACAGAGCAGGAGCAGAACACACCGCTGACGAACCTCAGAATCAACTGGGAAAAACGCAGAGGTCCTGTCTCCACTCTGCACAGCACTCACAGTACCAGTGTACAGGCCAGCCATGATATCCAGCAACCTCGAGGGGAACCCGTGAACCCTCAGGATGTCCTACAGGGCAGCTCGATCAACTGAGTCGAACGCTTTGCGGAAATCAACAAAGGCTGCAAAGAAACTCTGCCGATATTCGCGTTTGCACTCTATGAGAACCCTCAGTGCCAGGATGCGGTCGATGGTAGACTTGTTAGGCATTAAATCAGACTGTTCCAGTCGCTGGTAGGTGAGCAAGTGATCACGGATCCTATTGAGGTCGACCCTAGCAAAGACCTTACCCGGCACCGAGGGCAGTGTTATCCCCCTGTAGTTACCGCAATCCAGGCGATCACCCTTCCCTTTCCAGATAGGGATGACGAGTCCCGTTTTCCAGTCAGTTGGGATGATGCCAGTCTCCCAAATGGAAGCAAAGATTGCTTACAATGCCAGCTGTCCTTACCACCATGACCTTCTCTTAAAAGAATGTTGTTATATATTGATATGATGTCACAGTTCAGTCGACATCAACAGTCAAGTCAAGTTGGGAAAAGATGGAAGGCAGCGTCATAGCCAGCTTGCTGAAGGCCCCCGTGCAGCACCCTGAGGTGGGCTCCTGCTGTCTAGCATAACTCTTAGTAATTTATTCGTGACTAGATCCTAGGGGCCGGCTGGGCAGTGGCGTCCGCGACCGCGTCACTATCAGATCACACACTGGTGACAAACAAATCAGCTCTCTAAATGGAATTTGTAATAACTTTTTAAATTCATTTATTACAGCCGCTGTAAGTTACCTAAAATAAAATAAATGGTGGCAATGGAATGTGGGAGGTGTGCGCAAAATGTGGACACGCTAACAAGACAGCTTTGTGAAAGAAGATGATTAAAATATAACGTAAGCTAGAAAGTAGAAACTGTTCTGTGCTATAAAATGAAGCCATTTCAATTTGTAAAAAAATAAAACGACAATACCGGCTGACAGGATACTACTACACAATCGGCCTGTTTTACACACGACATCACAAGGTGGTCACGCTCACAACTCCTCACAGTAGTGACACTAATGCCCAGAAGGCCATACTAAGGTACACAATAAAACAGATTACAGACAGGATGGATTGAAAACATTCACCAAATGACAACAATTGAGCGGAAGATGGCGGTGAAATGTCGGTGCTATTGCGTTCAACAAGTAGATCGGCAGCAGCGTACAATTTGCCATCAGCCATCGAGGTCAGAGTTGATGATAACAAGAAGCCACTGCATCGAGATTGTGAAACCATTGTTTTCCATCCATCCATTATCCAACCCGCTATATCCTAACTACAGGGTCATAGGGGTCTGCTGGAGCCAATCCCAGCCAACACAGGGCGCATGGCAGGAAACAAACCCCAGGCAGTTTGCCAGCCCACCGCAGGGCACACACACACACACCCGGTACAATTTAGGATCGCCAATGCACCTAACCTGCGTGTCTTTGGACTGTGGGAGGAAACCCACGCAGACACGGGGAGAACATGCAAACTCCACGCAGGGAGGACCCAGGAGGCGAACCAGTGCTACCCACTGCGCCACCATGCTGCCCGAAACCACTGTTTTAATTATTAAAACTTCATCCATCCATCCATCCATCCTCTTCCACTTATCCGAGGTCGGGTCGCGGGGGCAGCAGCTTGAGCAGAGAGACCCAGACTTCCCTCTCCCCGGCCACTTCTTCCAGCTCTTCTGGGAGAATCCCAAGGCGTTCCCAGGCCAGATGGGTGACATAGTCCCTCCAGCATGTCCTGGGTCTTCCCCGGGGCCTCCTCCCGGTTGGACGTGCCCGGAACACCTCACCAGGGAGGCGTCCAGGAGGCATCCTGATCAGATGCCCGAGCCACCTCATCTGACTCCTCTCATTGCAGAGTAGCGGCCTCACCCTATCTTTAAGGGAAAGCCCAGACACCCTGCGGAGGAAACTCATTTCAGCCGCTTGTATTCGCGATCTCGTTCTTTCGGTCACTACCCATAGCTCATGACCATAAGTAAGGGTAGGAACATAGATCGACTGGTAAATTGAGAGCTTTGCCTTACGGCTCAGCTCCTTTTTCACCACGACAGACCGATGCAGAGCCCGCATCACTCCAGACGCCACACCGATCCGCCTGTCGATCTCACGCTCCATTCTTCCCTCACTCGTGAACAAGACCCTGAGATACTTGAACTCCTCCACTTGGGGCAGGATCTCTCCCCCAACCCTGAGAGGGCACTCCACCCTTTTCCGGCTGAGGACCATGCTCTCGGATTTGGAGGTGCTGATTCTCATCCCAGCCGCTTCACACTCAGCTGCGAACCGCTCCAGAGAGAGCTGAAGATCACGGCTTGATGAAGCAAACAGGACAACATCATCTGCAAAAAGCAGTGACCCAATCCTGAGTCCACCAAACCGGACCCCTTCAACACCCTGGCTGCGCCTAGAAATTCTGTCCACAAAAAAATGTTATGAACAGAATCGGTGACAAAGGGCAGCCCTGGCGGAGTCCAACTCTCACTGGAAACGGGCTCGACTTACTGCCGGCAATGCGGACAAAGCTCTGACACCGGTTGTACAGAGACCGAACAACTCTTAACAGGGGGCCCGGTATCCCATACTCCCAGAGCACCCCCCACAGGATTCCCCGAGGGACACGGTCGAACGCCTTTTCCAAGTCCACAAAGCACATGTAGACTGGTTGGGCAAACTCCCATGCACCCTCCAGGACTCTGCCAAGGGTGAAGAGCTGGTCCACTGTTCTGCGACCAGGACGAAAACCACACTGTTCCTCCTGAATCCAAGGTGCGACTTATATGATGAACCCTCCTCTCCAAGACCCCCGAATAGACTTTTCCAGGGAGGCTGAGAAGTGTGATCCCTCTGTAGTTGGAACACACCCTCCAGTCCCCCTTTTTAAAGAGGGGGACCACCACCCCGGTCTGCCAATCCAGAGGCACTGCCCCCGATGTCCAGGTAATGTTGCAGAGGCATATCAACCAAGACAGTCCTACAACATCCAGAGCCTTGAGGAACTCCGGGCGTATCTCATCCACCCCCGGGGCCCTGCCACCAAGGAGTTTTTTGACCACCTCGGTGACCTCAGCCCCAGAGATGGGAAAGCCCACCTCTGAGTTCTCAGGCTCTGCTTCCTCATTGGAAGGCATGTTAGTGGGACTGAGAAGGTCTTCGAAGTACAGCCCCGCCGACCCACAACGTCCTGAGTCGAAGCCAGCAGCGCACCATCCCCACCATATACAGTGTTGACACTGCACTGCTTCCCTACTGAGATGCCAGATGGTGGGCCAGAATCTCCTCAAAGTCGTCCAGAAGTTGTTCTCCATGGCCTCCCCAAACTCCTCTCATGCCCGAGTTTTTGCCTCAGCAACCACCGAAGCCACAATCCACTTGGCCTGCCAGTACCTATCAGCTGCCTCCAGAGACCCACAGGACAAAAGGGTCCGGTAGGACTCCTTCTTCAGCTTGACAGCATCTCCAACTGCCGGTGTCCACCAACTATTAAAAACTTTTTTTTTTAAATCTATATGGCCCTGAGTGGGCCCCCCAAGCTCGTAGGCTCTTGTGCTTTGCACAATCTGCAGACTCCATTGCTATGCCAGTGATGGAAGGAAACATTGGAAAGGAGAACACAAACTTGAGAAGACTACAAACCTTGTGGAATTGAGTGAGATAAGCCATTCCCAGAAGGCACGGCTATGTCTGTGAAGTAAGCAGTTCTAGAATTGGAAAAGACTGATGCCCGGCCTGGTTACACGGCCTCAAAGGAGACTAAAGAGGTTGGGAACGACGAAAGGTGGCCTTACCTGTGGATGTCACCGAAGACACAATTCTGCTCGAGTGAAGGTTCCAGGCTCTATTAAGTGTTCATGATATGAGGATTAAGAGCAGACTCGTAGTATTTAGTTTGTCTGAGAGGCATTTATTTATTCAAGATGTCCCAAAACTTTGTTAACTAGAAAGTGGAATTTGTGTGGGATTGATCGACATTGCCTGCAGTTATCAGTATAATAAAGTGCAAGGTGTCGTTTCCCCGTAACAGTTCATGACAACTTTTGCCACGAAGTGAGCATTAGGAACACCACTGGAGAGGGTGACGGTCAGAAAAAATTACAGACGATACAGAAAGTAAAGAAAGAACAGTCCTGAGCCATCGTTACAAGTGAAAGTCCGGATGGATGGCCTTTTATTACACCTGGCTGGTGGAGCCACGACACGTGAACAGGTGAGTCTTAAGAGAGCGGTTCCTTTGTTCATTTGCATAACATTTGAATTTACTTTAATTTGCAGCAATCAGCACACAGGTAAATTTTATATTCTAGTAACATCGCTATGCCATTAACCACCATCTAAAGCTCTAAATTAGTTAAAAGTATTTGACACACACATGCATCTCTAAAGACAAGCTTCTTATTTATAAATTAAAAAAATATAAAATACTGCTAAGCACACCACATCAGCACAGGAAGGGCACACCCTTAACATTCATGAATTACATTGAAAGAATAAAATGGACACATCGATATAATTTTGCTTTTTGTTTTTGTCTTCTACAGGCACTGAGAAGATACGGAGGCTCCTCTGCTGTCACATGAAGGAGGACCAGAAATCTCAGCTCAGGACAAGGGCAGCGCAGGGACCCAACCTACTGGGTTCAAGTCTCAGCCCTGCCTCGATAAGAGACTCGTGCTCTCCATGCGTCTATCGCGGTTCTTCATGGCTACTCCTGCCTTTCTCACGTGCCAAAGATATGCATGGTGGGTTAGCTGGTGATTCCAAATTAGCCCAGCATCAGGTGGCAGTGCCCAGAGATGACCTCTTCCTTGCACCCAATGCCACACTCCGGCCCTGCCATGACTCTGAATTGGATTAAGCAGAGTTCAGAATACTGTGTTTTCTTGACAGTATTTCATCTTCTTCTTCTTTCTAAACATTACAAACCATTAAACACTCAGCATGTCCCAGAGCCTGACCTTCACACCAGTGAGACCAGACCTGCAGGTGAGCCCACCCAACTCAGGAAGGCTGAAGAAGAGGCAAGATGACAGCTAACAAGCCCACCAAAGAATATGAAAGGAGTGCAAGCCGGAGGGAATAGCCTAACACAGCTTAAAAATAAAAATGTGTGAACATCTCGCCCAGTGAGAATACAATGGCTGCTCATAGTCCTGATTCTCAGGGAAAAAGAAAAGACAGCAATAATGTAGCCCACAAAATGAGTACTGCTATATTCTAGGCTGAAATATCTCAGTCGATTATGTGCCCCCTTTACAGGAGGGCTGTAGGCCATGTGATTAAAACTCTACCATCTCTCTGGGCACACAGCTGTAGTTTAGGGGATGTAAGGCGTTTACATCACCAGGGGGCGCTTTAGTGTAGCAATCTCATTAAGGAGCAACAATATGGCTGATGCCACACAGCCAATAAAACTGCCAGCTTAATGCATCAAAGATGAACTTCTATCTATCTATCTATCTATCTATCTGTCTATCTGTCTATCTGTCTATCTATCTATCTATATAGTGCCTTACATCTATCTGTCTATCTATCTATCTATATAGTGCCTTACATCTATCTATCTATCTATCTATATAATGCTGTGATGGACAGCCAGGTCCCATGCCTGGCCGGGACGCCCCTGCTGCATATGTTCCGGGGGAGCCACCATGGACAGCTCAATATCTCCCCTGGGACGCTTGGGGGCAGCCTCCCTGGCCGTTGTTCATTTGCCAGTCTTCCACATGACTCCATGGGACATGGAGTCCTCCACAGCCTGGTTGGGAGATGGGGTGGCTGCTAGGGGGTGCTGCCGAGAACCAAAAACCCGGATGGATGAGTTATCAGCCCCACCCGGAGATGCAATCAGGACCAGCTGGTCAAGCACCTGGAACACTTCCGGGTGGGCTATAAATCGGGCCAGCCTCGCTTTATTCGAGGCCAGAATCGGGAGGAAGAGGACGAGGTTGCCTGGGAGGAGTGGTGGTGCCAGGAAGGGTTGTTTGAGCTCTGTGTTAAAGTGCTTTGGGACTGTGTTGGGACACGGGGACGATGTGCACCCACGGGTGAAGAGAAATAAAAAAGCCTGTTTGTTTTACACGTGCCTCTGCGTAAGTCTGTGCCGGGTCGGGCGCTATATAGCACCTTTTACAATGCATTACATCTATCTATCATATAGTGCCTTTCACTTTATCTATCTATCATATAGTGCCTTTTTCCACCTTACCTGCATATCTTATGGATGTGAGAGAAAGCTGGAATGTCCATAGAAAACCTCGTATAAACACTGAGAGAACATGCATACTCTGCAAAGGCCAGGATTTGATCCCAGGTCCCTGGAGCTGTGAGGCACCTGTTCTAATTGCAGTGCTCCCCCTATTAGATTATTTTTTTAAATAAATGTAGGAATATAATTAGATAACATCTTTCTTATATTGAGATAGCTGACATGCACTTAAAAATATTTCATAAGGAAGGTCCTTTTCAAAATGTTTGACTTTTTTTTTTTTAATTATGCATCTCACATGTATCAGAAAAAGAATTGAGATATTTTTGACAGATGAAAAGAGGCAGCAAGTCCTTTCAGTGCACCTCAAACCAGCCATGTAATAGCCTGAAGCTACCAGGAGTAGGCATTGGCCCTTTGAATGTCTATAGTTGGATGAAATGGTTCACTATTTCCAATATAAAGGCATTTAAACTGCTAGTAGTAATATCTGGAAATATTAATATGGCTGTATAGGCATCCTTACCACCAGAAAAGCCCAAACATTGAGACAGACGTCAGCTTACAGGGTATATCTGTCACAGGTGTAGAATAAACTGTACACTCAGTGACCTAAGACAAGAGCCTCACAATGAGATGGAAGAGAGAGCACCTTAGTGACTGGAATGTTTAATAAAAGAAAGAAAGCATATTGAGACATAAAATAGAAACTGACCTTCAGAAAGAAGCATTAAAAATAAAAATGTGTAAACATGCAACCAGATGAGAATACAATTGCCCCTGAAGTTATCTGTCATCATGGAAAAATAAGAACTACCATAATTGAAATAACCTGGTCAGTTTATTGTGCCTTCTAGGAAATAAAGTGGATTGGAGAACACCATTACAGTAGTGCTGTGTGTCTTGTACTTGTGAAGCTCCACCATTTACTTGAGCACACGTTTAGAGGTTGTAAGGTATTTTCAGCACCAGGGGGCACTTAAGTATCACTTTCTTATTGAGGAGCAGGAATAGGAGTAACGTCATGTGTGAGACTTGAGACTGCAGGTGTAATGGAGCAATGATCTATCTATTATATAGTGCCTTACATCCATCTATCTATCTATCTATCTATCTATCTATCATATAGTGCCTTACATCCATCTATCTATCTATCTATCTAATAATAGTAATATCTATCTATCACTCTATCTATCTATCTATCTATCTATCTATTATATAGTGCCTTACATCTATCTATCTATCTATCTATCATATAGTGCCTTATATCTATCTATCTATCTATTATATAGTGCCTTACATCTATCTATCTATCTATCTATCTATCTATCTATATCATATAGTGCCTTTCATTTCTATCTATCTATCTATCTATTATATAGTGCCTTACATCTATCTATCTATCTATCTATCTATCTATCTATCTATCTATCTATATCATATAGTGCCTTTCATATCTATCTATCTATCTCTCATAGAGAGACATATTATTCTTGTATTCATCTATTCACAAAGATGCCTTACTATTCATTCTGATTACAAACATTTTATTCAATATTTGTACTTTTTTAAGCACTGACATTTTAAAACTAGGATTATTGTTTTTTGATCCTTGATTCATTTTTTAATTTACGGTCATTTTATCATAACGATCCTGATGACATCCTGGAGCTGTTCTTGCTTCAAAACACATGTCCTGCCACAGATAATGATGGCTGCATTCTTTGGTGATTTTCTTTTGCAGTTCAGGTTTGAATTTCATTTTCCTCGTGTGTCTTGATTTGTGCCCATTAGTGTCACGGTTGGGTGACATGGATTAAGTTAACTACATGCTTGTTATTGATGTACACAGTCACTTAATGCCAAGACTCTGTCAATACCCTGCCGAGTTTGTATTTGTATAGATTATTCATTACTGTCATATTTGTACAGTTCATACCTGCACTTATTTTTTACCCCAATCTTTCATATTCCAAATCTCACTATGCAATTTTAGATCACAGGATGGCTTCCTGTCCCGCTTTAAGTTCAAGGTACGAAGCAGCCTTGTGCTGTCCACAGTTAACATGCAGATAGAGAGATTAAAAGGAGACATGATTGAAGTGTTAAAAATGATGATGTGAATTAGTCCAGTGGATCGAGACTGGGACTTGAAAATGAGTTCATCAAGAACACGGGGACAGAGTTGGAAACTCGTTCAGGGTAAATTTCGCACAAACGTTAGGCAGTTTTTCTTAACCACAGACACGTAGAATAAGCTACCAGGTATGGTGGTAGACAATAAGACTTCAGGGACTTTCAAATCTCGACTTGATGAAGAATTAGGTGGATAGGACGGGCGAAATCCCTCAGTTCTGTTTTTGTGTTTGTGTTAAACTCTCACAGTATTTCTGTGTGGCTCGTCTCCTCAGTCCATCTGTCTATTCACCTCTTCAGTTGCCAACAGACGCTTTATCTAATGCTAAAGGTGATCTGCCATTAATTACACTGGACAACACTGAACGCTGGCTGTATCTTCTGGATTATGGCCTTCACCTCTTTGTGATTTCTCGCCTATTCGTATGATTTCCTCTGATATTCTAATATACGTGTACAGTACAACAACTGCAACTGGAACATCTGTGGTGATGTAAAAGTAGTGGCGCTGCTACTAGGAAGGCAGCTTAGACGCACACTCAGAGGTGGGGAGAGCAGCCAAAAATTGGACTCAAGTAAGAGTGGCGTTACTTCAACAGAATATTACTCAAGTAGGAGTATAAAATGCTTGGCGAAAAGACAACTCAAGCACCGAGTAACTGTCTGATTATAATCAGGGCCGTTCTTAGGCCTGGGCGAGCAGGGCAGTCGCCCGGGGCCCCTGAGACAAAAGGGACCCCATTATTCGAGGGTTTAAGATCGACACAAGCTACGTATCCGTACTGCGAAGTTTAATGCTGAGCTTACTGCCCTTTCCCGGGGCAGAGACGAATTGGAAATGAATCCACAAGAAATGAGCTTTCCTGCACCAGAAAGCTTGCGCAGAAGAAGAGTGCGCAGACAGTTTGAGTCACATTTGGACTACGAAGCGCAAGATCAACCAGTACTTGATCCAAACGATAAATATCGCATGGAGTTTTTCAGTGTATTGCTTGACAAGCGATATCGTCAACGACCGAGCGCTTTGACCAAATGAAAGGTCCTTATGATTACTTTGGTTTTCTTTATAATTATGAGAGAATAAAATGTCTAAGTGATGCAGATTTGATTAAATCCGATTAGGATCTCAATGCGATATTAACAGATGAAACGACTGCTTCCGATATCGATGCTCAGGACTTGTTCTCTGAATTGCGTATTTTGGCAAATCTGGCGCCTCCTAATCCTTCTGCTCTTGAAACATTGCAGTTTATATACCAGAACAGCGTGCAAGATTCTGTTCCAAACGTCGCAATAGCGCTACGTATCGGCTCGACCATACCAGTTACTGTTTTCAAAGCGAAAGCTAATCAAGAATTACCTCAGGACAACCACGTTACAAGAACGAGTGAACACTTTGGGATTAATGTCCACTGAGAGAGACGTTGGCCAATCGCTTGATTACTCGGCATTAAGCACAGAGTGTTAAAGCGCGAAAAGTTGATTCCGTTTCTTGAGGTTTATTCAGGAATGTTCTTTAGCCCAAGTTTTAATTTGGTAGAAAAAAAAATGGAAAACGGAATAAAAAATACACTTTTTAATTGTGACAAAAAAATAAATAAAATGCTCTAAAATGTATAAAAATATGCACCCCGGCACTGCACATTTTGCACACGCTGGGCCAAACTACGTACCTCCACACGGTGCCCAGTGGGAACTGGTCAAATCTGGCTGAACGCATTAGGACCCCCACAGTCTAATTATGCCCAGGGCCCCCAACATCCTAAGAACGGCCCTGTCATAATAAATGATTTATTTTTTAGAAATGTAATAAGACAGACAAAAATATAAAATAATGTGCAAATTCTGCTATTTCCAAATAATAAAATAAAAAAATGAGTAAAAATAAATCACATCTTTACAAAATAAAGATGCACAGATAACACAAAGTTCCAAACGTCAGTTCTTCACAACAAAGCTTTTGAAGCCGATACCTACAGTAGGTGACGTGTATGTCTGAACAGTGCAGACTACGTACAGTGACGAGGTCTCCTGTACACGGACAGTATGATACTTCATAGTCACTCGCCCTCCAAATAGCACAGCTGATAGAAAATAACATCAGAACAAGGCAGCTTGTGCACGAACGAGAAGTCTCACTTTACCTCGACCGTCTGTGTCTGTGCGTGTTTGGTTAAAACGCGCTTGTTCTTCATTCAGTGAAGTGACGGTTAAGCTTCAGCAGGAGTCGGCTCTCAAGGTTCCTGCAGTGAAGCAGAGAACAGGAGCCCCGCATGACTAAAACGTCTCTCGCAGGCTGCAAATGCAGGAAGGTTGTGTGTGGTCATGTGACTGCATAGCTACGTCTGATTGGTGAAACGGAGTCATGTGATTATTGTAAATGTGGTATGGCAAAGTCATCCCTGATGGAGGATCACAGGAATCGTGGGAAAAAGGGGTCCTTTCATCAGATTGGCTGGCCGAGCAACGTTTCAGCCGTGGCATGGCCAAATGGGGAGGCAGCTTGACGGATGAGGTCTCCAGGACTCTAAAAATATCCAAATCTTATTATGTGATATCATCTACTGTTAAATTCTGCTCCGTACTTCTAAGATTTTTATTTTTATACTGTATTGAGGATTTGTTCTGGTCTGTGTATTGTATTGTATTGCATTGACCCCCTTCTTTTGACACCCACTGCCCTACCTGGAAAGGGGTCTCTCTTTGAACTGCCTTTTCCAAGGTTTCTTCCATTTTTCCCTCCAAGGTTTTTTTGGGAGTTTTTCCTTGTCTTCTCAGAGAGTCAAGGCTGGGGGGCTGGCAAGAGGCAGGGCCTGTTAAAATCCATTGCAGCACTTCCTGTGTGATTTTAAGCTATACAAAAATAAATTGTATTGTATTGTATTGTATTGAATTGTATTGTTGCTACGTCTGATTGGTGAAACAGAGTCGTGATTATTGCTGCCACGTCTACTACTGCAATGCGGTGTTCACTGGCTGTTCAAACTGTTCTCTATACAGCCTCCAGTTAATCCAAAATGCCGCTGCAAGAATTATTACAAGAACAAGAAAATATGAACACATAACCCCAGTTCTTTAATCTTTACACTGGCTCCCAGTTAAGTTCAGGGCAGATTTCAAAATCCTCCTTTTAACATATAAAGCATTAAATGGCCGAGGTCCGGCTTACTTGTCTGAACTTATCATGACTTACAAACCTGAGCACACATTAAGATCTCAAGATGTCGGCCTGTTTATGATTCCAAGGATTAATAAAATAACAGTGGGAGGTCGAGCTTTTAGTTACAGGGCTCCTAAACTGTGGAATGGTCTTCCTGCTTCCATAAGAGATGCCCCCTCGGTCTCAGCCTTTAAATCCCGGCTGAAGACTCACTACTTCAGTTTAGCATATCCTGACTAGAGCTGCTGATTAACTGTACATACTGCATCTCTGTTGTTAGTCATTAGCACTATAACATAAGTAACATGATAATTATATTTGAATACTAACCCTCACCTATTCTGTTTCTTTTCTCTGTACCTAAATGTGGCCATTGGTGCCACGGCCCACCTGCCAAGTTGTTTGCCTGCCTATGGTAAAGTCATCCCTGATGGAGGATCACAGGAATCATGGGAAAGAGGGGTCCTTTCATCGGAGCAACGTTTCAGCCGTGGCATGGCCAAATGGGGAGACAGCTAGATGGATGAGGTCTCCAGGACTCTAAAAATATCCAAACCTAATTATGTCATATCATCTACTGTTAAACCGTACTTCTAAAATGTTTATTATTATGCTGTATTAAGGATTTGTTCTGTTCTGTGTATTGTATTGACCCCCTACTTTTGACACCCACTGCACGCCCAACCTACCTGGAAAGGGGTCTCTCTTTGAACTGCTTTTCCCGAGGTTTCTTCCAATTTCCATTGTTGCTACGTCTGATTGGTGAAACAGAGTCGTGATTATTGTTGCTAGGTCTGATTGGTGAAACAGAGTCATGTGATTATTGTTGCTACGTCTGATTGGTGAAACGGAGTCATTTGATTATTGTTGCTACGTCTGATTGGTGAAACGGAGTCGTGATTATTGCTGCTACGTCTGATTGGTGAAACAGAGTCATGTGATTATTGTTGCTACGTCTGATTGGTGAAACGGAGTCATGAGATTATTGTTGCTACGTCTGATTGGTGAAACAGAGTCGTGATTATTGTTGCTACGTCTGATTGGTGAAACGGAGTCGTGATTATTGTTGCTAGGTCTGATTGGTGAAACGGAGTCATGTGATTATTGTTGCTACGTCTGATTGGTGAAACAGAGTCATGTGATTATTGTTGCTACGTCTGATTGGTGAAACAGTCATTCAGTAGATCCACTGGTGTCTTCTCTCTGACTAAAATATAGAGTATGTAAATGTGTAAATGAAAAAAAGTAACGAGTTGAGTGTTGCCCAATGTAGCGGAGTAAGAGTAGCGTTTCTTCTTCACAAATGTACTCAAGTAAAAGTAAAAAAGTATGGTGCAGTAAAACTAGTTACTCAAGTAAATGTAACTCGTTACTACCCACCTCTGCATACCCATTGCTGTTCCGTCATTAGCAAATGGGACAGCCAAGTTAAAGGGTCTCATTACACTCCAATAAACTGACCATCAGTTCGAATTTGGTTCCAGGGTAGACGACTATGCCACATAAGGTATTTGTCAACCAACAAAGATATTTTTGTTACCTGTTTGTCATATAAAACTTGAGAGAGGAGGAGGAGGAGGTTAGGAGCAGACGTTGATAGAGCACATTGCCGCACCCACCACATGACAAACCAACTCAGGATCCCAGATTAGGAGCCGAGTGCAGCCCTGTGACGGGTGACACCTCAGTACCCCACTAGTGCAGATGAAATGGAACTGCAGGAGGTTTTTTATGGTGGCTGGAGTGCCAATTCTGCCACCAACCCCCAGGTGTTTCCCTGCAGGTTGGAGGGCCGACATGCAGGGCTGGATGCAGATTAACGCCATACCCTGGACAGAGCAATCACAGGTTAAGAGCTTTGCTGAAGGGCTCAAAGTAGTAGAGTCACTTTTTGATGTTTACGGGATTTCAACCGGCAACTTGGACTGATGAAAAACTTCAGGTAAGCGAAGAGTAAGGAAGGTGAAGAATTATGATATCTGATTAACTGATGCTAGGATTATGGGAGGCAATTTTGTTGTTCTGCAAATCGGACATGTTATCAATGACAAGCAGTTTGCAGATCTTCTGGTGGGGCTGGAGGAAATCACAGGGAGGGCACCCAACTGATTGGTGAAATTGTGTCCGGAAGTGAATGGTATGAGGACACCAAGGTTATACTGTCAAACATCAGTGCAATAACATAACTGTTGAAACTGCCCAATAGCAATAAGAAAGATAAGGTTGGGAAAATTAGGATCATCTGAGATAAAATGGCGTCAGGTTGGAGATTATACAAGTGAAATGAACGGAGTCATATATGCTGATGAAAAGGACGCTCAGAGACGAATCCAAAGGGCTCAGGTGAGAAGGCTGGCGTCTGCCGTCATCGTCATGACAGTTATACAGTGTGAACAATACAGAGAAGGAAACAATGATGAAGATTTGGGGAGTCCAGCCCGTATATTATAAGCACCACCAACAATGTGCAGAGTAGTCCTAAACTGAGGACTGGCTAGGAGAGGGAAGGCTTGGGTTTTATAGGTGAAGGACAGGAAGGGGTGGGGTCTCAGGTGGAAGTGAGGTCTACAGGAGGGCGTGCTGTAGCAGCAGGAGTGGGCGGAGTCTTAGGTAGAGGGAGGAAAGGCATTAATGCCGTTCACCAAGCCCTGGCTCTGCATCTTACTTCCAGTTAAGCCCTTAGACTGCCTCCCATGTGCACGTGTGTGACAACAGATGTGCAGCTTACACGAGGAAGATAAGGTTAGTCATATCTACAGTAAAGTTGAAGAATCCTTACAAATTAAGCAAACATTATATATTATATTTAAATTATATTTAGCATTAGGAGGCTTGCCCCATGCTCGCTTCACTCGCCAACCCCCCTGGCCTGCACTACATGCCAGCCACTTCGCGTCTCTGCCACTCACATTGTGAACGCACCCCAAGGAGACGCGGCCGCTCCTCCAAAACCCCCCTTTAAACGGTGATACAATGGGAAACAAATACAGTTTCAGTTTTTTTTTTTTACCTCTTCTTTGCTTGATCAGATGTTGGCTTGCTGCCGTGCCGTGTGATCTCCATCTTGTGCGGCATGTCGAACATTTAAAAGCCTCTACAGCAGCTGCCCTACTCTTTGTCTTTTATTTCCAGCCCGGGGTGTGGTTAAACCCCTTGGCACAAAGTCTCGTCTTGCATGACGTCAGTTCTTGATATTTTTTAGTTTATGATTTAAAAACGGAGTAAGAATCTGAAAAATCTAACAACATCACATTAAAGTTCGATAAAATCTGAAAAGAGTGACACCAAATGTATATGTATGTAGGTTTTAAAAAAAGCCCGATTTAAAGTGTGACAAAAAATGTGACTTAAAATCGTTGCACAAAATTGTTGCACTTTTAGGCTTAGGATTTGATAGATAGATAGATAGATAGATAGATAGATAGATAGATAGATAGATAGATAGATAGATAATATTTTTTTTTATTTTTTAAAATGACCTTTATTTTGAACATTAACAATATATACAGTCATAAGACAAACAATCCCAATATTCAAGATAAAACAAAAAGTTATATATCAGACAATCACCAGCACTCCCCCTTTACACTCCTACTCCGCACATTAAAACATATTGTTGATGCCTACCAATACTTTTCATTTCCAGTTATTTTTTTTACTCCTCCACTACTCCCCGGTCCCCACACATTAAGTTAAGTCCACAAGTCTGTATTTAGTATTCAGTACTCTGTCTAATCCTTCTAATGTTTAACATAACAATCGCTCACCCGCTATTCTTCTTTGTTATTCCAAATTAATTTTTAGTTGCCCCTCCTCAATAGAGCACAGCACCCCCTTCACTCCCCACACTTTTTCAAATTCTTCAATATTACACATTGTTTTATAATAAGTAAATTCCAGCCTAATTCTTGAAATTACATAAAATTTGAAAATAAACAGTACATCATCTGGTAACAAACTACTCTGTTTATTATTACGGCTTTTTAAAATGGATAATTTTGCCTGCCCAAATAAATAATTTAAAAGTTGAAGTTTTGATTTTGATTTTTTGTTGTATTTCATGCCCCAAATAAATTTCTGATCATCAAAAGAAACATTAAATTTTTCACATATTTTTTGAAAGTACATAAACAGAGTTTGCAGTCTCGTACAATACAAGAATAAATGATAAACTGTCTCTCTCTCCCCACAGAAGGCACATTTATCGCTCACATCACTTTGAATTTTACTTAAAAACACATTAGTAGTGATGACCCCGTGTACGATTCTCCATTGTAAATCGCCTGCTCTCTTATTATTAGGTGGTTTATAAAATTCTCTCCATGCTGGCCTGACCTCCGCCTTTACATTTAATTTTTCAGTCCAGGGCGTCATGATGGTGTTTTTTAGATTTGGAAAATGAAAAACTTTAATGCAGTACACATACATATCTTTTTTAGTTAAAGATCGAAAAAAACATTTTTTTTGTCTATCAAACCTTAAAATCGAGTCCTCCCTCACACCATTCATGTCTAATTTAGGTTCCACCTCCAGATCAGAAAAACAGTCCTCCTCCTCCTCCTCCTCCTCCTGTCTTTGGATGTACTGAAGTCGAGTTCCCTGATTTTCTCTAAGCCTAATGAGGTCTTTTGCCATAAAGGACAGTAAATAATTGACCGTTCTTATTGATCGTATACCCATCCTTGAAGCCAACACAGTTGAATCTTTAAAACTCTTGTTGTCTTCCTCCAATAATTGAGAACAAACCACAATTCCACTTTTAATCAAAGTCTTTACAAAACTAATTTTAAAAAGTAGTGGACATGTGAATAAAGAATTAAAAATGAGGGGTTCATTGAAAAGCGAAGGTGATTTGGATGGCACTCTCTGAAGAAAGGAACTCCAAGTACGTAAAACTCCCTTATAAAATTTGGGTAACGGAGTGAGATCAAACCTGCTCAAGTCCATTAGCAATAACTGCACATCAAAACTCAAATTTTCAATCTTATGGAAAAATGAAAGAGCCAGTTTTTTCCAAATTAATGGTTCCAAAGAAAAAAACAGGCGCTGTAAACCATCAACCTGAAACTAGCGGCCTTGCAGCAGACATCAATCAGCCCTTGTCCTCCTTCCTCCACCGGTAAACTGATGAGTCCTTTCTTGAGCCAGTGCATGCCATTCCAAAAAAAGTCAACTAATAATGTTTGTATGGAGTGTAAGAGGCCTGCTGGCGGGTCAACACTCCTCAGTCTGTGCCACAGCATGGAGGCCACGAGATTGTTAATAATGAGAACTCTTCCTCTAAAAGAGAGTTTAGGTGCAATCCACTGCCATTTCTTTAACCTCAAGTCAATCTGTTGTAAAAGCCCTCCCAGTTGTCCTTTTCAGTATCCTCACCACCCAGCACAACCCCGAGATAACGGAAAGCTTTCCTACTCCAGCCCAGCCCTGATGGCAAGACTGGTGGAGGACGATGTGCCCAGTCCCCTGATAAATATGCATTCCCCTTCTCCCAGTTAACTTTAGCAGAAGATGCTCCTTCAAAAAGTGTTAAACATTTACATACAGCGGAGACGTCTGCATCAGAATCCACAAACACCACGACGTCATCTGCATAGGCCAGAAATTTAAACGTTAAATTTTTAGACAGCGGAATTGTGAATCCCTGCAGGTGTTTATCAAGCTGCCTAAGAAAAGGTTCAATGGAGATGGCATATAACATCCCTGACAAAGGACACCCCTGACGAATCCCCCTGGTCACAGCGAATGGCGGCTTAACACCCCATTGATTTTTAAGTACTCCAAACACGTTGGAATACAACAGTTTGATGTACCTTATAAAATGTAAACCAAAACCAAACGCTCTTAAAGTTGTAAATAAATATTTGTGATCGACCCGATCAAAAGCCTTTTCTTGATCTAACGACAGAACGCCAACATCGATATTGAGAGCTTTCGATGCAGAAATGATGTCCCTCAGCACAAATATGTTGTCGTGGATTTGTCTGTCCGGTACGCAGTAGGACTGGTAGGGGTTGATGATGCTGCCCATCACTTTTCTCAGCCTCGTCGCTAATCCCTTCGAGATGATTTTATAATCTGAGCAGAGTAAGCTCACGGGCCGCCAGTTCTTCAGAAGGCAGAGGTTGCCTTTCTTAGGTAGCAACGTGACGACAGCTCGGCGACAGCTGACCGGAAGCTCCCCTGCTTGCAAACTGTCCTGTACCACCTCGAAGAAGTCCAAACCTAATAACGTCCAAAAATGTTTATAGAATTCAACCGGTAAGCCGTCAATTCCCGGCGTCTTCCCAGTATTTAGACTCTCGAGTGCAATTGTGAGTTCTTGAAAAGTGAGGTCATTGTCCATAAACTCGGCTAAATCATCAGAAATGTGAGGCAGTCCTTGTAGCAAAGTGGCTGAAGAAGAGAAACTGAGCGGCTCCTTTGAAAACAAAGTCTCGTAAAAAGACACAGCAAAGTCCCGGATGTCCTCAGGCTCTCTCAGCTCTTCTCCAGTGTCTTTTTGGAGGACATGAATAACTTTTCCTTGGGCTTCCTTCTTTTCCAAAGCAAAGAAAAATTTTGTAGGTGCATCGAGGTGGTTAAGTTGTTGAAATCGAGAACGTATTAAAGCTCCGTGAGCTCGGTTCCAATAAATCCCGTAGTGTTGTTTTCTTTGTGCTCAGGTTGTTCAGCAGATCTTCAGAGTAGCCATTTAGCAGAGTCTGATGGATCTCGGTGATCTCCTCCTCGAGTTTCTTCATTTTTAAAATACAGGCCTTGGTGACGTGTTCAGTGTACTGTTGACAGAACTGACGAATCTGCACCTTGGACACGCCCCACCACTGTCTCAGGGATCCGAACTGCAGTTTGGTGGAACTCCACTGCTTCCAGAAGAAATTAAAACATTCCACAAAGTGATTGTCCTGAAGGAGAGTTGTGTTGAAGTGCCAGTAAGATTTATATTTTTGTGGAGATGGGAGGAGAAAAGTAACAGAAACCAGAGAGTGATCGGAAAAAGCGACAGGAGTGATGAGAGTGTTAGTTAATAAATTGAGGTGCCGTTTTGAACTGTAAAAGCGATCTAAGCGAGCAAACGAGAGGTGCCCTCTGCTCCCTTTGAGCCATGTGAACTGTCTGTCAGCTGGAAAGTGAGAGCGCCACACATCGACCAAGTCATAGGTCTCGACGATTTCCTTGAGTTTCTTAACTGACCCCAAGTGCGGCTCGGCCCCATTTCTATCCATAAACCAGTCCTCTGTACAATTAAAATCCCCCAGCACGACATCTCATTATTTGTAAATTCATCCAAAACCCCTTAATAATTCAAAAATCCACCCTGGCAGTGCCGTTATTGGGGCATAAACATTAATAAAACCAACGAGTGGGGCCCTCCTCTGCCTTCACAACTAAAAGTCTGCCAGCCATAACCTCAGTCACCTTTGTGATTTTTAACAAGGAGGTTTTACTAATCAGCACCGCCACCCCTGCGCTCACACTGGTGCCATGACTGAAAAAGCCCGTCCCTCCCCAGTCCTGCACCCAGGCAGCCTGACTCTGTGGATCTGAGTGGGTCTCTTGTAGAAAACTCACATCCAAGTGCTTTTGTTTTAAAAAATCACAGACCAAGGTCCTCTTTAAATTATCTCGACAGCCATTGACATTTAGGGTACCCACGTGTAACTCAGCCATAGGTACAACACAAAAGAAACACAAAACACACCAGAAAACCAAGAGATTCACTTTCATGACTGCAGTATCCATCAGGACTTATTTTGAAGGATCTTGCACTCTGCTCATTACGTTTTTAACCTGGTGGTCTCCTTTTGGTCCAACCCTAAATTAGCTGCATTGCGCTTTATATTTTTTGCTGAGCTCAAAAAGAGTTCAAGGTCTGGAAAATAATCCTGCACTTGAACACCCCTCTTTCCCTCTAAATATTCCAAGAACTTTCTGATGCTCTTAGTGCTGTAACCCCCTTTAGGCTCCAAACCAAACACTGAGAAGGTGTTATCAGAAATGTCGGAGGTATTCTCTCCTTCACCCTCCACACCTTCACCACTATCTGCAATATCCTTCTTTTTAACTGATACCATTTGTTTTTTGGACCGATTGTCTGACATTAAAATCTTTTTTGCGCCCGTGGTGGACTCCACTGCTTCCTTTCTTTTCCTAGTGGTGATTTGTGAGGTCTCCTTACACTCACTCGACTCCACACTCACATCCATCTTGTCTGCCTCACTCACTGCTGCTCTCCTTGCACCTTTGACTTCCTTCCTACTGCTGCTGCTGCTGCTTGCATTTTGTTCAGTGCCCAGGTCCAACTCAAGATTGCCCTCAGTAGTAACTACATTAGGCATGACTACATTTGTCTCATTATTAGTGGGCAGTGTTGCACCACTTGGAGACGGATCATCTCTTGCTGTATCATTACAGCCCCCTTCATCCTGAAGCAGGGTAACATTCTCATTACTGCAGACTTCTGCAGCCTGACCAGCGAGGGCCTCCTCAGTCTCAGCTGTGCCCTTCTATAAGGACGGAGGCTCCTTCACCTGGGACACTGGGCTCATCTACAGGTGTATCACCAGCCTCAGCCAGCACACCTTTGTTATTTTTGTCTTGCTCTTTTTTAGTGTCTATTGCAGCATCACCTTTGTCAGTAGGCTCCAGTTGCTCCTCGGTTTCCTTCTCATCTAATTCACTCACACTATCAGTCAGCTCACCTTCTTCAAACTCCTCCTCCTCCTCCTCCTCAGACTCTGGCTCACTCTCTCTACTTTCTTCATCACTTAAATAAACATTCTCTCTTTTGCAGTCAATCGCTTTATGGCCTGCTCTACCACAACTGAAACATTTCATTGATTCTGAACTCACAAACACCACGTAATCCAAACCCTCCACTCGGAACTTTAAGGCCACGTTTAGTTCATCATTCGCGTTTTTTAAAATCATATAAAGCTGTCGCCGAAAAGACACGACATGCTTTAAATCAGGGGATCTGCAGCCCAGTGGAAACATAGTAATGGCAGACATCACTTCACCATATCTGCGCAGTTCGCGCTGCAAGATTTCATTACTCAAGAAAGGAGGTACATTGGAAATGATAACCTTACGAGCAGGAGTCGACAGCGGCAACACGGAGATCAGCGCGCCATTAAGCACAACACCCTGCTCGACCAGTCGGGGCACCAGCGCTTCATCGTCCACAAAAATTACTACAGCTTTATTCATACGTGAGGCTGACCGTACATTCTTACACCCCACCACCCTACTGACCTCCATAACGCAGGCCTCCACCGAGACCGCCGGATCAACAAGCAACCTTACGGCATGCCTTCTGGAAAGACCTGAAAAACTATCTGGAGATAAACCATCTCGTACCACTTTAGACGCCGCCATAGCGGCAAAGCCGCTATCGTGTACTCTTTCAAAACTGAAAAAGTATTCGTAAAACTAAAACAAACAAACAAAAAAGAAAGAGAGAGATACTCACAACACGCACCGCCATCGACGACCGAAAACACAGACACGCCCACCCCAGACCACACCAATCAAGAGGCAAACGGATAGATAGATAGATAGATAGATAGATAGATAGATAGATATGAAAGGCACTATATAATAGATAGATAGATAGATAGATAGATAGATATGAAAGGCACTTTATAATAGATAGATAGATAGATAGATATTAAAGGCACTATATAATAGATAGATAGATAGATAGATAGATAGATAGATAGATAGATAGATAGATAGATAGATAGATAGATAGATAGATAGATAGATAGGCACCATATAATAGATAGATAGATAGATAGATAGATAGATAGATAGGCATCATATAATAGATAGATAGATAGATAGATAGATAGATAGATAGATAGATAGATAGGCATCATATAATAGATAGATAGATAGATAGATAGATAGATAGATAGATAGATAGATAGATAGATAGATAGATAGATAGATAGATAGATAGATAGATAGATAGGCACCATATAATAGATAGATACTTTATTAATCCTAAGGGGAAATTCACGATGATTAATGGGAGACTGGAAGATGGCAGCTGGAGAAGCAGATGATAACAAGTGTGTAGATTGGTAAAGGTTCAGAATTAGGAAGTGTTGTGAATTTATTAGTTTTCTCCTGATTTTAAAGGAGTTCATGTATCAATTTGGGTGTTTTTACGGTTTGTTTTTTGGGTCACTGAATCTGATTCTAGCATCCAGATGTCTCTAATCCTTTTCATTTTAATTATGAAATATTTTTTGGACCATTGTGTAATTTGGTGGCCTCCCTTATTTTGTTTTTCCGTTGTTTGTGCTGTTGCCCCGGTTGTTTAAAGGTCGTGACCTTCAACGGGATGACAGATGACCTGTGAAAGCACTTCTTCATCAGAGCTGCAGATTCAAACCCCAAGTCTCTTATTGCTTTTGCTAACGGTTCTGTCTTTCATGCCTTGTATTTTTTCTTTTTCGCACAAATTTTTGTCTGACGTTTTGGCGTAGACACTCATAATTATTGATCTCCCAGTTTTGACCCTTTTTCTGGCTTCCGTTCATCTCTTGGCTCACTCTCAAACCTTGTTGGTTTCACAGATCTAACAGGAATAACAGAGACTGTGTGATTATAGAATCCTCCAAAATATGGCAAAGTACAGTAACAAACACACCACACATTGTGAAAATGAGAATCTGCACGTTAAGAAGTAACAGGACTGGTCACCCTTCACAGAAGAAAATCATATTCTCACGTAACGGCTTCCCGTGTTGCTTACCTGTATGCATTTAATTTGTGTTTTTGTTTTGGGCAAACGGCAAATAATCTACTGGTTGCTACAGTTTTGCAATAAATCCATTGGCTGACGGTGTGATTATCCTTTTAAGGATTTTTCCACAAATGCGGACATTCCCATCTACAGTATGTCATATGTGTTTTGGGTCGTCTTTGTATGGCTGGAGATCCTTTTGTATATGATGTGAAAACACTCAAGTGGATGGAGATCGTTTTCATTTAAATATTGTGTAGTAATGTGGATGAAACCGCAGGCTGGATAGTTCCATCCATCCCGCTAACATCCTAGCCACAGGGTCACTAGAGCCAATCCCAGCCAACACAGGAAATAAACCCCAGCAGGGCGCCAGCCCACCCACGGGACAATTTAGAATCACCAATACACCTAACCTGCATGTCTTTAGGTACTGTGGGAGGAAACCCACGCAGACACGGAGAGAACATGGAAACTCCACGCAGGGAGGACCCGAGAAGCGAACCCGGGTCTCCTAACTGCGAGGCAGCAGCTCTACCCACTGCGCCACCGTGCCACACATTAAATGGGGAAAAGGAATCCTCCCTTGGATAAAGGGGAGCTTTTAGAAAGGACATTTCTTTTCATTTGTATTTTCTTGAATTGTTTTTCTTTCCGAAACGTCTCAATCAGATAAAAGACGACAATGACTTCTTCACATAGACAGAAGGATTTGGTGCCAATTAAAAATGATTAATCATATCTGGTGTTAAAGATATCTGGCATGGTCTGGTTTTCTGGGTTTTTATGGTGCCTCCATGACTCAAGAGCGTTAAATGACAAATTTTATAAATCGCCAGTGACGGAGTGAACCCTGAGAAGAGATGGGTAAAATTCAGTAACAGAGCATCCGTCCATCCATCCATTGCCAGACCCCAGTGACCTGAATTTTAGGGTCAAAGTTAAACCAGATCATTTCATGCAAGAGGGTAATGTGAGACCATTACAGACCACGTTGACTTAAGTGAAGTTAGTTAAAGGATACTAGAAGGAATATTGTTGAGAAACTATTGGTGTTCTGCCTGTCTGAGGAAAGTACTAACAGAACAAAATGAAATCAAAGTTAGAATCTCAAGGGTGGGTTTGTGGTGCTGCAACGCCCCCTAGTGGTCACACATGCTGAGGGACACGGTCATATGCTTTGTCCAAATGTACAAAACACATTTTTGTGATGCACAAATACAATAATCCTGAAGAGTCTAACAAAATGGATTCAAGCAAAGAAAGTTTGCTTAATTTGAAACGATTTTCTTAGTGTTCAGAAATATGGACGGTCAAGAAAAGCAAGAGGGCTGGGAGTAATTGTTAGCAATAAGGAATGGAGGTTCTTTTTTGATTTGTGCAGTTTGAAAAAGTGTGACTAAGTCAATTGGAAGATACTGATGGAAGACACTTGGACAGAAAAGACTGATAAGATGGGGCCTAACAGGAAATCAATCTGTGGTTCAGGCTGTATGAATACAAACAGAAGAAGAACTGACTGAGCTGGGACAGGTCAGCAGTGGAGTTAGGATAGGATGTCCATTATCTGGGGTTCCCCCTCAAAATGTACACAATAAAGATGGTTTAGGAAGTGCTCGGGATGTAATGAAAGAATGAGAGCAGCAGGGCTGTTAAAGGGACGGTGATTTGCTGGTGAGCAAGTGTAAATGTATAAACTTTATGGGTATCCACAAACTATGGCATGAATATCAACATGAAGACCATAAAGGTGGTGCTACTGACCAAAACTAGGAAATAATATTTAATGGGCCAACTAGAAAAAAGGTGAAGCATTTCTGTTAATCATAGAAGATTCTAAATGTCACCAATAAATAAAATCGGGAGTGGTCTCCCCTCGACTTTCTCGTATGCTCAGATATGGGGATGGATATTTGAGGAGTAAACTGCAAGACAACAATTATATTTTTATATTATGAACATTAAAGAACCATCAACAACAAATCAGATCAAATTAATAATATATTGAACAATTACTATAAAAGTGAAGTTGAATAAATCAGACTCTGCAGCTGCATGAATAAAAGGTAAAGTACCACTCCGGTTAACCGAAATAGCCCAAAAGGTGATAGAAATCTCCGTTTTGTGCCAAGTACTTGTATGCAACATTTGGTTGACATAAGCGAAACCGTACTCAAGTTATCGTGTTTACACACACACAGACACACAAACATAATTACAAAAATGGTATTTTCGAACTTAGGAAGGTCAAAAACGTTGAGATTGATCAAAATCTCGACACTGGATCTTTGGACGATTACAATACTTTCCCTACACTTTGCATATGAGAAAGTCAGGGAGGTCTAAAACGTCGAGATTGATCAAAATATCGACACTGAATCTTTGGACGATTCCAATACTTTCCCTACACTTTGCATATGAGAAAGTCTGGGAGGTCTAAAACATCGAGTTTGATCAAAATCTCGACATTGAATCTTTGGATGATTACAATACTTTCCCTACATTTCGTATATGAGAAAGTAAATAAAAAAAGATTAGAGATAAAGAAATTGTTGTGCCAGTATTTAAGAAGGAGTCTAAAAATAACGATGTTCAAGAAATCACTTTGGAGCATTGGGTTTGAGATATAGACAATAAGGAAATAGGTCATTGGGCAGCTTGGGCCATTTGAAATGTGATGAGCAGATAAAAGTAGCTTGGCTGAACATCAGATGAGTAAGGAGTTGATACAGACTGTGGAGCATGGCCCGGACACAGACAGGCGGACATTGATAGTTCGCCCAACACACGTTTATTGTACATTCTATTTACAAAGTAGTGACACACACAACCCCAGTACTCCCCCAAAGTCCAGGCCTTTCTCTCGATACCTTTCTCTCAGGTCCGCCTCCACTCCTCTCATCCCGAGCTCAGTCTCTCTTCCTCCCAACTCCAGCCAAAGAATGGTGGGAGGTGGCCCCTTTTATACACACCCGGATGTGCTCCAGGTGCCTCCCGATTAACCTCCACCGGCACTCCCCAGTGTGGCGGAAGTACCAGCTGCACACCTGGAAGCACTCCGGGTGTCCCTCGTCGTCTTCCCCACAGCACTTGCGGGTGTGGCGGAAGTGCTGAGGACCGGGGCTCTCCAGGCATTGGGGTGCCCCCTGGTGGTAACCGCGCCCTATAGGGTTGAGCTTCCATGCTCTGTTCCCGCGGTCCCCAAAGCCATCGGGGCGGTCGCCCTCTCGAGGTCTGGAGGAGGCGCAATCCCTCCTTCGGTCCTTCCGGGCATCCTGGCTGGGTACCACCCCCAGCCGCTTGCCACAAGACTTATAGAAATGTCAGAAAAAGAAGTCATTTCAGTAATGCTGAAGCTGACAATCGAGATTAGACACATTCTACAAAGAACTCGCTCTCCCAAACATTGATAGGAGGCCCAATGCAGGTGAGCTGACAATGAGAAATTGTCTACCTGACCAAATGGCACAAGAAAGGGCAAAGTCCAGACCAGAGAAACAGAGCGAGAACCACACTGGAAACGGGAGACATGCTGCATATGTCAGAGCTGGAAGGAAAGGACTGATAGAGGGTGGCAAATCCAGCATATGTAATGGAATCTCGTGAAGGGCAGTAGACCGGGTCGGCAGCATGCAGTGTATGAGAAAGAGAGACAGAGAGAGACGTACATAATGCTCCGCTAGGACCCTAGGTGGAAGGCAACCCAGCTACTGGTAGGGATATGTGACAAAGTCCATCAAGAACATGCAGGTAAGATTGAAATGACAAAGGTGGAGACACCTGCTGACCATTGAAGGGCATATAATACCAGGATGGAACGTACGGACCAGTGCTGTCTGATAGAGAGTACTGAGCTGAGCTCTGGTGTGCTGCCATGGAAGGCTCAGGGGCTAAAAGGAACAAATGCAAGGTCATCCTTTGACCCTGGCAGTAATTCTAGAGCTTGCCCAGAAATCACTCATCGATGGAGTTTAAAAGTGGTGCTGCACAGCCAGACACAAATTCAGTGCTGAATCACGAGGAGACAAACAAACACTTAAATAGAATGAGCAAGAGAGGCGGGAGTCTGGACCCACTGGAAAGAAGTGCCAGGGCCTTTGTGGCGATGAGGTGGTGGGCAAGTGGGCTTAGCTATGCTACCAGATAGACAGGGTTCAAGACCCGTTTAGTCAGGCCGAGTGGGGCACCAGTGTTTGTTTCTTTTCCCTTTGCTTATTTGTACTTGTATTTACTCCATTTTCGTGTCCTTCCCTGCAGTTTGTTTTAAATGAAGACACCAGTTTTTACCTTTTCATTTCCTTATTGAGTTTGTGTATGGTGGGCTGCTGTGTGGGCTTCTCCTATCACAGAGGATATAAAGAACTTATAAGAACTGCAATAATAAAGAGTATATTAGGGGCTAAGACTTTCTGTAGGGTAAAGAAAGAAAGAAAGAAAGAAAGAAAGAGAAAAAGAAAGAAAGAACAGCATTTTTGCAAGCATACAAGTTCAAATCACATTTGCGTTTCTTTGTCTGAGTGACGTTTTCCTCCCACATCCCTAAAGATGACAGATTACAGGTTTACAGAGCCATTATTGTCAGGTGTACAGCGTGCAGTGCAATCCTTATCTGTGTGTGCTTATCAACATATCACATGTCGCCACTCTCCGGTGCCATGGCCAGTGTCCAGAGCTGCCTCACCTCCAAATTTCTGTCTTTCTTACCTCAGATCTCAGAACACATTAGTCCAAACCTAGCAGCTTAATTTGCAACAGCTGACTGTTTCTTGCGCTTCAAAGATCAAGCGAGCCTCGTCCTCAGTAAGTGTTAGGTTGGGTTAGGTTGATTGGTGACTCTACATTGGCCCTGGTGTGGATGCGCTCTGCTGTCTTGTCCAGGGTTGTTTCCCATTTTGTGACCAGATCTTCAGGGACAGACCGTGAATTCCACCCCCACCACCACCACCACCACTACTTTGAATTAGATTTTCTTTGTTTCACTATGCATGCAACGTATGTATTTACATGCTGTAGGCATCATAGGTAGGTAGAAGATCCAGCCATATATCCAGACATCCAGCAGAGAGTACAACTGCCTGAAATTAATGTTATAACTCTTCTGTGTGGAAATCTCTTGAACTTCAGATTTTGAATCTGTAACGTAGTATTATTAATAAACCTTTTATTTATATCGGGACTTGTGCCCATGAGGTCATGTCTGGGGTTGGGGGTGCTGCAACGCCCCCTAGTGCTCACACATGCTGAGGGATACAGTCATATGGTTTTTCCAAATCCTCAACACTGGATATCAGTTTCCAAAGGTGGCTGTAAGTTCTACCTTCCCATGATGCCTACAGCATGTTAATACATATGGTGTTGCATGTTTAGTCAAACAAACACAATCTAATTCAGGGTTGTGGTGGGTCACCGTCTGTCCCAGAAGATCTGGTCACAAAGTGGGAAACAACCCTGAATGAGCCAGCAGTCTACTGGAAGACGTGGTCTGTGCATCCAACAGCCGAGCTTCCAGTGCTGACTAAGACCATCAAACATGGCCACCTCATCCCAGTCTGGCTAAGCCTCCCTGTTAGGTTTTTCCAAATATTTTCAGAAAATGGAGGGTGAATATATTTCTAGGAGGAAGAGTATAACTGTGTTGTTTTGCAGTGTAATATTTTAATTTCTTATGACTGATGTTTGTAGTTTGTGATGAATTTGTTAATTGTTCATATAACAACAGAAGAAACCTTTTGATGTGAAGATTTCAAGGCTGATTGTCAACTCCTATTTGCCTGCTGAGTTTCAAATTTCAAATTGACATTTGCAGGCCTAAAAGTGTCCCTTTCATATACGCTTCTCTGCAATTTGATCCGAGTATATCTGTCTGGCTCTCTGCATAAAAATCGCTCCAGCACTGGTTTGAGTTTTACTCTTACCCATTGTCCATGTTTGTCCATGTAGTCTTGGGGATGGATAAGTGATGGCTTCTGTCCATCTTACTTGTTCTTTCAGACCATTTCTATCCACCCTCATTCTTAATCTTTGCTTTGCTTAGCTGGACACTGTTGCTGTCCTACACAGACCACCTAAGAGAATTAAACCCCTTAAGTCCTGAGCAGAGAAGGCTGTGTGGGGACCTAATTCAGGTATTTAAAATTCTTACACACCTGAATAATGTTCTTCTTCTTTCAGCTGCTCCTGTTAGTCATCTTCTTCCAAATCTTTTTATCCTCTGCAATTTGCTCTGTTACCCTCATCACCTGCACGTCCTCTCCCACCACGCCCATCTTTTGCCTTCCTATTTTCCTCTTTCTCCATCCCTAGTATCCTTTTCCCAATATACCCAGCATCTCTCCTCTGTACATGTCCACACCAACGCAATCTTGCCTCTCTGACTTTGTCTCCAAACCGTCCAACTTGAGCTGACCCTCTAATGTCCTCATTTCTAATCCTGTCCATCCTCGTCACACCCAATGCAAATCTTAACATCTTTAACTCTGCCACCTCCAGCTCTGTCTCCTGCTTTTTGGTCAGTGCCACCGTCGCCAACCCATATAACATAGCTTCCCTTTCACTCTTGCTGACACCCGTCTGTCACATATCACTCCTGACACTCTTCTCCACCCATTCCACCCTGTCTGCACTCTCTTCTTCACCTCTCTTCCACAATCCCCATTACTCTGTACTGTTGATCCCAAGTATTTAAACTTATCCACCTTTGCCAACTCTACTCCCTGCATCCTCACCATTCTACTGACCTCCCTCTCATTTACACACATGTATTCTCTGTTGTTGCTATGTGACCTTCATTCCTCTCCTCTCATATCTCCACCTCTCCAGGGTTTCCTCCACCTGCTCCCTACTATCACTACAGATCACAATGTCATCTGCAAACATCATAGTCCACAGGGTCTCCTGTCTAATCTCGTCTATCAACCTGTCCACCACCATTGCAAATAAGAAAAGGCTCAGACCTGATCCCTGCTGTAATTCCACCTCCGTCGCTCCTACCTCAGACCTCACCACTGTCACACTTCCCTCGTACATATCCTGTACAGCTCTTATGTACTTCTCTGCCACTCCCGACTTCCTCACACAAAACTCTTTGAATTGAATAGCAAATCACAGTCAATAACACCACTGGAAAAACAGAGAAGTGAGCTGAAAACTGAATCCAGGAAGATCCTCTTAGTCATAGGAATCTGGGACAAATGACCAAGTCTTGCAGTCGAAGTGGAAATGTGTGAAAAGTATCAAGGTGCGATACTGAGAGAACTTAGATAACCAAATGGGCATGATGGATGTAATGGCCTCCTTTCATTTGTCAAACTTTTTTGGTGCTCAGATAAACCAGAGTCCTCTTAATCTTCTAAACTGCTTTGATAGGACAAAGTGGTCATTGCTTGGCTTTAGTGGCACACTCTGATGGTCTCTTGTCACTTCCTGGAGCCTCTTCAACCGAAGACAATGGACAGTCATGAACCGAGATGAGACGGGCACACATATTCAGCAAGGGTTTGGTGCAAAAAGTGTCAGTGCTGTTATTTAAAATGAATCCAGAATAAAGTAAAAATGATGCAGTGATTCAAACCAAAATTAAATAATCCATAAAACAAGTGCTGACGTGGAGGTTAAGTACTGATTTCCTTTGCCACTACTATTTCACTATTGTTATTATCTCGTTAATACCTTCATGTAAGTTTTATTCTCCTAAGTCATCAGTTTTACCACGTGGCCATCCCACTCGCGACCTGCCACACAAACCATCCATCCATTTTCCAACCCGCTGAATCCGAACACAGGGTCACGGGGGTCTGCTGGAGCCAATCCCAGCCAACACAGGGTGCAAGGCAGGAACCAATCCCACTGCAGGACACACACACCCACACCCACACACCAAGCACAATTTAGAATCGCCAATGCACCTCACCTGCATGTCTTTGGACTGTGGGAGGAAACCCACTCAGACACGGGGAGAACATGCAAACTCCGCGCAGGGAGGACCCAGGAAGCGAACCCGGGTCTCCTAACTGTGAGGCAGCAGCACTACCACTGCGCCACCGTGCCGCCCGCCACACAAACCACCTGTCAAAATTTGCCTTTCAATCCATTCATCCTCCCATTTTTCTGAACTAATCCCGTCTAGTTCATGGTCACATTTTGCTCAGGTAGTTTTGTCCAATATGCTATTTTATAATGTTATTCACTGTAAAAAGGCCTAATTGGAGCAGAGCAGTGGTGTAGTTTTTAGTGCTACTTCTTCACGTTCCAATTGTAGAGATTTCGATTTATCTCCTGGTCGGGATACTGTCTGTATGAAGCTGGTAGACTTCGGCCATGTCTCCCAAAGATGTCCACGTTAATTCAGCTTTTGCACTGCCGATGACTTGACCCTGCCTAGAACAGGAATGAATGAATGAGAAATGTCTGATGGATGGATGTGTTTTCCACTAAATGCTGAATCCTTTGCTCTATTGCTTTGTAGAAATGCGTTGAGCTGAAAGCGGTGGCGCTTTAAACAGTACACCCTACGTACAAAGCGAGGCCTGCCGCAGCGGTGCTTTCACTCTGATAATGTTGCTGATATCGGTAACAGTTTGCTGTTCTGTCTTTGATGTGAGACACTTGTAGCAAGGAGTTCAGTTATCAGATGTCGCTTGCACGCCCCATTAATCCTCACCCTTGACACCAGCCCTGGAAGTCTGCTTCCTTGCAATCTTATTGTGCAGGCTGCTGATTCCCCACCCCCATTTCTTCAACTCCGCGTCTACACAAAGGATCTTAGGTTTTTGAAGAGGGCCTCCAAAGTACGTCTGCGGTACATGACATGAAGATCACAAGCGTAGGCTTTAAAACCCGGTCATACTTGTTTTGCTTTGAATGGCAACAAATGAAAGTTTACGTGTTGGAGGGCCATGGCGTCCCTTTGTTGTGCGGCGCTGGTAACGTTAGAGCCCAGGCGAGGGGGGTCCTCCAATGCGTGACTCACAGGTGACCTGATATTTCTGGGAAAAGCTAGACTTCAATTGGGGCGCCAGCAGCATCCGTCAAAAGGGGAGACCACAAACAAAATTTCAGAGGTGGAGCTCAACAAAAGTCCGCTTCTGCCTTGTGCTCGGCAAATCCGACAATCTGGCAGAGTCATTCAGCTGGGAACGTGAATGATTGTTCTAAGAAGTTAACACTTTTCAAAACATGCATTATGTTCCACTCAATTTTAATGCATGTTTATGAAGAAGATGAATGACCTCATGGCCTGCAGGGGGCGCTCCAGCTCCCTAAACCTGACACAGACAGATGCAGACGCGAGTTCAGCACAACACACAGGCTTTATTGTGTGGGAAACACTTCCCAAATCATTTCGCAGAACCAGGTTATGATCTGCTTTCCTAAGCGCAGGCAGCGGGGTGGCGCTGTAGGCGTCTTTAACGTTTGCATAAAGTAGGTCGATAGTCCTATTTCCCCGGGTGTTACAGTCCACATACTGGAAGAAGGCAGGTAATGTTTTGTCCAGCTCCCTAAACCTGACACAGACAGATGCAGACACGAGTTCAGCACAACACACAGGCTTTATTGTGTGGGAAACACTTCCCAAATCATTTCCTGGCAGCATGGATCGTGGACTATCTTACAGACAGACCTCAGTATGTGCGTCTTGGGAACTGCAGGTCTGACATTGTGGTCAGCAACACAGGAGCACCGGAGGGGTCTGGACTTTCTCCGGTCCTGTTCAGCCAACATACATCAGACTTCCAATACAACTCTGAGTCCTGCCATGTGCAAAAGTTCACTGATGACACTGCTATGGTGGGCTGCATTAGTAGTGGGCAGGAAGAGGAGTATAGGAAGCTAATCAAAGACTTTGTTAAATGGTGCGACTCAAACCACTTACACCTGAACACCAGCAAGACCAAGGAACTGGTGGTGGATTTTAGGAGGCCCAGGCCCCTCATGGACCCCGTGATCATCGGAGGTGACTGTGCAGAGGGTGAAGACCTATAAATACCTGGGAGTGCAGCTGGATGATAAATTGGACTGGACTGCCAATACTGATGCTCTGTGTAAGAAAGGTCAGAGCCGACTATATTTCCTTAGAAGGCTGGCGTCCTTCAACATCTGCAATAAGATGCTGCAGATGTTCTATCAGACGGTTGTGACGAGCAACCTCTTCTACATGGTGGTGAGGCAGCATAAAGAAGAAGGACATCTCAGCCTGGACAAACTGGTGAGGAAGGCAGGCTCAATTGTAGGCAAGGAGCTGGACAGTTTGACAACCGTGGCAGAGCGACGGGCACTGAGCAGGCTCCTGTCAATCATGGAGAATCCACTGAACAGGATCATCTCCAGACAGAGGAGTAGCTTCAGTGACAGACTGAGGAGACCCCACACTATGCGACTCTTCAATTCCACCTCGGGGAGTAAATGCTAACATTACTCAAAGTTATTGTCTGTTTTTACATGCATTGTTATCACTCTTTAATTTAATATTGATCTTTATCAGTATGCTGCTGCTGGATTATGTGAATTTCCCCTTGGGATTAATAAAGTATCTATCTATCTATCTATCTATCTATCTATCTATCTATCTATCTATCTATCTATCTATCTATCTATCTATCTATCTATCTATCAATGCACAGTACAGCAAAGCACAAATGACAGCACTTTGTCTTCTTTCTCCTTCTGTCTTTATCCCCTCTTTCTCTTTCTCTCTCTTTCTCTCTCTCTGGCTCCTCTCCTCTTCCAGCAAGTGTTGTCCTCCATCTCCTCACTCACTTCTAGAACTACAGCAGCGGGCTTCTTTTATGTGACACCCAGGAGTACTTCCGGTGGTCCATTAAGGTGGTCCAGAAGCACTTCCAGGTGAGATGGGAACCCGATAAAATGTAAGGGTCCCCAATCCCTGCTGCAACCCCCCCGGGCGACACCCATGGAACCCAAGAAGGCTGAGCACCAGGACTCCATCTCCTGTGAAGCACCACAGCAACCCAGGGGCTGCCATCTAGCGATCCGAGGGACATAGTGCCCCGTTCACGCTATCTCCCCTGGTCCTTCTATTACACAGGTGTCTACCACAACCTAACGGCATAAACAGAATCTTAACAGAGTCATTCTGGGTTTCTGGACACCATCATCCACACTGTTCATACTGGCCACTCAATCTTTTTGCATGACCTATGGGGGTCAGAGTGCAGGGTCAGCCATTTGCCACAGTAACAGGATTTGAACCAGCAACTTTCCAGACACCAGTATAGATCCTTAGCCACAGAGTCACCACTCGGGCACCTACCCAAAGAACTGCTGCCTAACCTTTGTTCAAAACTTCTCCTTGACCAACTTCTGTCTGTGCCCAATCCGTCTTTTTGTTGCTCTGCTTTCCCATTTTAGGGTGCCAAACTATTCCTCATATTTCATTCTCCATTTTGATCATAAACCTTAATCTTAATAAGAATGCAAGTAGAGTTCTACCGTGAATTATTTTAGTAATATCTGGGCCTGATTTCCTGTGGAAGGTTAAAGCTAAAGGTGCAAGAATTGTTTACCTGTCATCGAAACATTGTGCTGGATGACCAGAAATCATTAACTGAACATTAAGAGTTATGATATTAATATTTTTTCTAAGATATCCATAGAGATGGGTGCTTTGTCTTGCCCAGATGTGCCTAAAGTGTCTTATATAATGCATCACAGATGATCCAGTCAGGAGTATCAATCTGGCATTATGGTGGTAAGGACACAGGTACCAGTATCAGGAAATCGCGATCGCTGACAGCCTGTCTTCGTTGCCCTGCAGTCCGGAGTACGAAGCCCACCGATGTCACCTATGGCCTGGCCTCAAAGGTCCTGCCTCTTCCATTTAGTGGGCTATTTAAACAACTGTGTTTCCAGAATTCGACATTCATTGCAAACTGGAGAACACTGAGCTCCGCAACAAAGAAGTAACCATAGAAGCCTGACAAGAGAGGCACTCAAGGACGAGAAAATGTCCGCAGTAACTGACTTGGAACCTTTCTCTTTCCCAATCTGCTGTAGCACTGATAAATGATGTGGATTGAACAGGCGTTGACTATCTAATGTCAGAAAGGAGAGTTCCTAGCTAGGATATTAAAGCCCTTTTCGATTTAGAGGTGGCCACCGCCAAGAGTTTCCCTGCATGGCTATTCTAGGGTTGGGTACAGCAAGAAGTGAAGGCACAGTTTGGTGGAGCAAGACTGGGTGAAGCGTAAAGACGCTTTTTATACTGGGATAGCCCATCTGGAGACTGGCAAAAAAATTACACTTAAGAAGTGACAATACTTTGTAGTGGTCCCACATAGGGGGCTTCATTTGTTTATAGGTATGTCCTGCTTGGTGATTGTTAAATGTTAATAGCAACACTGGTGGCGCAGATTCCTGTTTGTAAATGTGGGGTCTATGTCTTTAAACAGGTTTGCATGACTGCGGAGGGGCTTGTGGGATTGGTAGTTTGGGGTTTGTAGGCACTGTACACATAAAACTGGAAGACAAGGATGTGGCGGGACTTTTTGATTTGTTCATTTTTCGACTGACTTCATGTTTAGCAGCACTTAAACCCCTTTATCAACTGGATGTTTTGCTGTGGAGAAAGATTGTGCACGGCCACCAGATTTAGGGACGGCGGTGGGTCCTGTATTTCCCCAATTCAGTACATCGATACTCTTTATGAAGAGGCGCACCTCAGAAGTCCATTTCCCTTTTGGACTCTGGAGGTAGGACTGTGTTCTCTATTCATATTCCAGGATGTAGTTTACTGAAGGGTAGCATTCTGCCACATCTTTCCGTCCATTGTCCAGTGATTGCATTTCAGGATACACTTTAAGTATTATTAACTTCTTTAAAGACTTTTCCAGGACTGTAAATATCGTTGGGAAGTTTGTTTGTGGCGTCTGATTTGTTCTTTTGTCATTACCTGTCTTTGCTTTGTTTGTAAATAGTTATTATAGCAAATATAGTTAATATATATATATATTGTGACGGACAGCCGGGTCCCATGCCCGGCCGGGACGCCCCTGCTGCATATGTTCCGGGGGAGCCACCATGGACAGCTCAATTCAATGGACGCTTGGTGGCAGCCTCCCTGGCCGTTGTTCGTTTGCCAGTCTCCCACATGGCTCCATGGGACATGGAGTCCTCCACAGCCTGGTTGGGAGATGGGGTGGCCGAGAGCCAACAACCCGGATGGACGAGTTATCAGCCCCACCCGGAGATGCAATCAGGACCAGCTGGTCAAGCACCTGGAACACTTCCGGGTGGGCTATAAATCGGGCCAGCCTCCCTTTATTCGAGGCCAGAATCGGGAGGAAGAGGACGAGGTTGCCTGGGAGGAGTGGTGGTGCCAGGAAGGGTTGTTAGAGCTCTGTGTTAAAGTGCTTTGGGACTGTGTTGGGCCTTTGGGACACGGGGAAGACGTGCGCCCACGGGTGAAGAGAAATAAAAAAGCCTGTTTGTTTTACACGTGCCTCTGCGTAAGTCTGTGCCGGGTCGGGCGCTATATTTCACCTTTTACAATATGTATATATAAAACTATATTTACTATAATAACTATTTACAATGGAATCTGCATGTTCTCCCCATGTCTACGTGGGTTTCCTCCGGGTACTCCAGTTTCCTCCCACAGTCCAAAGACATGCAGGTTAAGTGCATTAGTGATCCTAAATTGTCCCTAGTGTGTGCTTGGTGTGTGTGTTTGTGTGACCTTCAGTGGGCTAGCGCCCTGCCCAGGGTTTGTTCCTGCCTTGTGCCCTGTGTTAGGATATAGAGGATTGGAAAATGACTGACTGACTGACCATTTACAACCTATATATATATATATATATTTGTTGCTGAATATTTTTAATCTATTTGGACATTTTTCTGGTGTGTCATTAATATTCAGGTGTCAGGGTGGGAATACCGTAGGGCGTAGGTGTTGGCCTGGTTCTATCCATCCCTCATTTAAAAAGTGTAGTAGGTTCATCACTATCCAAATCTGGTGGTAACCTCCACGCTCTCTTAGAAGATGGGGTTTGCTACAACTTTGTTGACATTGTGAGTGGCCTATCGTCTAAGATCCAGGCTTTTAATGACCTCTTGGGCACGGCCATCAGCAGTGTGTCTGTTTGCAGAGAGAGTGTCGTCCACATTGAGAGGTTTACTTACCTTGGCAGTGACATTCATGTCTCTGGTGACTCTTCCTGTGAAGTCAGTAGATGGATTGGGAGAGAATGAGAGGTCACGAGGTCACTGGAAAGGGGTGTGTGGCGTTCCCGATATCTGTGCAAAAGGACGAAGGTCCAAGTCTTTAGAGTCCTGGTGCTTACTGTCTTGCTATATGGTTGTGAGACATGGACGCTATCCAGTGATCTGAGACGAAGACTGGACTCCTTTGGTACTGTGTCTCTACAGAGAATCCTTAGGTACTGCTGGCTTGACTGTGTTGCTCATGGAGTCCCGATTGAGGCACTTTAGCTGCATTGTGAAGGAGCGTCAGTTATGGCACTACGGCCATGTGGCGCGTTTCCCAGAGGGAGATCCAGCTTGTAAGATCCTCATTGTTGGCGACCCGAGTGGCTGGACCAGGCCAAGGGGTCGCCCACGTAACACCTGGCTGCGGCATATTGAGGGTCATTTCCAGAGGGTGGGACTGGACTGCATGACTGTCTGGGGGTTGCAAACCGGGACCCTGAGCTGTTTCGTCGTGTAGTGGGTGCGGCAACGCTCTGTACCAGTGCATGCTCCCCAACTTGACTTGACTTATCGTCTAAGATTGTTCCTAATTTCTTTACATACTGTTTGTGTTGGGGATGTGGGGTTACAGATCTAGTGTTGCCATTTCTTTTTTTGTGACTTTAACATACTTTTTATTACATTTTGTTCTCTACTCTATTTCACTGAGTCTTTATCTTCATTTGATTTTTTTATTGTATTTATACTGTTGGTATCGCAGGAAGGGCCCCAAAGGCAGGTTAGGGTTGACTTGTGATCCGAATCAAATACATCACCTAAACTGTGGTGAATTATAGCAGCATCTTCCAAGAAAGATTCAAGTGTTATACTGTTATTTGCATTAGGTGGGGTATCGGCAGGTCCCCAACATTTTATTCTCTCCTTCTTGTCTTTTCTCCTTACAGATGTCCTAGTTTACCATGGCATTCCCCAGAGGTCAACACTGCTTAGTATGAAGAAATCACTGATGGCTCAGACTGTTATTTATTAAACTTCAGCATCATAATGTGGCTTCCTTATCTTCAGAAAATGTCCGAGAAATCAGCAACAAGAGTGTGACTGCTGACTGGAGGAACTAACAAGTATGGTGGAATGCCTGACCTGCAATGAGGAAACGTCAAGACAGAGGATGCTGATGAGCCTGATCTTAATCTTAAACTTACTGGTATTCAAACATAACATAGCACAATTGTACTAATGTTCTCATAACATAATATAACATAACTTAAAGTGTAATTTTCTCAGTCCTTCTTCATCCAACTCCTACCCTAGCTGGTTTGGGTGCAAGGTGGGAAATAGCCCAGGGATCGACAGGCCTCAGGGTTCTGCACAGCACTTAGTTTACGGGACTAATTAGATGATTTTCCTGGCCGCACATTCAGTGAAAACCCAGAACACATCACTTACTTTTTGGAGATCTACCACCAAAGATCCTGTGTGTAGAGATTTCCCTGTAACCACTTGTGGATCCTTTCCATCCATTATACCTCCACTTACCTGTGTTAATATATTACGCAGTCATCCGTTATTTTGCTTTGTTCTTTGTTGATAATCCAAGGCAGGAGTTAAACTTAACATATAAACTTAGAAGAAGGCCCCCAGAAAGACCGAATTGCCAATGAAAGTTACACCACAACTGTTGAGTATTATTTATAGTGGTGTGAAAAACTATTTGCCCCCTTCCTGATTTCTTATTCTTTTGCATGTTTGTCACACAAAATGTTTCTGATCATCAAACACATTTAACCATTAGTCAAATATAACACAAGTAAACACAAAATGCAGTTTTTAAATGATGGTTTTTATTATTTAGGGAGAAAAAATCCAAACCTACATGGCCCTGTGTGAAAAAGTAATTGCCCCCTGAACCTAATAACTGGTTGGGCCACCCTTAGCAGCAATAACTGCAATCAAGTGTTTGCAATAACTTGCAATGAGTCTTTTACAGGCTCTGGAGGAATTTTGGCCCACTCATCTTTGCAGAATTGTTGTAATTCAGCTTTATTTGAGGGTTTTCTAGCATGAACCGCCTTTTTAAGGTCATGCCATAGCATCTCAAATGGATTCAGGTCAGGACTTTGACTAGGCCACTCCAAAGTCTTCATTTTGTTTTTCTTCAGCCATTCAGAGGTGGATTTGCTGGTGTGTTTTGGGTCATTGTCCTGTTGCAGCACCCAAGATCGCTTCAGCTTGAGTTGACAAAGACATGGCCGGACCTTCTCCTTCAGGATTTTTTGGTAGACAGTAGAATTCATAGTTCCATCTATCACAGCAAGCCTTCCAGGTCCTGAAGCAGCACAACAACCCCAGACCATCACACTACCACCACCATATTTTACTGTTGGTATGATGTTCTTTTTCTGAAATGCTGTGTTCCTTTTACGCTAGATGTAACGGGACATTTGCCTTCCAAAAAGTTCAACTTTTGTCTCATCAGTCCACAAGGTATTTTCCCAAAAGTCTTGGCAATCATTGAGATGCTTCTTAGCAAAATTGAGACGAGCCGTAATGTTCTTTTTCCTTAACAGTGGTTTGCGTCTTGGTAATCTGCCATGCAGGCCGTTTTTGCCCAGTCTCTTTCTTATGGTGGAGTCATGAACACTGACCTTAATTGAGGCAAGTGAGGCCTGCAGTTCTTGAGACGTTGTCCTGGGGTCTTTTGTGACCTCTCGGATGAGTCGTCTCTGCGCTCTTGGGGTAATTTTAGTCGGCCGGCCACTCCTGGGAAGGTTCACCACTGTTCCATGTTTTTGCCATTTGTGGATAATGGCTCTCACTGTGGTTCACTGGAGTCCCAAAGCTTTAGAAATGGCTTTATAACCTTTACCAGACTGATTGATCTCAATTACTTCTGTTGTCATTTGTTCCTGAATTTCTTTGGATCTTGGCATGATGTCTAGCTTTTGAGGTGCTTTTGGTCTACTTCTCAGTGTCAGGCAGCTCCTATTTAAGTGATTTCTTGATTGAAACAGGTGTGGCAGTGATCAGGCCTGGGGGTGGCTACGGAAATTGAACTCAGGTGTGATACACCACAGTTAGGTTATTTTTGAACAAGGGGGCAATTACTTTTTCACACAGGGCCATGTAGGTTTGGATTTTTTTTTCACCCTAAATAATAAAAACCATCATTTAAAAACTGCACTTTGTGTTTACTTGTGTTATTTTTGACTAATGGTTAAATGTGTTTGATGATCAGAAACATTTTGTGTGACAAACATGCAAAAGAATAAGAAATCAGGAAGGGGGCAAATAGTTTTTCACACCACTGTATGTGTTCTAGATTTATTTAAAAAAAATTAAGCAAAAGCGCATTTACCTTAAGGTGGGTCTAACTGCAGCCTGCAATGCCTATGATGTAAATCAGGTAAAGCCCACAACACCCATTGAGTCAGGTAACCCTCACACTACCCTAATCTTAATGATGGTGTGTAGCTGGGCATGCAATGGGCGCTTTGGGATTTTGGGGGTGTTGCGTGACTGACCTCAAAGCCACTGTGAATACTCTGTTGCTCTTCCTTGTAGGAAATCCCATCATCCATCATCCCTGGATCCTGCACAGGAAGCCGGTTAGAACAACTGTAAAGGAATTTTCAAGAGCTGGAGAAGCAACCATATGAAACAAGTGGATAATGGCATAGGCTTGCAACAACAACATGGAAGTAGCTATCCCTCCATCTCAGACAAACAGAAGACAAAAGAAGAAAGGAAGAAATTGGTGGAGCAACTTCTAAAACTTACCTCTTTCTTCCATGCTCTTCCTCCACAATATGGTAGTCCTAGCAGCATCAGACTCAGAGGAACGTGAAGATGCTGAGATTGCGGCTCAGCTTGCCACACATGTGAAGCTTTTGCACAGCACTAGCTCTGGTTGGCAGATGAAGGACTGAGAATGCAATGCTATGAAAATGCAAAATTGTGCCAGAAACCTGGATATCCTTCGATTTCTAGTTGTGTAATCTGACAAGCTCAAGCAGTGGGTATCCTTCAATAAGGGAGCGTAAATAAAGGCGAGCTTCAAAAGGGCGACCTCAGTTGGGCGCAGCAAATAAAGGCAAACGCAACAAAATTATTATTGTTGCTCTTCACATATTCCAGAGGCATTTGAACTAAATTATCTACGAACGCCTTTATTCGCCACGCTCTATTGAGGTCGCCCTTTTGAAGCTCGCCTTTTTGTGTGCGCCCTTATTGAATAGAGCCCAAGCAGTGAAGTTATCAAGATTGACATTGCCTTGACTAGAAGTTGTGTAATGTGACATCGACTCAAGGCAGATACTGTATGCCCCGATAATTCATTCTCATGGCATGGCCTGGGCTTTGACGTTACACCTGAAGCATCAGTTTTACAATTCTCGCTACATAAGCCTTTAGATTAATTTACAGTTTTCATCAGAAATTTAACTGACGTCAAGCCATTTTATAATCCTGGATGTTTGGAGTTCAATCTAGAAGACAGAACTAAAGGTGTTGTGGTAAATATTTGAAAACAATCCAAGTGTAGCCAAAGGAGACGTCACATTGTGTGTCTAGGCAGCGTGCTTAAAGCTTTGGATTGTAAAGGAAACTCAGTAAGCGACCCCAAATAAAATCACATTTTCTATCAGTACTTCGACCATAAAAATAAAAAGTCAACCATATTTCCACACATCTTCCTTGAGAAAGGCACTAAAGAAAATAATTCTGTGGTGTTCATGACATAATCCATCCAACTCTCCTCAGCCATTTTCCTGTGGAGCCAACAACTTCCAAGTTCTTTTCTTTCTCTCAAGATCCCTTCACTGCTTACCTGCAGAACATGTCGCTTAACACAGGATTGTAAACCTGGGCCAACGTCATGTGTTGTTTTGCACTTCTTAAGGTGTGCCCTTTATGTGCCAGCCAAGAATGAGCACCTTTAGTGAGTTCTTTGTTGGCTGCTGCTAATCCTCACATTTTATTCCTCATTGCTATATTTCAACTATTAAATAACAAAACAAGTCCAAACCTCACTTCTCCAGAATGACAAAAACGAAATACTTCCTCTTTCACCTCTCCACTCTTCTACTAGGCAAGCGAGTGTTCAATGAACATAAGATATGATGTCTGTCGCGTATGCTCCTCAAGGCATATTTGTTTAAAGTGAAAATACCGTAATATCCAAAGACAGGACCTGAGAGAGATCTATCCTAAGGTGTCCACAGATAATCTGAAGAAGCAGAGCCTTGAGTAGATGCCAGCCATAGAAGAAGTCTGTGAAGCACGCGGAAAGGGGAAAGAAAGAGAGAACTTACTTGTTCAGACACAAGCACCTACAAGGTGCTCCTCCACTGAAATCCATTGGCCTCTGCTCGTTGTTCTTGAAGAGTCCCAGGAAGGATCCTGGCATGGATTGCTTGATGGAGTTGGGGGAGTGAGAGAGACCCGTTGCCTCAGAACCCATGCGAGTAGAGTGAGACTCCAAGTTTGCAAGGGAGGTGAACACAGAAGAGAAGAATGAAGTTGGCTTGCAGAGCAAGTCCAAGTGGCAACGTTGGGGCCTAGCCAAGAATGATTGATGTCTGTCAAATGGTCCTTTTAAGGGCCACCAAACCTGTGTGTTACGTAAGTGCCAGTCCATTCCTCTGTTGATGCCTCCCCACCGGAATGTTACAATACTTTGATTAGATCTGTAATCATGAATTTATTCTACAGCTGACCCTTCTTATTCCATGCATGTAAGCTGCTGCTGCTGATGATATACTTTATTAATCCCAGAGGAGAAATGATCTTTTTGCATGACCTACTGGGGTCAGAGGGCAGGGTCGGTTATTTGCCACAGTAACAGGATTTAAACCAGCAACTTTCTAGATACCAGTACAGATCCTTAACCACAGAGCCACCACTCGGGCACCTACCCAAAGAGATGCTGCCTACCCTTTGTTCAAAATTTCTCCTTGACCAACTTCTGCCTGTGCCCATACGTTGTTGTTAAAGGACTAATGTTACAGTAAAACTGGCTTCCAACATATTAAGAACCCTTCAGACTTTCCTCGCAGCCGATAACCCCAACAGTCATGGGCCTGTCTATCAATTTCTATCTTGGGTTTCTCTGGAACTAGTATGTCTTTTTGTAATGTGGAGAACTGAATCGCATACAGTGTTCCACGTATTTCCTCGTAAGTGTGTCTACCATGACCCCCCTTGGATTGACTCAGCACATCATGCTGTACATGAGTGCGTATGCTTAGTTTTCTTTTATATGCTTTCTGGTTATGGGTAGTCATGACTCCTACATTTTTCTCTGCATGGTCTACTTTCAACCATCTGATCTGTGAAATCTCTATCTATCTATCTATCTATCTATCTATCTATCTATCTATCTATCTATCTATCTATCTATCTATCTATCTATCTATCTATCTATCTATCTATCTATCTATCTATCTATCTATAAGATCCATATATCCATATATATAAAATCCAGCTGTTGTCTGTTGGTCTGTATGTCTGTCCACTTTTCACGAGAGAACTACTTAACGGATTTAGATCTGGTTTTTTTTCTATAATTTGCTTGAACATTCCAGTTGATTTTGCAACTTCTCTCATTGCACTAAGTATCATAGTTCACTTGTGGTACTGATTTACTTTCACAAATCCGAGAGAGAGGCTTGTGGGCCTTACTCACGCGCCAGCCTCCGTTCAAGTCGGTCTACCTCTCACCACGCGTTGGAGCGTATCTTGCCTCCGCTTAGCTAGCGATACCTGTTTTTTCAGAAGACATTATCATCTACAGATTGATTAAGGAGTAACGTTTGATGTTCTGTGAGAGAAATCAGAGGTAAGTGTGTTTTAGAAGGTAGCTGCTGATTTGCAGAGATATCACGGCCATGTGCTTTTCTCCCGACGCGGGGGGCGCTCTCCCGTCAGAGCTACACACGATCAGATACAGTGTCAGTGGTTGATGTTCGAGTGTACCTGCCTTCTGCTTGACTAGAATTACATTTTTTTTTTTTTATTGATTTTTAAAGTTTGTCCTGTTTCACTACTATGTGGGTGGAGTCACGGGGAACAGATAGTTACAGCTAAAATGTTCTCTTTTTATGCGTAACACTTCATGTTTATAACATTATACTTTATCTGCCACATTTCTCTCCAGCTCTGTGTTCCGAAACCTTTGCCAACCATAGGGTTTCCTCCAATCTACCTAATCAAAATTGTCTGTAATCTTAACCAGCACATCAGAAACATTTTGCTTTAGATCAGCGCTTCCCAATTGGGGGTGCCAGAATCCATCGAGGAAGAAAAATGAAAAACATTATTTGTACAAAATCTTAATTTACCTATCCATTCCTAAATAATTAAATGGGCAGGCTATTTCGTATCAGTGCAATACGCTGCTTGTTAAAACGGATGACTTCCGCTCTTACGTGCACTTAGTGCTGCGTGGGTATTATGAACTATCGTATCTGTTCAAATTCTATTTAAATTTTAAATATAAGTAAGTTTATTATTTAGTCGACAGAAATATCTTTGGTAGGAATGTAAGTTAAATTTAGTCATCATTGGATACATTTTTCTTCACCATAGAAATTTAAAGACTAAATTCAACTTACATTCCTACCAAAGATATTTCTGTCGACTAAATAGAACCTACTTATATCCAAATAGAACTTGAAAAGATATATTTTTTCGAATCTGATCGCACATTTTAGATCGACTTGACGTGCACTACATGGAGCCCGCGTGCTATTGTGCTCTTGCCTGCCTGCCTCAATAAGTCACCGTCACTTCGCTCTTACTTTTTTACTGTCCATTAAATCATGGCTAGTCGCGAAAAAATTAGAACATGGAAGGAGGATTACACTGAGTATGGCTTTACCAAAACAATTATTGATGGCGAATAAAGTATCCATTATTCATAAAGCTTCAATTGGTGTTCTGTTTTTCTGCGTTAACCTCATATTGCTGTATTTTTCAATCAAAAAATTAATGATATTAGAGATAACATAGTATATCTCCCCAACAATGCAGAACCTCCAAAGCCCCGGTACTCCATTATAAACAAATTAAATGCTTTTACCAGGATAGATTTACCTGAATTACATAGTATAATCTCTCAAATGAAACCCTCCACCTGCGTCCTTGACCCAATACCAACAAGGTTTTTCAAAGAAATATCAGACGTGCTAATTGACAATATTCTGGACATAGTTAATTCGTCATTAGATACGGGGGTCTTTCCAGACTGTCTTAAGACTGCTGTAGTTAAACCCCTGCTCAAGAAAAATAATCTTGACTCCTCTGCCTTTGAAAATTTTAGACCCATCTCTAACCTGCCCTTCTTAAGTAAAGTTCTGGAGAAGGCAGTCATTATGCAGTTAAATGACCACCTCAATAAACCTGCTATTCTTGATAAATTTCAGTCGGGTTTTAGAACAAATCACAGCACAGAAACTGCACTCGTTAAAGTAGTAAATGATTTGCGGGTAAATGCAGACAGAGGCCATTTATCTGTTCTCATCCTCTTAGATCTGAGTGCTGCATTTGACACCATTGATCACAATATTCTTAGAAATCGCCTTAGTCAATGGGTGGGCCTCTCTGGCAGTGTCTTAAATTGGTTTGAATCCTACCTGGCAGGTAGAAAATTCTTTGTGAGTTGTGGTAATCAAATCTCAAAGACACCTGATATTTTATATGGTGTTCCACAAGGCTCTATCCTGGGTCCGCTGCTCTTCTCAATCTACATGCTTCCGTTAGGTCAGATTATCTCAGGTTACAACGTGAGTTACCACAGCTATGCTGATGACACACAGCTGTACTTATCTATAGCACCTGATGACCCCGACTCTCTTGATTCACTAACACAATGTCTTACTGGTATTTCTGAATGGATGAATAGTAATTTTCTCAAACTAAATAAAGAGAAAACTGAAATCTTAGTAATTGGCAATAATGGATTCAATGAGGTTATCAGAAATAAACTTGATGCACTAGGGTTAAAAGTTAAGACAGAAGTAAAAAACTTAGGGGTAACCGTTGACTGTAATCTGAATTTTAAATCGCATATTCGTCAGACCACTAGGACAGCATTTTTTGACTTAAGAAACATAGCAAAAGTTAGACCTCTTATATCATTGAAAGATGCTGAGAAATTAATTCACGCTTTTGTTTTCAGTCGACTAGATTACTGTAACGCACTCCTCTCAGGACTACCCAAAAAAGACATAAATCACTTGCAACGAGTGCAGAATGCAGCTGCTAGAATCCTAACTGGGAAAAGAAAATCCGAACACATTTCTCCAGTTTTGATGTCACTACACTGGTTGCCTGTGTCATTCAGGATTGACTTTAAAATACTGCTTATGGTTTATAAAGCCTTAAATAATCTGCTCCATCTTATATATCGGAATGTCTGACACCTTATATTCCAAATCGTAACCTCAGATCTTCAAATGAGTGTCTCCTTATAATTCCAAAAGCTAAACTTAAAAGAAGTGGTGAGGCGGCCTTCTGCTGTCATGCACCTAAAATCTGGAATAGCCTGCCAATAGGAATTCGCCAGGCAAATACAGTAGAGCACTTTAAAACACTGCTGAAAACACATTACTTTAACATGGCCTTCTCATAACTTCACTTTAACTTAATCCTGATACTCTGTAAGTTCAATTCATCATAATAACTATTCATGGTGGCTCTAAAATCCGTACTGACCCCAACTCTCTCTTCTGTTTCTTTTTCTGGTTTCTTTGTGGTGGCGGCCTGCGCCACCACCACCTACTCAAAGCATCATGATGCTCCAACATTGATGGACTGAAAGCCAGAAGTCTACGTGACCATCATCATCAGGTCCTTCCATGAAAACCCTAAATACAAAGAGGACTGTTTCATTTATGTTAGGTAGATTGCCCAGAGGGGACTGGGCGGTCTCTTGGTCTGGAACCCCTACAGATTTTATTTTTTTTCTCCAGCTCTTGGAGTTTTTTTTTTTGTTTTTTCTGTCCACCCTGGCCATCGGACCTTACTTATTCTATGTTAATTAATGTTGACTTATGTTTATTTTTTATTGTGTCTTCTATTTCTCTATTCATTTTGTAAAGCACTTTGAGCTACATTTTTTGTATGAATATGTGCTATGTAAATAAATGTTGATTGATTGATTGATATTTTTTTCATACTTCTTCTCAAACCAAGGGGGTGCGAAATCAGCCTCATCCGTCACATGGGGTGCGAGGGTAAAATGAATCAGGAAGCGCTGCTTTAGATTATTAATATCAATTAAAATGAGCAGTTACCCCTGAAAATCCCCCCACTTTTAACGTCACCTCATTCAGGACATTTCCACTCACCATAACCCTGCGCTGTCTGCTTCTGAGCCCACCTTACAGCCACCGCAGCCTGAACTCCCAGTCCTTTTAATTGTTATCATGGAAAATAAAATTAGTATATTCATGTATTATCATAAATTAATATAGAAAATATATAAGCATTAACTTTAGTGCAAATATTAATGCAAGTCAGGCCTGCTAAATGAATGGTTAAATAAAGGCACATGTCATATTTCTTTTTTAATTAAAGCTTAGCTCTAGCCACCAATTTAAACTAGCTCGAAGACCAAGGAAGGGAAGTGATAAGATAAGACAGCCCAAAGGTGGAGAAAGAGGGAACATCTGTAAGCTCAAGGCCTACTAGAAAATAAGCGAAGCAGAAAAGTAGAGACCAATAACAAAAGATAAAAATAATAGTGGTTATTATTAAAGGCCAGCTACAGAAAAAGGAGTCAGAATGGAACAGCGAATGAGCTGCTTTGAACGAGGTCAGAGTGATAAGAAATCTCTATATATAATCTTCATTTGGATCTTGATCTTTGTTTGTCTGCGAATGAATTAGAAGAAGCACTAGATGGCAGTAGAGAGACAGCTAAAACATAGGCATTGCATTAAGAATCTCCTCCAGGCTTATACTACTGAAGACTGTAGTACGCCAGTCACACCTCAAAACACAGACATTCAAACTAAACAAATTGTTGTGCTTTAAATTAACTAAAGAGGTCTTCATTTAGATCTTGATCTTTGTTTGTCTGCGAATTTCACGCATGTGTAGACCACCTTCCAGTTTAGTACGTTGTTGTTACTCACGGTTGTCAACAATGTGCCGGAATAACGAAAGGGGTGGTGGACAGTGTTACGCTGGATAGCTCCTGAGGCCTGGTTAGAGAATGAGATCGCCGAAGATAAAAGGTACGTGCCTACGTGACATATGAATGAAAGAAAGACACGTGGGTAAAATGAATGACAACGTAACAGCACGTTCCGGAAATTATTATTGTTACGTTGTAGCCGGCGAGTGCTGCGCGTCTCCCAGTTGTACCGTGGCTTGCTCACATGTCAGTGAAGTGATCTCTATTTATGCTTTAAAGAGCCTGGATACCCATGTGTCCCTCTTTTATAACCATTGCTCCGTGTGTATTGCCTTACTCTTTGGATTGCCACAAAGCAACCTGCGAGATTGGAGAAAGGTTGAGAAGAGATCGTGAGAGGAAACGACAGCGTCGTGAAAACGAGACGGACTGTGAACGGACAGAAACAGAAATGCTTCTACACCACCACATGATTACTATTCGGACAGTAATTCCGAGTAGGCCGTTCCTATCCAATCAATGTCCGAGGGTTTTCTTTTGTAATTTTGTTTCCCTTATAAAAAATCATAATGCTGTGCAACGAAGGGCCCAGTTCACGAGTGGCAGCCGCGTTTCAACAGGGAGCCCTTCAAGAAAACTTGAAAACGTGCAACATAGTTGGGTGCACATGGCTAGTGACAATATAAACGGTAATCTTTGAACTGTTTGGGGCTCCGCTCGATTTGGCCTAATCGGGTTGAGTCCGTGTTTATTGTGTTTATTGCAATGAAGTTAATTACTCTGTTTGCCTATCCACTGACTCCTAGAGCCTTCATTTCGGGTGAAGACCTTTGGATGCGTCTTTTGCCCCAGCGATTTTACTTCGTCATTATCACTACTCTCCATGCACAATATTAGTAAAATCAATTTTAAAATCAAGATAACATTACTTTTTTTGATCAAGTGCTCTTGTTGCTTTTTTTTTTTTTTATAAAATGTTGATCTCCCCAAACTGAATTCATGCTCAGTGTCCACTAGTGCACCCATACTGGATTCTGTCCAGGATTCTAAACAAATCCAAATCATATTATGGGATATCATCTACTGTTAAATTCTGCTACGTACTTCTAAAATTTTTATTTGTATACTGTATTGAGGTTTTGTTCTGTTCTGTCTATTGTATTTTATTGACCCCCCTTCTTTTTGACACCCACTGCACGCCCAACCTACCTGGAAAGGGGTCTCTCTTTGAACTGCCTTTCCTGAAGTTTCTTCCATTTTTTCCCTACTGGGGTTTTTTTTGGGAGTTTTTCCTCGTCTTCTTAGAGAGTCAAGGCTGGTGGGGTGGCCTGTTAAAGTCCATTACGGCACTCCTTGTGTGATTTTGGGCTATACAAAAATCAATTGTATTGTATATTGGATGTCTTCTTTTTAATATCCATTTCTATCGATAGACGCCCGATACGTGTTGCTCAGACTGTCTGACATTGTTACGGGTATAAGTCAGATCCATTTCTTTTTCCTATAAAGATGCAAAATTTGATATCTTCCAGTAGGTAGAAATGACTGTGGTTTGCAGTGATGCCTCAAAAGTCCATGCAGGTACAGTGGATATGAAAAATCTACACCAGGCCTTCTGTAAAGGCGGACACCAGAACTTGCTTCATTGTTCTTTAATAAAATCTCATAACCAACAATATTTTAGTGAACACCAAAATTATCATCTTGAACAAAAAGTACTGAAATATTAAAAAAAACAACTAATTACATAAGTACGTGTTGTGAAGTGAGATTTTGCATATACAGTGGAACCTCTAGATACGATCACCTCTGTATACGAGAAATTCAAGATAGGAGGAAAGTATGAGCGAAAAATTCGGATTTAAATACGAGCATTGGCTCGCGTAACGAGCAACGAGCCAGGCTGTGGTTATGTGTGACGCGTTTCCCGATCCGCCTCGACTCGGGGATTCACCCAAGCTGACGCTGCCAGCCCGTCAGCTCACTCAGTGTTCCTTGTTCTCCCGTAGCGTGAGGATCTGCGCGTTTGTGCGCTTGTGATTTCATTGTTTCGCTGTAGCTGAAAGCTGTATAAGCGTATCCAAAAATATCGCAGACATGCAGACGGAGAATAGGAGACGATTGCCCTCAAGAGGAGAGAGAGACAGAGACCAAACAACTTCCAGTGTTCCAGCTTTATAAGTTAAACATATAAAAACATCTGGAATCAAATGTCAAATGAAAAAGAACTGAAAGAGGAACCTAAAATAAATTAAACATTTAAAACTTTAGATTTGTTGTAAATATGTTTAGGAAACACAGAATCCTCTTAGTCTTGATGCTGAATATGAGAAAGAAAAGGGCAATTACCAAAGCGGTCAAGATGTATAAAGACCCAGGATGAGAATACAGCAGAAGAGAAAAGAGACCAACAGCAGAACTACAGACAGGCAGGTCGAATCTTCTCTGGAACTGGTGATGACTGGCCGGTGAGATTTGGTCCAAATGGCCCAGTGGGTTGTGTTTTCCACCAGCAGTTGTCATGAACAATCTGGGTGAATCTTCTCCCAGTTATTTGTTGGCTGCCATCGAGAATCCGTCAGCTCAAACAGCAACTCTGAATTGTCTTTTCTGTCCATGGGTGACCTGTGAAGAAGACGCAACCCTTCTGTTATGAATTCCATGGGTCCCAGGATTTGCTCTGCCTGCTTATTTAGACCCCTGGAAAAGCAGGTACAGAAAACGGACAAATCTAAATCTGACCTTTACCTCTATCTATCTATCTATCTATCTATCTATCTATCTATCTATCTATCTATCTATCTATCTATCTATCTATCTATCTATCTATCTATCTATCTATCTATTATAAAGTAACTTACATCTATCTATCTATCTATCTATCTATCTATCTATCTATCTATCTATCTATCTATCTATCTATCTATCTATTATATAGTGCCTTTTCTATCTATCCACCAGCAGTTGTCATGAACAATCTGGGTGAATCTTCTCCCAGTTATTTGTTGGCTGCCATCGAGAACCTGTCAGGTCAAACAGCAACTCTCAATTGTCTTTTCTGTCCATGGGTGACCTGTGAAGAAGACGCAACCCTTCTGTTATGAATTCCATGGGTCCCAGGATTTGCTCTGCCTGCTTATTTAGACCCCTGGAAAAGCAGGTACAGACAACGGACAAATGGAAATCTGACCCGTTCCATGGATGCTTATTCTTATCAATGGGAAACTTCAAGCTTGCTCCAGGTTCGGCCAAGACGAGCATCAGACATTACTCAATTAGAAAACTGATCCTCCGGGTGCTCCGGTTTTCTCCCACAGTCCAAGGACATGCAGGTTAGTTGCATTGGTGATTCTAAATTGTCCGTAGTGTGTACTTGGTGTGTGTGTGTGTGCCCTGCGGTGGGCTGGCACACTGGCGGGGTTTATTTCTTATCTTGTGCCCTGTGTTGGCTGGGATTGGCTCCGGCAGAACCCTGTGACCCTGTAGTTAGGATTTAGTAGGTTGGAAAAAGCATGGATGGATATTTTAAACATCAGATATATAACCATTGTATCAGAGGGCACTGAAATTCAACATGCAGCACGCTGGCCTGGTCCTGTCTCTCCATTTAGACAGAAAGGTGCTGCTGCCGTCATCTTTATCCGCAAAGACACATCACGTACCTTTAACTTGCTTAAAGGTAATTTGTGTGGTTTGTAGTGCAATGCCCAGAGCACCCGGAGCTTGAGTTCAATTCACACGTCTCAAAAACCGCACATTACATTAATTGCTGACCTCATATTGGCAAAATATAAATGGGTGTAGTCGTATAAATTTGAGTGCCTCGCCATAGCCTCGCATCGTAGCTGATGGAGTCGACTCATACCCTGCGCTTCTGCACGTCACATTCCTGTAGTAGGATCAAGTGGAGTTTATGAAATAGACAAGTGGATGAGTTATGGAACGAATGTGTGTGATCAACAGAATATTAAAATATACCAACTGCATGCCACCTAGAAAGCACTGCAGGTGAGATCCGACTCACTGCCTTGCACCCTGTGTTGGCTGGGATTGGCTCCAGCAGACCCCCGTGACCCTGTAGTTAGGATATAGCGGGTTGGATAATGGATGGGAGTTTGCATGTTGTCTCCCCGTGTCTGCGTGGGTTTCCTCTCACGGTCCAAAGACATGCCGGTTAGGTGGATTGGCGATTCTAAATTGGCCCTAGTGTGGGTGTGTTTGTGTGTGTCCTGTGGTGGGTTGGCACCCTGCCCAGGATTGGTTCCTGCATTGTGCCCTGTGTTGGCTGGGATTGGCTCCAGCAGACCCCCGTGACCCTGTGTTCGGATTCAGCGGGTTGGAAAATGGATGGATGGATGGATAATGGATGGATGGATGTCCTGTTACCTGCCACAGATCACATGTGTGCTTCTTTTCCTTGCAGCCACAGCACAGCAGTAAACGGTTCTTCTGGCCTTCAAGAAACGATAGATGATTTACCAAGCACAACTAATGGGTGACATGATGGTACAGACTCCCAGCTCAAAGGGTCCTAAAACTGGAATCCCAGTGTCTTGATGGGTTCTGTCGGGGTACTCTGTTTTTTTGTGACCCATCATTTGAGCGATAGACATATCCGCTCCGAAAAAATAGCGCCGATTAAAACGCACCGTCAAAATCACGCCGACAAAATCGTGAAAGTTTCATTAACTATGAATTACTAGTTTAAAGCATATATAATAATGTTTATTTTAGAAGTTAATATTATGAGACGCTGCGTGCCATCAGCACGGCACGCAGATAGTCCTTAAGATCACGCCCTGCATATGTAGGAAGAATTGCAGCAAGGGCGTCCCATTCTCTTGGCCTCTCTCGCGATTTTGTCGGCACGCATTTGTCGAAAACCAGTTAGCGGGTTTGTCGGCGCTCATTTGTCGACCGTGGTTTTGTCTGTGCACATATGTCTATCGCGCTTTTGTCGGTGAACCTGTTTTTTAACCCCTACAACCCAAATACCTGCAGGGTAGTTGGCGGAAACTGACCTGATTTAACTGAGTGTACTTAATGCTGGTGCCCTAGGCCAAGCTTATTAGTGTGCCAACCGACTGTTCGGTAGCTAACCCATGTGCCTGGTGGGCACCCCCATACCCCCACCATCCTTATAATCTGTGAATGCCTAATTCACCTTAATGGTGGGGTGTATATGAGTGTGGCTTGCAGCGGAGTGTCCTCCTCGGTGGTCTTAATGCTGCTAGCTTGGACCCTGACTCCCGCAACACAAAATGTAAAGAGAAGATGAGTGTTTGGATTAGGATCCGGGAAAGGCTTCCTTCCTCGGTAAAACAAAACACTGAATTTCATCAGCCTGTCAGAGTTGGACATACAGCATCCTCCAATCCATGGACGGCTCCCGTCCTTTTGGTCTTTTTATCAGTGTGACTAATGGCTATTCATTGTAGAGTCTGAGCACAGCTTGCCTTGTTTTGTCTTTTTTCTTCAATATCCAGTTTAGATAAATAGTACGCTACACTTCACTCCCACGCACATTTTTCCCTTTGGAGTGTCTGCTTATGTCGGTTGACTTACCTACAGTCACACCAGGAGTCACCGTCAAGCAGCGGGGCCTAGCTTTATGGATCTGGTCGTTGGCTCAGTCTCCACCCTTCATTCACTTTATGACCCTGTGCGAGTCACTGAACTCTGAGGGCTATAAATTTGCATATCCGTTTGTAAAATGTGCTGTGAAACAATTTGGGATGGTGTTTACAATGAAAACCTATCCGGCCATCTATTATCTCAACCCTGAGTTTGTGCTGCTTGATCACGGGCAGCCTGAGGCCATCCTAGTAGCATTGGCCACAAGTCAAGAGCCTACCTTGGGAGGGATGCCTATTCATACCAGGACACACACATTCACACGCACTTCTGGCCGGTTTAGAGCTGCCAATGAACCCAAATTCCATGTCTTTGAGATGTTGGAGCTGTGATGGACAGCTGGGTCCCATGCCTGGCCGAGACACCCCTGCTGCATATGTTCTGGGGGAGCAACCATGGACAGCTTAATACCTCCCCTGGGACGCTTGGTGGCAGCTGATGATTCCCCAGCCTCCCGCCTGGCTACATGGGAGATGGAGTCTTCCACAGCCTGGTTGGAAGCTGGGATGGCTGCTAGATGGGGGCTGCATGGAGTCAACAACCCGGCTGGACGAGTCTTCAGCCCCACCCGGGTGGGCTATAAAAGGGGCCAGCCACCACCACTCAGGAGCCGGAGTCAGGAGGAGGAGGACTAAGCTTGGTGAGGAGGAGTGGTGGATGAAGAGAGTGTTTTGGTGGTGCTGTGTTTTGTATTGGGACTGTGTTGGGCTGTGTGACACGGGGAAGAGTATAATAAAGTCTCTGTTTATCTTGTACGTGCCTCTGCGTCAGTCTGTGCCGGGTCGGGCGCTTATAAAGCGTCCATATTACAGAGCGAATAAGAGAATATGATCAGAACTTGTGTGGACAAGGGAAGAGAGTGAGTAAGTGAGTAGAATATTGAACCCAAGTCCATGGAGTGCTGAGGCCCCAAAATGAAAACCTCCATTTTAGTTTCCCATGTCATTTGGGTTTTTTAGCTTAGTGATTTATTTTTCTCTTCCACTTACAATCATTTTTGAGAACAGTGTCCATCGATGGTAGCACAAACTCCATGTATCCTATATAAACCTTCTCCAGACTCCAGGCAAGTGGCTGAAGGTATAATGGAAGATGACACCCAGCTCTACATAGACGGCAACATGTTGATAGGACAACGCCATGCGTGCTTTCGGCACTTTCCAGCTTACTTTACTTTGAAACTGGCACTGAGGTTAGCAGAGTTATACCAGGGTAAATTTGAAAAAAACGTGGTAGCTGCAATGGGTAGAATCTGCCCCAATACAACACGCTTCTGATGGCTTATGGGTAGTTTGAACACGCACAGCACAGCACAGCACAGCGCTCTGATGTTAGTCCAGTTCAGGGGTGGGCAACGTCGGGCCTGGAGAGCCGCATTCCAACCCAATTGCTTAATTAGAAACAAATCCTTGCCAGTCTCAGACCTTATTTAATATTATGGCTTGTTAGTCTGCGTAATGTAAGGTTCGTATATCATAAGATATCCTCCAAATGATTTGAAGCCCAAAGGCGGCACGGTGGCGCAGTGGGTAGCGCTGCTGCCTCGCAGTTAGGAGACCCGTCTAGGTTCGCTTCCCGGGTCCTCCCTGCGTGGAGTTTGCATGCTCTCCCCGTGTCGGCGTGGGTTTCCTCCCACAGTGCAAAGACATGGTGGATTGGTGATCCTAAATTGTGCCCTGTGGTGGGCTGGCGCCCTGCCCGGGGTTTGTTTCCTGCCTTGCGCCCTGTGTTGGCTGGGATTGGCTCCAGCAGGACCCTGTAGTTAGGATATAGCGGGTTGGATAATGGATGGATGGATGGATTTGAAGCCTAAAAAGGATCATTTTCAGTCTGTCACGTTTTCTATTAAGTGTTTTATTGAATCAGGCAGCGCATGATGAACACACACAGATTTAAATGGAAACAAGCAAGATGGAGAACTGCTTTGCATCTTATTGCTAATAAGGAACCATTAAAACAGTGAATGCAGCGGTTTAACATTTAAATAAGCAATTAAAGGTGGGGAACCTTAACAAGCGAGACCACTAAAATGAAGCATCAAAATGTCACTTCTTCATCAGCAATAATTGACTTCTCATTAAGAAACCGGGTTGGAACAAAAACCTGCAGCCACTGCAGCCCTCCAGGACCGACATTGCCCACCCCTGGTCTAGTTGGAGCCGAGGTCAAATGAACATGGACTGCAGGATCCCACCACTGCTGAACAACGCTCTGTAGTGAGAGTCCTTTGGGCAGAAAGAGTGGAACCTGCTGAAATTCACCAAATGATGCTGGCCTGTGCAAATGTGGAAGCTGTTTGGGTACCCATCTTGATCAAACTTCAGGGTACCCCAAGTCATCACGCACTATGGCACATGCAGATCCATAGCTGATAAACCAAATGTGCAGCAACAGTGGACAACGTAATCCATCGGTCTTATCCAATCAAGGCATTCGCTATGTCACTGTGGGCTTGTGTGCGCCATGTTGATGGTCAACCAGATCGAGCTTTGATGGTTACACTTGTTCTACCTGCTTTAAACCTTTCTACCCACTCATAAACTCTTCGTTGAGTCCTGCCGTTTCCACGTCCATACTGAGCCAACATCCCCTTCAGTGAAGTTTAGCAGATTTCGCTCCCTCGGCCGACAGAAATCTCACTACGATGCGTTGTTCAGCAATGGTGCAGTCCTGGTGAAGAGTGTCCATGTTCACTTGACCTTGGCATGAGCTAGACTAACAGCAGAGTATAGGGGGCACAGTGGTGGCTGTGAGGCTAAGGATCTACGCTGGTATCCCGATTTGAATCCCCGTCACTGCCAAAAGAGATCCTACTCTGCTGGGCCCTTGAGCGAGGCCCTTAACCTGTACAATGGCTGACCCTGCACTCTGACCCCAAGGGGTATGCGAAAACGAACAAATTCCTAATACGAGAAATTGTATAAGGCGAAATAAAGAATGAAAAAAAAAAAAAACTACCCATCAGCCATCATCGTCAGCTTCTATCTGTTGTGGTCACGGGGGGTCTGCTGGCGCCAATCCCAGCCAACACAGGGCACAAGGCAGGAAACAAACCCCAGGCAGGGCGCCAGCCCACCACCGGGCACACACGGGACAATTTAGGATCGCCAATGCACCTAACCTGCATGTCTATGGACTGTGGGAGGAAACCCACGAAGACACGGGGAGAACATGCAAACTCCACGCAGGGAGCACCCGGGATGCGAACCCAGGTCCATTGTGGTTAATTTTCAAATTTCCTTTATGTTTTGATTTATTCTTGATTTATGTCTGTGGAGAGAATGTTAGCATGCAGTGATACAGCGCCTTGACGCACCCACCCAATCATCTTAAAGCACGTTGCCTGAACAGTGCAGCACAATCCACATGGGGGTGACCGGCACTGGCACTGACAACACGAGACACTGGCGCAACTCAGTGAGCGGAGGTTGTGGTTTCAGGCCCAGCGAATCCACTTCAGTTATTACGGAGTGAAAAAAAGGAGCTTTTGGAGACAGGATAACAGGAAACAAGCAGAGACTGACAAACGGAATATTCTGTGTGCTTCGTGCCTACCGTGCCAACCTCAGCTTGCATGTACAACTGAGACAGTAAAATGAGCCAAATGTGAAAAGCGAAATGACTTCACGGAAAAAAACAAACTCTGTCCTGAAACTTCTAGCCAATAAACTTCTCAACATGCTCTGCAAGAACTGGAAAACTCTGAAGTAAAAAAATTATGCGCATGGCACCCTACAAAGGTCATGTGCATGAAGAAGATATCTGATTTCTCTGCTGATATTGTGCATTACAAGAGTAATTAAATAATAAAAATCAGTCACAGAAAGACAAGTTTGACTGGTTTCAGCAATATGTGTATGCTTCTCATGGACTGCTGTTAAATACGATATTCTGAAGAGCACTTCCATGTTGGTGTGTTAAAACTGTCACACTGTCACATGGCGGCCTGCGGTCTACACGTACAGCTCTGGTGGCATCAGGTGCAAGTCAGGAGCCAGCCATGAACTTGAAAACCCAGCACCAGTACTAACTGCTGTCTACAAGAAAATCCAGCCATCCATCTTTCAAACCCACTTATTCAGGGCAGCTGGAGCCTATGCCAGGGAGCATTGGGCACAAGGTGGGCACAATCCCAGGACAGGGTGCCAGAGCAGCACAGAATGAAAACACACACACGCACACACATAGAGGTCAGTTCAGCCTCTTCAGACTGTTGGAGGAAACTGGGGCACTCGGAGGTCACAAACCCGTGTCCTCATTGCAAGGCAGAAGTGCCACCACTGTGCCTGTATTATATTATATTATATTATATTATATTATATTATATTATATTATATTATATTATATTATATTATATTATATTATATTATATTACTGTGGTGGGCTGGCACCATGCCTGGGGTTTGTTCCTGCCTTGCACCCTATGTTGGCTGGGATTGGCTCCAGATAATGACTGACTGACTGACTGCCTGCCTATATTATATTATATTATATTATATTATATTATATTATATTATATTATATTATATTATATTATTTATCTTGGGATTTACATTTCAGATTTAGTGTCTTTTGTCATATATATATAAGTAAAATAATTGTTATACTATGCAATGAAATTAATTGTCATTTTATTTGGAATCCGGTGTGGTGCTGAGGTGTCGATTGCTGCATTCGGGTGCCAATCCAGGCAGTTCGTTCGGTGGTGGATGCGTCAACGCGCCATCTGCGCATGCTCCAAACCTTAATTTGGCTGAAGACTAACAGAAAATAGTATATAAACCATCACATACAAATATTTCTCTTTAATTAAAAATATAATATTTATAGATATTATTTTTCAATTAAATATACAGTATATAAATATATATGAAATAACATTGAGCGATAAACTAAGCAAAACCATTACACGTTTTACTTGTATACTATACATTTTCTTTGCTTTTTTACACTTGTATTTGCCCACTTTAATTCAAAATTTCAATGTAGTTTTACTTCTGCTTTTTTAAAAAGCCCAGCATATCAAACTAGGAGCGATAACGTACCTTTTCGACCGCAGGCTCATCTGCTTTATGTTCTGTCCCGGCACTCCGTACTGCATATGGCGCGTTCAGAGGTGTTATGTTCCTCAGTTTAACATTTCATTGTACACCTCACTTTATATTACAACAAATACACCGTGACCGACTCTTGGCATCTTTTTAACGTAAAGGCACATATATTTGTATTAGAATTTATTATACCGAGTTTAAGTTTTTTTTCTTTTACAATTAATAGTTCCTCCGAGTAGGCGCCTCTAAAATATGAGACATTCACAAATATGATTAAGTGTTAATAAATGGGCAGTAAGGTAATGCACCACAAACACCAGTCTCTGCGCTAGTCACGGAGTCAGGTAGTTATCTTAACCAGACATATATTTTTTATTTTTTATTTTTTTTGCACCACATGATGCATTTCTAATGCAATCTGAACTGTAAATTTAGTCGATTTTTAATAATTAACTTTCAAACTTTAATGTGCATTGATTGACATTTCGTGTCGTTTTCATTCTCCATGTTTCCTTTCTGAATGCCAACAACAAATTGTGTTCTAGTCCGTCATCCGTCGCTATTATAATTTTTATTTAACAAAAACATAATATACTAATACTGCACTAACTTATATTACGGATGAGTAGTACATCTGCCCCTTGACGCTGAATTAGAATGTCAAACGTAATTTATCTAAACAAACAGATAGATGGATCCTAAACGAGGACGGAAACTGGAATTTCGCGGCTACCACTGCCGTTTTGTCCTCCTTGATGAAAACAGAGACGGCTCGGTACTGAATAAAGCGTGCTAGAAAATGTCAGCTGTGAAAAGGACACAGACAAGAATTAGTCTGACATTATTAAGTGAACGATTTGCTTTTAAGTTGTCTGTGAACTTATAAGGCAGATGCCAAAATGTATGCGACGACATGGATACCGCGGGGATTCGTTTCTGTTTGCTGGCTGTGAAGTCCGACGCGCTCTCCTCTGCCGAAATTGAGACATTAAACGTTAAATTAAACCCTCTGGCCAGTTATAGGTTCGCTAATCTGAACATCACCTGATATTACATTATCGCAAGTTCTTTAACTTTATTTTTTATTTTTATCTTAAAAAAATCACTTTCTAGATGTTTTTCTAAGCCCAAAGCGTGTGCCCTTAGGATTGGATCAGGTGTGGTGGGCTCGGGACATCACCGAATAAATGGCGTGGATTTCCGGGAGACGTCCGACCGTATAACACTCTAATAAGCGTTTGCTGGTTGTCTGCCTGGCATAAACTGAAAGCGACCGACTGGGCATTTTGATTCTTATTTAAAAGTAAGTAGTTGTGACTTGAACTTTTAGAACGGCAGGCAATTTCAAATAAAACCATTCTTTATTATTATACAATTGTTAATTATTATTATACTATACGAGGCAGCCTCGTATTGATGAAAGGGCACTTTTTACTTATTTATTTATTCCAAAGGTGGACAAATCCACATCGTATTATGTAATATCATCTACTGTTGAATTCTGTTCTGTACTTGTAATATTTCTATTGCACTATTATATTGTATTGAGGATTACTTGTGTTCTGTGTATTGTATTGTATTGTATTGTATTTACCCCCTTTTTATGACACCCACCGCACACCCAGCCTACCTAGAAAGGGGTCTCTCTCTGAACTGCCTTTCCCAAGGTTTCTTCCATTTTTTCCCTACAAAAGAATTTTTCCTTGTCTTTTTAGAGAGTTAAGGCTGGGGGGCTGTCAACAGGCAGGGCCTGCAGCCCATTGCAGGACTTCTTGTGTGATTTTGGACTACACAAAAATAAATTGTATTGTATAAAAACGTGGGTCAAATACGTATTGTGGTTGTGGAAAGCATGTCGGCAGCTTTAAATCGGCAAGAAACGATTATTCGAGCCTATAGTCTTCACTTGAGCTTTTTAAAAATCTTCATAAGCACAGAGCAGCCTGAAGAAATAGGAAATATAATGCAACATAACTCAGAGGAAAAGGTCCTTAAGAGGAGCAAACTATAGAGAAACAACAACAGTATAGATAGATAGATAAATAGATAGATAGATAGATAGATAGATAGATAGATAGATAGATAGATAGAACTGTAAGGCATTATATAAGATAGATAGATAGATAGATAGATAGATAGATAGATAGATAGATAGATAGATAGAACTGTAAGGCATTATATAAGATAGATAGATAGATAGATAGATAGATAGATAGATAGATAGAACTGTAAGGCATTATATAATAGATAGATAGATAGATAGATAGATAGATATAATTATTTTGTCGACATTACCCGCAGATAAAATTAATATGCAGTATGCGAAGAAAGGCATTGCGCTGTAATAATAATAATAATAATGTATTTATGTATTTGTGCCCGTCGATGGACTCGTGCCCAAGATAGGCTCCTCCCCCCGTGCCCCTGACCTGAATCAAGCGCCTTTCAAACTCTCCTTCTCAATCCCGATCGTCGGCTGTGCGTTCGCCGGCCCTTCTCCCACACTCTCCCCGGTCCTTCGGTGACTCGCTCTGAGTGATTGTAGATTTGTGCCCAGGTGTGTAGTGCGGTTGGCCGGCGGTCTGTCCAGCACCATTTTGTCGCAGGCCAACAACAAACCCAAAGATTAATTCAGAGGTGGCCCGAGACGCACGATTTCGTTCATTTACTGTTAAGAAAGCCGTGAACCTCTGACGTTTCATTTTTTTCCATTTAAATGAATTCTCCGCGATTAAAAACAACAACGGAGAGCGTTGATTTCAATCTGATGGCCTATTTGGCGTCTTTGTTTCGTTTTGATCCGTTGTTCTTTTCCATAATCAATGTGCTTGTGTCTGAACGTTTTTGATATTGGACTCAATCATTTGCGATTTATTATCACATGTTAATGAAATATGTCTAATAAAAAACTATACCAAGGGAAATTAAAATTAATTTTATGTTTCTTGTATAATCCTTCACGTGGATGCAGCAGGATTCCTCAACTAATAAAATCTTTATAAAGAAATTCCAGTTCTCGGTCTAAGCTATTCAGTCAGTAGGTGAGGGCACAAGTTTGGGTCTTGGGTTTCAATCTGTAACATGGCACTGCTCATTACGTTTCCAAGAGAAAAGCGGTTTAGGGGGTAAAAAAAGCCCTTAACACATGAGGATAAAGGGGGTTTATACAGGAGGTGCTCTCCTGCAGGACATGGCTGTCCAGTGGCGCCGTGCACATGAGAACTCCTCACGGTGGCCTCTTGACAACTTCTTTCAAGGTCTTGTTTCAACTTGTCTTTCCACATTAGCGGCTTAATGGGGGGCTTGGGTGGTAGTGCACTGCATTCACAAGTCTGGATGTTTGTCACACACCTTCATTGTTGCTCCCTTTTGACAGAATACTGCCTCCACCAAGGCAAGACAGACCCCCAAGCACATACTGTCCGGTGACAGCATACTGATGGCAGCTGTCTACAATCCCCTTAGTGTATTTTAGGTCACTTAGAGCCTAAACACAACCACCCGTAACTTCTCGTCACCCGTGAATTCTTTTTATTTTAAGCTGAGGAGCCACCCAACTGCTGAAGACGACAGTCTGCTAGTAACCCAAACTGCGCAGCCCCCCTTTGACTAGTTTGTCACGATTTGATTGTCATGATTTATAAGACCACTGAACACGCACTGCGGAGATAAGAACATGAAAATAATTCTGAGTCTGCTTGTTTGCCCAAACCATTGTACTCACTTCAACACAAAGGCACCCGAGCGGCTCTTCAGAGCAACGCCATAGGGGGAACCATTTTTAGTTCTCGAAAGAACCATCCACATGGAGGTCCCAGAAAGAGCCTTTTAATTATCTGATGAGACCTGTAACAGACTCCATACAGTAAATAATCATGACGGTAACAGATTGGTGAAATACCAATACATCGGGAGTTTAGAAGGATTCTTCCTGCAGGCACAAAGTCCAAGTTTGTCAAATGGGTCTGATCATCAGAATATTAAAATATATGCCACCTAGAAAGCACTGCAGGTGAGACGCAACTCACAGGGCAGAACAGGCGGCACTGACAGATCACCCGGACACTTCTATGTGACGTCAGGGTGAAATACGTCACCTGCGCTCGCTCCTTTAACACGTGACTTGTGTTTTCACGATTCTTCATATTTGAATCATTTGGTCCTCTTCACAAACAGACCCCAACCACAGGGGATGCACAAACCAGTGTGTTTCTTCGTGCCGGTCCCACGCCCGGATAAATGGGGAGGGTTACGCCAGGAAAGGCACCCGGTGTAAAATTTTTCCAAATCAATATGTGGACAGAAGATCCGCTGTGGCAACCCGTAATGGGAACAGCCAAAAGAAGAAGAAGAAGAAGAAGAAGAAGAAGAAGAAGAAGTCCTCTTCACAAACAAAGAAATGGACATTTATGAAGATCACCACCATATAACTCCCTTTGCCCCGGCAATTCATTATAATCTATTGTTTCAGGTCAGGCAGAAAGGAAAACTCCCATCTTAAAATAAATTAGTCAAAAAATAATGTTGATAAATCTGGCAATCCAGACAGTGTGAGGTCTGATACATGAAGAGTGACACTGCTACCATAAGAGTCCGACAGAGCAGCACTGCTCAAAGATCGTCCGGTATGTCGTTTTCACCGATTTTTAATCAGACGGCCATTAAAAAAAACTCTTTGCCGAATTTAATGGCTTTTTTTTCCAGAGGGCTAATTGACAGAACGAAAAGTGCATTGCAGTGCGGCCTAATAAGCCAGGAGACAGCAGGCACCGCTGTTCGCACCGCTCACTCGTGGGCAGGTCACTATATCTGCATGTGCGGCCTAATAAGCCAGGAGACAGCAGGCAACATGGCTGCGCGTTCAGTTCGCACTGGCAAGTCACTATATCTGCATGTGTGCCAAACATTTATCTGCATTACATTTATGAACATCCATCCATCCATCCATATCCGAACTACAGGGTCATGGGGGTCTACTGGAGCCAATGCCAGCCAACACAGGGCACAAGGCAGGAAACAAACCCCGTAGGGCACAAAAATGATATTGATAAAATTATTCATTTAAATGTAGACGTGATGTGGTGTCCTGGAGGATTTAGAAAGTCTAAACAGCCTTCTGGGTTGGAGGGTCTTCAAGTGGTTCTTTTAATATCTGAAGACTAAAAGTAACTTTGGGCATTAAAGGGAAGCCCATTCCTCAACTTTGGAGAAAGATCTGAAAAACAGCAAGCATTCTGAGCTCACCTGGAGAGAGGAAAAGATTTGAGAAGGCAGGCCACACACACCCACACACACACATTAGGGACAATTTAGAATCGCCAACCCACCTAACCTGCATGTCTTTGGGCTGAGAGAGGAAACCCACGCAGACACGGGGAGAACATGCAGACTCCACGCAGGGAGGATCCGGGAAGTGAACCTTACTGTGAGGCAGCAGCGCTACCCACTGCGCCACCGTGCCGCCCCCATTAACAAACTTTTGTTCTGCACTTGTAAAGTATCACCGAACAGTTCTTAATATTTTAGAATGTGCTATAAGAAGTAAAATGATGGTAACAGATTGGTGAAATACCAATAAATCAGGAGTTTAAAAGGGTTCTTCCTGCAGGCACAAAGTCCAAGTTTTCTTAATCTGCTAGGATGCCATACATTAAAAACTTCAGGTTTTTCTTTTTTCTACATATTGGGAAGTTTTACAAAGCTCTTCATATGCAATAAATGAAAATGGTGCTTGGTCAGGCTAATGGTTCAGCGAGGAACCACACGACCCAATAAAGAACCATGAAGTGCCGTTAAAGAGCCAGCACTTTTAAGACTGTGCAGGGTCATTCACGGATAGTGATGGGCGCTCAAACCTAATAAATTAAAATTGACTTTATTACATTCTTTACCAGAGTAAAACGTTCCTTCCTTAGAATCAGAATGTTTTAGCGGTTTTATAATCCTGACAAAAATCTTCTTTAAATGCTGACATAGCACTGCATGCTGTGAAAATGATAAAAAGTGCTATGGCATATGAAGCAGGGCATCACACTAATAAATACATTAATAGCTGAAATTCATTCATTAGTTAATCGGTTGGTTAAGCAATTCAATAATAGCCTGTCAACTATCATAAAAGTTCTAGTTGTTTTCAGGTTGCAGGTGGTCGAAAAGGCAGCAGGCATCGTGATGAACAAGCAAAGAAAATACACTGAAAAATGCTACTGTGCTACTTCAGCATGGCCCTCAACGCAAATGCAAGCGTTAATTAGAAAAGTCCACTGGCAAAGGCTCCTTTTCTTAGAGCTTTGTCCCTGCTGTGTACTTAGTGATTGTCTAATGTGATCCTCCAGGATGGGCCTTTTTATCTTTCTCAGTGATTTGCTAAAGAGCAGTATAACTATTACAAAAAAACATCAATTAGACGTGGGTGAAAGTCGTCAAGTCATCTGCCGCGTAAGTGATACAGGTTTTACAAGCAACCTTTCCTTCCTGATATCATATTCCTCCCAAATGTTAACAATAGTATCGGTACATTATGTACACAAAGATAAAATGCTCATTACGGCTACGAGTATCAACTGCTATGGCCTCTGGTGCCGCAGATTGAATTCCCAGCTCAGCTCGGTGTGCCCACACCTTTAATGGAACAAACGCAGAAGCAAGTAGAGCATTGTGTGGAAGCGGAATAGCAAAAAAGCGAAAGGTTTGCCCCAGACAAGTAAAAGCATTTCGGAGTCACTGCAGCCTGAATTCATGTTTAAATCTAAATGCTTAAAAATAGGCGAGTGAAATGAAAATAAAGAAAAGGAAAAGCAACAGCGGGGTGAACTTGACAGACAACAGGCCCTGTGTGTCCTCCATGAGGCCGTGAGATCATGTCACTGAGCTGGGGGCTTTGTCGACTTCACTGAAAAAAGTATAACATTGGTGTTGTTCATTCAACGTAAATTTTCTCTTTCGAGCAACTTAAGATTAGTCATTTAGTGTTGTAACTTGAAATATTTAATTTCAGATCTCAATCAAAGTAAAAAAAAAATGTTTGTGCCAAAGTAAGTTATGGCGGAGGGAATAAACGTAAAAATCCTATTTCAGTTAACTTAATATTTGAGGTTGCTCGTGTGCTGTGTTTGAGGGGCCGTTTGTATATCCTTCCGGTCGAACTTTCCAGCGTGATGGCTTTCCAACTGCCAAAAAAGAAGAACAACTTAAAAAATATCAGCATAAATCAAGTGAATTGCACCCAATCACTCTAAATATTTGTAAAAAGTGTGGGATCAATAAGCTAAAAAGAATTATATTGGTTCAGATTGAAAATATTAAGTGTGAGTCATTACCAAACTTTTTTCAGTGAATCCCAGGCCCCGTTATTATCACTGTGGAGTTTGAATGTCCTCCCAAGTCCCCACATGTCCTCATCCCCAAAGACGTGTGTGTGTGTGTTGAGTTAGTTGGCAGCTCCAGACGGACCCCACGTGAATGCAGCTGTGTGTGAGTAGGCCTTGCGATGGACTGCTTGGAGCTCTTAGGTCCTGATGACCATGACCTTGACTAATCTGGCCCGAGAATTCAAACTCACGTTGCAGAATTTCGACAGTCCTGTCATGACTGGAATGGACACCTCCTTGACACGTTTGCTCTCCGAGCGCTCCTCCGTCTCGACTGAGCAGATAATCGCTCCACTCGCGATCGGTTTCATGGTGAATTGGTGAACGTCTGAAGGGCCGTCTCCCTTACACTTTTGTCTTGGGAGTGCTTCTTGTCTCGTCAATCCGCATATCGTGCGCAGCATTTAATTATATCGGCGGCAACCTCATTCTTGTTTCATTTCTTTTAGAGCAGGGGTTCGTAACCTGAGGACCGCGGAACCCTAGGAGGTCCGTGGATGGGTTTCAGGGGGTCTGTGAGGGTGAGATAACAATTAACATTTATATTCGCTACACAGCCCGGTGCTGTTGATTTAGAGTAGATGTACTGTAGTCTTCTGCGGTGGGCTGGCACCTTGCCCAGGATTGGTTCCTGCCTTGTGCCCTGTGTTGGCTGGGATTGGCTCCAGCAGACCCCCGTGACCCTGTGTTTGGATTCAGCGGGTTGGGAAATGGATGGATGGATGGATGGTACTGTAGTCTTAGTAATGGTAGTAGAAGACGTAGTAGTAGTGGTAGATCTGTTTAAATTTGCACAAGAGGATTGTATTTCATAATTATAATGAGTGGCCATTACTTTTTGCTTTGTTTTTAGATTCCTTACTTTAAAGTTTAATAATACTTTGAGCATGTCATATATGTATGAGACAATCAAATCTCGATAAATAAACTACATTATATTCATTGCATGCAAAGTTGTGCTTATGTGAATATTTCTGGGGAAGGGGGTCCATAGCTTTCATCGGATTCTTAAGCTTTAGAGGGTAAAAGAGGTTTAAGCTTGGAAAAGCCTTTCCCTCAAAAACACCACCTCTGCTTCATTACTCAAACAACAATTCATTCCTATTATGATTATATTATTTTATTTCTACAACTATCACTGAAAAAAAAAATGTGAATGATTCACACTTAATATTTTCAATCTGAACCAATATAATTCTTTTTAGCTTATTGATCCCACATTTTTTAAGTTGAGGCAAATCATTTTAGAGTCATTGGGTGCAATTCACTTGTTTTACGCTGAAGTTAATCTATTTTTGAAGTTGTTCTTCTTTTTTGGCAGTTGGAAAGCCATCACGCTGGAAAGTTCGACCGGAAGGATATACAAACGGCCCCTCAAACACAGCACACGAACAACCTCAAATATTAAGTTAACTGAAATAGGATTTTTACGTTTATTCCCCCCACCATAACTTACTTTGGTACAAACAATTTTTTTACTTACCAAATATTTCAAGCTACGACACTAAATGACTAATCTTAAGTTGCTTGAAAGAGAAAATTCACGTTGAATGAACTTTTTTCCGTGTATATAACGTGAGTTTGAATTCTCGACCCGGATTAGTCAAGGTCATGGTCATCAGGACCTAAGAGCTCCAAGCACTCCATCGCAAGGCCTACTCACACACAGCTGCATTCACGTGGGGTCCGTCTGGAGCTGCCAACTAACTCAACACACACACACACACACACGTCTTTGGGGATGAGGACATGTGGGGACTTGGGAGGACATGCAAACTCCACAGGGATAATAACGGGGCCTGGGATTCATATCCTAAACATAAAGGTGCCAAAGTGCTTCTTCAGAGTGACGCCATTGGGGAACCATTTTGGTTATCAGAAGACCCATCCACATGAAGGTTCCAGAAAGAACCTTTTATTGATTTCAATCTGTGACAGACTTCATATTGTGAATAACCACAAATAGATGGTAACTGATTTGTGAAATACCAGTGGGTTCTGATTTTAGAAGGACTCTAACACCGGCTGGCACAGTTTGTCTGAGCGTCCTGCTAGGTAGCCTACCATACATTAAAGATTTCAATTTGTTTCTGCATATTCCAAGTATGAAGAACCGACTTCACATGTAAAAAGAACCCATCCCAGAATGAAATGGTACTTTTTCAAGCAATGGTTCAACAAAAAAAACCACACAACCCAGTAAAGAACCATAAAGTGCCGTTAAAGAGCTAGCACTTATAAGAGTGTGTGGGTCTAATCCGTAAAATAGCAGCACTGATCACTCATTTGCCCTGTAGCATTGTAATAATATGCACTTTAATATCCTGAATTATATTTTAAACAAGGGTGGTGCAGTGGGTAGCACTGCTGCCTCACAGTTAGGAGACCCGGGTTCACTTCCAGGGTCCTCCCTGCGTGGAGTTTGCATGTTGTCCCCCCGTGTCTGCGTGGGTTTCCTCCCACAGTCCAAAGACATGCAGGTTAGGTGCATTGGCGATCCTAAATTGGGCTGGGTGTATGCCCAGAGGTGGGCTGTTTGTGCCCGGGGTTTGTTTCTGCCTTGCACCCTGTGTTGGCTGGGATTGCCTCCAGCAGACCCCCGTGACCCTGTAGTTAGGATATAGCGGGTTGGATAATGGATGGATATTTTAAACATCAGATACAGTATATAACCATTGTATCAGAGGGCACTGAAATTCAACACGCAGCTCGCTGGCCCGGTCCTGTGTCACCATTTAGACAGAAAGGTGCTGCTGCCGTCGGCTTTATCCACAAAGACACGTCAGGTACCTTTAACTCGCTTAAAGGTAATTTGTGTGGTTTGTAGTGCAATGCCCAGAGCACCCGGAGCTTGAGTTCAATCCGCACGTCTCAAAAACCGCACATTACATTAATTGCTGACCTCATATTGGCAAAATATAAATGGGTGTAGTCGTATAAATTTAAGTGCCTCGCATCGTAGCTGATGGAGTCGACTCATACCCTACGCTTCTGCACGTCACATTCCTGTAGTAGGATCAAGTGGAGTTTATGAAATAGACAAGCGGATGAGTTATGGAACCGATGTGTGTGATCAACAGAATATTAAAATATACCAACTGCATGCCACCTAGAAAGCACCGCAGGTGAGACCCGACTCACCGGGCAGAACCAGGACACATCTACACGACGTCAGGGTGAAATACGCCACCCGCGCTCACTCTTTTTAACGTGTGACTTGTGTTTTCACGATTCTTCATATCTAAATCATTTGGTCCTCTTCACAAACAAAGAAATGGACAGTTATTAAGATGAACACCATTACTCCCTTTGCCCTGGCAATATTGTTTCAGATTAGGCAGAAAGGAAAATTCCCAATAATGTAACGCAGTGGCAATCCAGACAGTCGGCGAGGTCTGACACTGCTACCATAAGAGTCCGACACAGCAGCACTGCTCAAAGATCGTCCGGCATGTCGTTTTCACCGATTTTTAATCAGATGGCCATTAACCAAACTCTTTGCCAAATTTAATGTCTTTTTTTTTCAGAGAACAAATTGACAGAACGAAAAGTGCATTGCAGTGCGGCCTAATAAGCCAGGAGACAGCAGGCACCGCTGTTCGCACCGCTCACTCGTGGGCAGGTCACTATATCTGCATGTGTGCCAGACATCGATCTACATTACCTTTAGGAACAATTGCACTTTTGTTCTGTACTTGTAAAGTATCACCCAACAGTTCTTAATATTTTTGAAGCTGCCAACCACCATACAGGCCTGTCTAGGGTGGTCCTTTGTGCTGAGAGCGGCTCCGGCCCGTCAACCCGGAAACGGATTAAGCAAATTTCAGAATGTGGCGTATGTGTGTAAGGCGGAAGGGGTCCTGTTTGTGCCTGTGACTTGAGCGCACGTTTTTCATAAGCATTTTGTTTTTTGTTTCTTTTTGGCTCATTTAAGCTTCATCTTTATTTATTTAATGAATGCCCATATTTTATGTGTTTCCTTAATTTACGTGTCTTATGTCAGTGCCTGATTCCTCCTCTTTATAAAGCAGTAGACATGACTGCAAATAAAAAGGCATGGAACTTCAGTTCATTTCAGGTTATTTCAATATTTCTGACCCTCCAGGAGAACACATTTTAATAAAATTTCTAATGAGATGAATTACAAACAGAGGAAGTTCAAATATGAAAACACCTGCTTTCTCTTTTTCATTTTTCAAACAGACACCTCTAAATTTGCCGGTTCTTTATCGGCACTTCATGCTTCTTCACTCGGCTCTGTGGTTCCTCGTTGAACTATTGCTTTTCATTCTGGAACGGGTTATTTGCAGATGAAGTAAGTTCTTTGTGCTTTGAAAAACTTCCTAATATTAGAAAAAATAAATTTAAATCTTGAATGTACGGTGGGCTACTGAGCAGGACACTAAGAGATTACAAAAACCTGGAGTTGGCCTGAGTGACTGTGAGCAGTGAGAGTCCTTTAAAAGTCACGACCCATTGGCATGTCACAAATCTGTTACCACCTAGATGTGGCTATTTACTGTATGGTACCTGTTATAGATCTAAATACATAGAAGTTCTTTCTGGAACCTTCATGTAGATGGCTCTTTTGGGAACCAAAAATGGTTCCCCTATGGTATTGCTCTGAAGAACGGCAGTGAAGAAAGCAGTAGTACTGGTAATGTCATCCATACAATGAAATTGTTACTTGCATGTAACCAACACATAACACGTGGCCTGCCACCAATGCCATGGCAAACAAGAATGCATCCATCCATCCATTATCCAACCCACAATATCCTACCTACAGGGTCACGGGGGTCTGCTGGAGCCAATCCCAGCCAACACATGGCGCAAGGCAGGAAACAAACCCTGGGCAGAGCGCCAGCCCACCGCAGGACACACACACACACTAGGCACACACTAAGAAAAATTTAGAATCGCCAATGCACCTAACCTGCATGTCTTTGGACGGTGGGAGGAAACCCACGCAGACACGGGGAGAACATGCAAACTCCACAAAGGGAGAACCTGGGTCTCCTAACTGCGAGGTAGCAGCGCTACCCACTGTGCCACCGAGCTGCCCACAAGAATATATTAAACACATAATTTCATTTGATCCTTTTGACTGGACAGACTATGCGACAGACTATTTATCTAATTAAAAATCCCAAATAAATGCAGAAATAGCAATCTGACTACCAAATCGACCAGTTCCAGGGTTAAAAAGCATTGAATAATAACTGAGTGCATGCTGTGACCTTCTGGATAAAGCTGATTACATAAAGACTTATATTTATGTGCAAATGGCAACACAGTCAATCGTCACATTGGTTACGGCCTGGAGCACACTAACATAACATAACATAACATAACATCCCATTCTCACACTCGTTTAGTCCAATTCACACTCATGGATGTTGAGTCTCTCCTGGCAGCATTGGGCGTAAAGGCAGGAAGCAGCCCTGGCTGGGCCGCTGGTCCACCATAAGTGCCCCTCATGCCACACCAACCTTCACTTATGTCTTCAGCTAACATGAACATCTTGGCACGTGGATAGAAAAGCTAAATGCCCACTAGAATGGCCACCTACATTCTTAAAAATGCTGGTTCTAAAATGGCACTTTACTGGGTTGTGTGGTTCTTCATATTCATTCAGATCTATTTTGTGTTGTTAAAGGCTTTTTTTGTTTGCATATGAAATTTGCACTTTGGGCTTTGAAATTTTTCCTAATATGTGGACGAGACAGGAATCTGTATCTAGCAGGATACAAACAGGTCAAGAAAGCCTAATTCATTATTGCAGGCAGCAAGAGTCTTCTTCAAATTAGGAACCCCGGTGGTTTTTCACAAATCTGTTATCTACTGTACTCCTAGTTATCCATGAAGTCTGTTACAGATCGAAATAAACGTTCTGTCTAGGGCCTTCATGTGGATGTGTCTTTTGAGAACCAAAAATGGTACCCCTACATTGCTCTGAAGAACCACCTCCTTGGCACCTTTATATTTTAGGGTATATACTGATTTACTTAATGGCATGAAGATTATTCAATTCCTAACGCCTTTGATGAAAGCCACACTTTCTTTAGACATATAAAGACCTCCAACTGAACGCGATTCTGTAGGATAGCCGCTTTGTGTCTAAGCAAACTGCAGACAACTCCAGAATGTATACCCCATGACAACGGCACAGACTTTCAGTTTGTTAAGCTTTTCTAGCGTCGCCACCCTGAGTTAAAACTTCGACTCTGATGCAACAAGAGGGACTCGATCCTTGATTACGGAATTTAATTACATTTGTTGTTGATACCTGCTAACTCGTTTTAGTCAGTTAGACGAAGTTACAAATATGCTTATTCTTGTTTACTCCCTAAATGGTTTGTTCCTTTGGTAAAACGTGCCGAGAGACTACCGTCCCAAGTGAAGCGAGCGGCTAAGCCGAGTCCCAACGCAGCGCGTGTCTGAATAGAAGCGGCGCCGCGCTCAGGCGGGCCGAAGTCGAAGCCCGCGTCCGTGTGCTCGTCCCTGTGCTCATCTCCCGTATTATCGCCGTCTCTTTCAAACAAAAGTATATGCGATCACGCGCTCAAAGGTTAACTGTGAACCCGTATAGGCCTACTAATGCGACCGATTGAACTCCGGTGGCATCAAATGAAATTAGAAAGCCTCACATCACTAGGATGGCTGCATTATTACCCGTCCTGAGCCTCTGAGTTCACTTGATCGTTTTTAAAGGGTTACTATTACCGTCGTGCGTGTTTCATTTTTTTTTTTTTCATTGGAGCTATTGGTACTCGGAACTAATAGCTTTTGAGAGAAGATTCACCAATAATTGGATTGAGGGGATTTAAAATGGATGGGTGGTTAGTTTATTCCTAGTCAATTTACGATCGCGCCTTTTGACATAAGGCCACTAAAACAATAAAGCATAGCATAACTTCCATGTGTAGATTGCACACAACGCACAGCACAATAGAGAGTGTTAAACAAACACTCAGTGAAGAAGAACCCTTACTTACGTGGAACGAGTATTTTTATACATATAAGTACAATAACGCAATTGTCGTTTATAAATGTTACAAATATTAAATGTGCATCATCAGTGCATTTTCTCACCAATTGTAAAAGATGAGCTTTGACTTTATATAACATGTCCTTCCATTTTACGTTACTTTCAGAGTTTTTATTTTTGGGTAAGGATTTCTGAGGGCTCGTTGATGCTTAAATCTTTTCTCACCATGTTTACAGTTTCTCTCAACCCTTTCAATACGTTGCAGAAATGTTATTTATTTCTTTATTCTCAGACTATTAGGCATTTTGCGGCAAGTACACAGGACTTTAAACATGATGACTTACCCATAGTGTGTGAAATGCCCGTTATATTTTCTACCAGGTGCCTCATATTTAGCCCTCTTTGAAATTTCCACCCCGGCCCGTGGAGTTCGCGTGGGATTTTTCTCTCACAGCTCGCTTTTCCACCCACGTCCGCAACAAGGAAGCGTTGCGATAATTGAAACTCTAAGCTGGCGCAAAGTGGGCATTTGCGTGGGTATGGAGTCGGCGTTCATGTGGAACTTCGCCCCACCGGGGTCTGATCCTTCAGTTCTGCGCAACTGCATTGGATGAACCGTTAAATGCGGAGAACGTTCAGTACCCACACATAAAAAAGTTCATTGTAGAATTAGACAAAAATGACCTCTAATTTATCATTTAATGCGCTAATAATAAAATATGGAGAGTACTAGAACATGTGATCCAGGTGAAAAGCAAGACAGTTGTCTAAATGAACTTATAATTCACGTTTAACCGTCAATCACGTCAGTTTTTTAAAATGTCGATGGCCTGAAACTGAAAACCACAAGGCTGCAGGTCCAGTGCTCATCTTGTGACCCTGATCTACCTGCCCGATTCCAAAATTAAATGAAATATTGTAAAGCGCCTTGATGGTGTCTGTTATAAAAGGCGCCGCATAACGTGTGTTTCACATTTAAAAACGTTTCTTGTGCACTCGACAACAAGCTAAAACGGCATCAGCATGCGGGACCACCGCCTCACGGCTGGGTCATTCGATACGACCCCCTTCTGAATGAATATACTACGACCTGATAACGAATCACTGAGTAGGCTGATTAGAGTCAGATGGAGGCGAGTCGTTGGAAGACCCCAGAGATCGCCGACTGCATCCGCCTCGATTCAGACACCACCCGTTGCCCCCAAGGTTTAAAGACATACGTGCGGCCCTTTACTCGATGCTACGCTTTAACAACCGCACATCTGTACGAGGAGACCACGAAGTGTCGGGCAAAACGAAATGGCGTTCCGATTGACACCTGATTTAATAATGTTACAACGCATGCGTACTTACATTCAAAAAGTAGACAAGCGTTGGAGCTAAGAAGCGTTATTCTCATTTTTAATAAAAGAAAGTTTGTTTTGATTCTAAAAAAAAGCAAACTATTCTGTTGATTGTTTAATACGCTGAATGACGCCCTAAAGTTTTTGGATGCGTATCTGGTGCTGGTGAAGTTTAACAAAATCAATGAATGTCACAATATTGGTAATAGTGTATTTGATTAAGGTCATCGCATTTAGCCTTTATTATTTATGCCAGTGTCCGCATTATTGCTGTCAGAATGTCCAGGACCGACATTCTATTAGAAATGTTTGTTTTTCACATTCAAAGCTCGCGCTTCTCAGCATAACGAATAATGAATGTGTGTGTGCACACGAAATGTAACGTAAGGTTAATTAATGATGGATGAACGGTCAGTAAAGTGTATATTCATTGTTTTCCAAACATGTTTTTATCATAATTTCATTTTTAGCCCCGTGTTGAACAATAAAGAGTCACGATTACTGTTGACATTCCTTTACCCATCATTTTTACTGATTTCCGGGCAAACTTTCCAAATACAATATTACAGTTCACTTTTAAGTATAACGGTACAAGTAAAGGAAAAACGAAGTATTACAACGTGGCTCTTGATGAAAAAAAATTAAAAATACAGTATAATTGTAAGAGAAATTTTACACAACTATACGTAACGGCACGACAGGACGTGGTGGTGTGTGAAACACTTGAATGAGCAGCCGCGGACTTTTTATTACTTTTGTAAATTTCCGAACCTTAAACTGCTGCAAGACATTATTTCCCCTAAACAGTTAATAGTTTACATTTTTGCCGTATCACCATTAGTTGCCCGGAATCTGGTGTGGTGTACCTCATAAAAATAAAACATCAGTACAGATGTATAACATGAACAGAGCACTAAGCTTCATTCTCCTGTGAAATCTGATTGATGGCAGAGCCATTTCTGTAAACGGCGCTACATGAAGTAAACACTGTCCGGTTGATTCAGACTGGAACTTAGCGTTAATAAATCAACATCTTGTTTGCATATAATTAACATTTTCCCTGATCCGTTATTATTACCATGCAGCGATAATAATGAAGGGCGAATGACTGCATTGTAACATCTAGTACAGAACACCCAGTGGCTTCTCAGTCTATTCAATATAAAATATGAACAGCCACAATCATCCACTGAAAATAACAGCCTGTTATTTTCAAGAAGCTCTTACCTTCTCACGACTTAAAGAATTAATAATAATCCATGGAATTTGGGAGTGAATTGCATGTTTTTACAGCCTATGGCAAATCACTCTAAAAAGAAAAGGATTGGCATCGACATCAGTAAAGCACAGTAGTCACCCTGTGGATATATTATAGTGTGTTTGATCCTAATTCATTAAAAATGATAGTTTCAAAAGACACCTTAGCCTGATTGTGCCAGCATTTTATTCTAAACTATCAAAAGTGTACATCAAGTAACTCTTCATTTACTCCTGTAAAACAGTCGGAAGTCTGTGCCGCCGTTAATCTTCAGCACTCTTTTGGCTCTCCCACGATCTACCGATTTCTGTGGCTGACGTTTAATTACATTATAATAATAACAACAACAATAATAATAATAATAATAAACGATATTTAGGATGCTATCAGGGATTAACTTTTCTTCTTCTAGCAGTTTTTAAAAGTGCTAATACAATGATAATTATAGCAGCAAGTCAAAGTCCGTGTGCGGTGTCCGCTGTTGCATTCTGAACGGACATTATGAATTTAACGGTGGATTAAAACATGTATGGTAAAACGCTTGAAAAATGATGTGACAAAGTACAAAAATACAAATAAACTGGAATAACCCCGTTAATGTTAGTTTGTCAACAGCCTTAAACGTTGTCCCAGAGGGCATCCACAGCACAATTAGATGCTGACAGCCGGTTGTATAAAGATAACAGTACAGGTGTTGGCATTTGTAAAGTTAGACGGGTCCGTAAAAGTGCCCTGTGACGTTTGCGTGTATTAAAGACCCCGCACGACGACGTGCTAACCGTTCAGTTTTAATGTGTGTGCGTGTGTGTTTGCAATAATTGGCCTCGTTTATCTATGGCTGGCTGAACTGCTGTTTCAACGGCACCTTTTGTAAGCACATCGGGAAAGTCTGAACAAAAGTAAGTTGAGTGTGCAGGCTGAAGTGTCAGGAACATTAAACCAAAAAAAAAAAATGGGAGAGCACACTCGCTTGCCCAGAGCCCCGAACAGCACAGGCCGAGCGGCCGTGGCTGTCCATGCATCATTAATGACTTCCGATTAAGCGCGGCAATCACGCGATATCTTAAACAAATCAATGCTTGCTGGCTTCAGTGTCAAAGGGGCAGAGAAGCGCGGCTTTCATCAATTATTTAGTATTTGTAAGGTGAGATATATTTTATTAATTTATTTTAACCATAATCATTTGGATTGCCTTGTGTTATCGACTATAATAACGTCTGTACAAAACGAAAGGCGTCACATAAAACAAAGAAGGCACTTCGTCTATAGATTCACGTCTGGAATTCATACGGGGTGCTGGCAGAATCTGTGCAGTTTTGGGTAACTTTAAAGCGGCTTCTGTAGCTCAGGCTGTTGAGTTAAGTGATCACGATCATCGTTTTAGATGGATTAATACAGGCGGCTTCTTTTCACAATCGTTTACTATTTGGGAAAATGGAAAAGGCCTGCCACTTGAAGGAACATCTAAAGACAAGAAACAGCAATAATGAAGCAAGAAAATAAAGACTCGTCAAGAACATGAAGTCAATTATGATAACACCATATAGTAAGGGTTTACAATTTAACATTTAAGAGGGCTTGATTTCAATAATCTGGTATTTTATTTTTTTGTTAATGGACCTACAGGCTTATATTAAGGTTATGTCACTATTGTAAAATCATGTGCATATGTATTATAGTTTTCCTTATTTTAGGCAATTAAAAATATTTTAGCGTTATCTAGGAACAACGCAAATATCGAGTGCATAATAGCAACTGAGCATACAAAACAAGCTGATTACTCCAACAGGCCACAATGGCATTATTTTGGTTTCTAAAATAACAAGATTAGCCTCTATTTTAAATCTGCCTGGTGTACATACTAATATACATGTATTTTGCATCTAAATAAACTTCAGATTGTACGTATGTTGTTCATTTAAAGTCTTCAGATAAAATAACAATTACAGCAGCAAAGTGTCCCAGTGATTACGCGGTGGATCGCCGAGTCTGCAAGTTTTCCCGTCTTGATGCGATAGGAATCGGAGTGGCTGTGAATTAAGACTTTCGGACTGATTCGCTTCATATTGTCAGGTGTCCTAGGCACACTTTATTTTATTCAATTCTACATACTACTGACTTTATTGAAATTTGATAGTGCAGATCTGAATAATTACAGGCACCTCCTCATGTGAGGAGTGCGGCCCAGAAAACAGGAATTGATTCAAAATGTTGGGCGACTGTAAGAACAAATTTGGTCAACAAAGTCGAATTCCATTTGATAAATGTTTATTTTCAGTATTGTTCTATTTTGTTAAAATGTGGTATAGTAAGCTTTTTTTTTTTTTTTTTTTTTGCTCACGTGTTTACACAACAAATAAAAATACAACGAAAAGTGCCTTCGTCTCAAGGCGGTGCATTTCAACAACATTGTATTTAATGTTAACATGTAACAGAACAGAACTCGTTATGGCCTTTTATATCCAGCATGTAAACATATTAAAGGGAGAGAGTGCGCTACATGAAAACTGATCTGCCTCAGTCCGAGCTATTAATAAAACGTTAAGACTTATAGTTTACATCATACCTTCTCGCGGTTATTCTCAGTCTATACGGTACCTTTCAAACCAGCTATCCATCACGCTTGTCCATTGGTTGACAAATATCCACTAATGATTTTGTACATCACATACTTGTCAGAAGAAAATTAAAAGTTGCCTTTCTGGAACTGTTCCTGAAAGAAGTACAGGCGTCTCATTTTAGGAGCCCAAGTCGACTAAGTTGGACGACATCGGGTTAAGGATGGCCTCGTGCAAAGTGTGGGGGTGCATGGGATCTGAGGTGGGAACCGGGATGGCACTAGGACCTTGGGGGGGCGCTAGGCCGTGCAGAGTCTGTAGTCCAGAGTTCGTCGTCAGGAGCAAAGCCGGACTTGGCGAGGTGTGATCCGGAGTTCCCGAAGGAGTCTTCTCGTCGTCCGAGCTCCCCAAAACAGTTTTATTTCCATTCATGGAAGAAGTCAATGGGTTGTGACTGTTGGAGTTTGAGTTCTCGTTATTTTCCCTTAGGGGTGGAAAAGAGAGAGAGAGAAAGAAAGAAAAAAGAAATGAGAATCGTATAACTTAACTTTGACCTGCAAGGTTTTAAATTACAAATAACCCGACTGAAGAGAACTGCTGATTGACTGTCACGCTGGCTATGATTTGTGCGGGAAATCAATGTGGCAGGAAAAAGCAGCGCCATATGCACCCATGCAAAGAGCCTCGTCACAGTCACTTTAATAGTACGTGCATTTATCACTGGCAAAAATGGATTAGCGAGGTAGTGTAATGCACAATTACTAACTAGCACATCGTCGTACTTGTGTGCAGTTTATTTAAAGTCATTGTTATCAAAACTCATAGCGACCTGTATATACATTAGAACGTGTGTGTATGTAAATGAAAATTAGAATTAATTCGACATTTTGACGATCTGTCAGTAACCTACTCAATATTCATCTATACAGTAACCAACCCACTTTGTCAATTGACTTAAGTACTCAGCAGCCTTTGAGGTGGGCTAGTGTCCTGTTCAGTGGTACAGACAGCAGCCCCTCCCCACAGCTTTGAATTGGATCAGCAGGTAAGAAACTCGGTGGGCAGATAACGCACCTGTGCCTTATTAAAACGGACGGACTGACGTTATGTTCTTTTTTGTAACGTATGCTAGAACTGACAGAGGAAAACGCGCGAGAGTGTGTGTGTGCGTGTGTGTGTGTGTGTGTCTGTTTAAATCTGACCCTGAAATTACAAGTGACTACTGGCAACCCGGATATTCATTCATAGTTTCAGCTATGACCAAAGATAGTTAATAGATCCCTCACTAATAATTGTTAAGAAATATTTAAGTGGTTTAGGCAATGTTAATGAAACCATCGTTACTTGAGCCTTAAACGTTTTCTTATTTAACCCGTAGAATTCCCAGGTGAATGGTAAAAGTCGTTGCTTTATTGCAGAGCACACACGGATTAGTTATAAACGGTATTTAGTAAAATGGTAAAATCCAGAATAAACCACTGCACGTAAATATCTTTCTATCTATCTATCTATAATATATAAAATATATCATAGATATAAACACAAAAAACTCACACTATGTATATATAGACACATATATTTATATTAAATATATATAATATATAAATATTATATATATATAAAAACACAAAAACTCACACTGTATATATATATATATACACACACATATTATATTAAATATATAATATAAATATATTATATATATAAAAACACAAAAACTCACACTGTATATATATATATATACACACATATATTTATATTAAATATATATAATATATAAATATTATATATATAAAAACACAAACAAACTCACACTGTATATATATTATTTTTGGAGGGCCAAGAAATTGCTGCGGTATAAAAACAGAACGATAGATGCTATAATTTGCACCGTTCCGGGTTTCAGGCATGAGCTGGATGCCTTTGGCAATTTCCGCAACGTGATACCCTTAGTTTTTAAAGAGCACCTGACTGCTGCACTCTATACTTTTCATCTTTTCAATTATAATTTACAAAATGCAGCGTTTATACTTTTAAAACCACGCTTAAATACAAACTTGCGAAGAAGTATGTTTGCTTCATGTGGTGCTCAGCTCAAATCACTGCCTTTGCAGTTCAAGTTCAAGAGCGCCTATTCATTTCATAAAGTCTTTGTAGTTAAACTCAAGAGAGAAAAAAAAATACGGAGTCCCCCCAGCCACCCCCCACCACCATCCAGCCATTACACGGACTCACACACAAAGGGCCCATGTGTCAAAATATAACTGTGCAGCGCTGACCTTAATATAAGAGAATACTTTTAGCTAGATGACCGCACTCGTGATGAATCTCAACTATTTCAAGAGAGAAACAGAATGCGTTGCACTTGTTGACAACACAAAAGAATTACAAAGTGGTCCCTCAAGTTTGCAAGATTCTGAAAAACGCATTTGCAAATTCCCAATTAATACAAGTCTGTAAAGTCAATACAGATCGTGTTAAGTTTTACATTTTCTACAATGTTTTGGATCTTCTTCCCCGATGTCTCTGGCTCCTGGTTTTCAGTTCAGGGCTGCCTTTTGGGCAAATGCTGGCACACGGCACGTAAAACGAAACTGGATGGAGGTCCATATCACTGTTATTCTATTTTTAGACCCAAATGGACAATCAATTTAAGTATATATATATATATATATATATATATATATATATATATATATATATATATATATCACCCCACCACCACCGCCAGTAGACCTAAGATAAGAGCAGCTCGGCGAAATTCGGGATGCTGAGTTTGAAAAGATTTTACTTACTCGTACCTTTCCTTGGCTTCGGCTGCCCGGTCTCTCTGCCGCCTGTTCTTGAACCAGTTGCTGACCTGGGTGGTGGTGAGGCCAGTGGCCTCGGCTAGCTCTCTTTTCTCGCGCGGGGACGGATAGGGGTTATGGGTGTACCATTCTCTCAGGACGCTGCGGCTTTTCTCCTTAAAACAGTAGCTGGTCTCCTCGCCGTCCCATATGGACCGGGGTAAAGGGAACTTTCTTCGCACCCTGTACTTGCCTACAGCCCCCAAAGGGCGACCGCGTAGTTTCTCTGCTTCGATGTAATGTGCCTTTAACCACAGTTGCTGAAGCTTTGGGTGATTGTGCGGGGAGAACTGGTGGCTTTCCAGTATCTTGTACAACTCGCGGAAATTGCCTCTGTGAAAGGCTACTACTGCTTTTGCTTTAAGGACACTCTCGTTTTTGTGAAGATGTTCGCAAGCAGGCAGTGACCAAAGGAAACGGCCGAGACGTTCAATGTTCCCCCCTTGCTGTAGTACCTCACAGACGCAAGCAACTTGCTCCTGCGTAAAGCCAAACGTAGGAAGCATAGACATGATCACCTTTCTTCTGACTTCTTACAAACTAAGTCATCCACCCGTCAGTGAAAAAGGACCGAATCTTCCTCGGACGTCTGCTTTGCCTGGAGACAACGAAAGTAAAGCTCGTTTTAGACCCCGACTAAGTCCACGGGAGACGCTTCAGACTTTCGAAATGTCCTCTTGGAAACGACTTTGCAGATAAGTCACTCCCTTCTCGTTGTTTCGGGACTAACTTCTCAAATAAATCTTCGCTTGCGGCGAACTCCTTTTTCTTAGCAGATTCAACATAACTTACTCTCCTTACACTAGTCCCTCGCTTGTTTTAATAATATTATTCTAAGCTGGCAAGAAAGCGATCGTGCGGGCTGTGATTGGTTGGTTATCTGACCCAGGGATGGTGAGGATAAGACAATAGTTTTAGTCAAATTATTTGCCATGGTTACGCTGTCATTCAAAGTAACCCGATACGCTTTGAGGTGGCTCCCTGGCAGAGCTGACAGATTGCTCTCCTCCACTAAGAAAACGCCTACCGCTTGAAATATCACTGGGAGAAATGTGCAGCTTAATCGCCGCCCAGAATATCCACAGAGGGCGGTGATGCTGTTTGGGGGTCTTTCCACTTCGGGTAGAGTGGCGCTACATCTCAGATCGCTGCAATGTTGCTATTCAAACCAGTACGGTGTAAAAACAGCAGGGCGAAACTTTGAAAAACACATACTACGCTGTCACGTGTTGTTGATCTAACACAAAAATGCCATCAGAATAAAACTTAAAAGAATGAAATATTGGTTGCAGTAAATTGCAAGTACCAAAATGGCCGCTTCGGATTGGCCAGACTATTCATCACACATCTTTTTGCTATGTATATCAGTTTATGGCGGGGCGATTTGGTGTGATATCACGTAACTGTGACATGGGACATGTCATCAACTGGTTCAATATTTACATTTTCTTATCTATAGCAATAAGAGAGTGAAATGCGATAATTAAATCCACAATCATATTTCGGAACTTTGCCGTTTCGCTCCTGTTACACCTAACCAACCCAAACTTTTAAAACGTATTGCAGACCCCTTTAATAAGCGTGACATGAGCAAAGAACGGCCATAACTCAAAGTTCCAGGTCAGTTCCTTCGTTCATCCACCCAATTTATGAGCCATCTTTTTTCAATACGGTTTCGTCGGCGCTCTACGCCAATCCTGACAGCATCGATCGTATGGCAGGAACTCGTCCTGGATGGGACGCCGCCATTCATAACAAGACATAATGACAACGAAAGGTAAATTTCAAGCGAAGATTCTCATTTTGTGCATGCCATTGTTGTACTCGGCATTCAAAATACACAGACACGAACACGGAGATACATTATTATAAGCAGTAATATTTCAATTGACCGTTAGTGAATAATTACTTAATGCAGCTGGAGAGCCAGAAGTGCAGTTGAACACACGGGGCTTATGTGAAGAACGCGCAGAGTAGGTGCGTTGAACCCTTTCTTTCTTTCTTTCTTTCTTTGATATATAAGAATTTTAAACTATGGTTTCCGTCCTCAGCAGCAACTGATATTAACGTTATCCTCTCTCACCTTCCGAAGGCACGTACTGTAGATTTGCATTCGTATACATGACGCTGGGCGTGCACACGCTTGTGCTTGTCCTAGGACTGGCTTCCCGTGCAGGTTCGGTTTCTCCCCTCAGTCCAATATGCTTCTTCTGCCTTGTTATTTGTAATGTAAAACAGGCCGAGTGAGGAGCATTTAGGATTGTATTCCTTGAGATATCGTATATGCTAATGAACCCACCATAATTTATTGCCTCTTGTTCAGATATTAATCGCCTTTGTGAAACAAGATATTTTTTTCCATCATTTGAAACATCTTGATTGGAATTACTGACGAAAGTTCTAAATGTCTGTACTTAATGTTATGCGATATAGTTTATGGCACTGAAACAGAAAGAACAGAATATGTGTGCAAACTGAGAAAGCATAAACACTCATTCTGGAATACAACATCAGCTTGAAATGTCTCTGACTTTCTTTGCCTTTCATGGACAATTTGTGTCTTACTTTGTTTCGTGTGATCCTTACAGCGCAGCGTAATTATACCTGATTATAGACTTTCATCTTCCTTTGGCACTTCAGATCTCGAGCTTAATGACACTGTAGCACACCGCACAAAAAGATTAACAGTGTTGTGGGTAAAGGGAAGTTTAGAAATGCTTGCATCTCTTTAAAACGAAGACGTCAGGCGGCGACGAGAGATAAAAAGGTGTCTGCGTTCTTGATCTTTTGGAGTCACTGTCTCCTCTTCTGATTTCTGCAGCATCCTCGAAGAAATGCGTGACTTTTGGAAGCGGGGGAATTCGTTCAGGGCAACGTCGGATCTGAAATCTCTGGGCATCGACATATGGCAGGTTCAGCTATAGGTAAGTAGATATTTAATATTTTTAAAAATATGTTAGACATGAGGACGCTGCCTATCTTGACAATATCGAGAACTAACTGCCTACCGATTAACCAACGGGATCACAACCTTTAATCTGTCATGTGGTCGGCGGTTTGCTGTAGCCTTAACTTCCCTTTCATCAAAAAATAAATAAAAAAGCATTCCATCGACAGACATAAATGCTGTCTTAAACTACATTTGTGATGTTCATCAAAAGTCGATTTTGTTTTGTAAAAGTACTCAAATTTATAGTGATGTTTTTCCCGCACAAGTAAACTCCCAAACATTATAATCAGATATGCGTTTATCCTTGTCGAACATCTTCACACAAATGTAACAGAATTCCACGAAATAACTTTTCATTTTCAGGTTCGTTCCCTTTAGAAGATATCTGAATAATTAAGAATGTAAACTTGAAGATTTCTATCGGCTTATTTCATTCTATGCATTCATTCTCGGGTAACAAACTTTCTGCACTTTTGTACTAAAAATGTTATTTCTTAGTGAAGTGGTGTAAATACTTTAGACTTTTAAGTTATTGATACCAGCTCCTGAATTATTTATGTACGAATGGATTTTTTTGGCTTAGTAGTCGTGTACGGAAAATTAATTATACGTGTGCAAATAGGCTTACATGAAAGGTGACATCCTCTAGGATTTACTGCGGACGTGTTCGGCCCTTGATGGCTATCAGATCATGAAATTTGGCATTAAGCTCCTCACTTTACAAACTGAATGTTAAAAAGCGGGTGCTGGGACTGATTTGGCACATTTAGGGATAGACAAAGCTTCTGTTTCTGAATGTCCCTTATTACACTGGGCACCAACGGGGCATAATTGTGCCATAATTGTCTATTTGTTTTATTATTGTATTTTCGGCAGAACATTTCAGCATTCTTAATGAACATTTACGGGCATATAAGAACCGAGTGGTTCGGTGCTGAGGTGTCACCCGTTGCACGGCTGCTCTCGGGTCCTAATCCTAATCCTGAGGTCCTGAGATGGTTCGTCGTGCATGGGTGCGGCAACGCTAGGTATCAGTGCATACCCCACCCTCCTCCTCCTTAGTAGCAGTTTAATAAAGTTAATATTCTTATTCAGCCTCTCGTAAAATTTCGAGCTAGACTATTGCAAATAACAAAAACACATTGAAAATAAAAGCACATTTTATAACCAATATGTTAGGGACAATGTGACATTTACTATAGGATAACAGAGTATGTGAGCTATTATTTTTAGTTAGGAAATCCCTGGGTCCGATTTATTTTCCAGAATAAATGAATAGAGAGCGGCGTAACACGAAACATGCGTCCATAAAGTGCTTTCTAAACGGAGCGCCACTCCCTGCTCTCATATTCGGTTATCTCCGTTCAATCTGAGGGAAAAGCAACCCAATCCAATCTGAACTGGATTCGCACCGTGCAGCTGCGCTGGGGTTATAAACCATTTCAGGAGAAACCGAAGAAAGCAGCCCGCTGAGTGCTGGCAAGTGCTGCTCTGCGCACTGGTGTGCATTACGCCAGGCTTTGCTAGGAAGGAAATACATTTTTCAATTTCTGTAACGAAACGGCACTATTTCAGACAAAATGAAGGGACAAAGTGCAAACGTCTCTGTGTCACCTGGCAGCTCAAGAGTGTCTTGTAACTTATTTAGCAGTCCTAGGATTGGATTTAACAGAGAAATCCCCCAAGTGGTAATTCCGTAACACGCTTTTATGAACTTAATGATGTATAATAAAGATAAACATCCAATCAGCGCCTCGTTCATCTGGAGCATGTAAAACTGATTAAACACGATTTTGTCTGCAATGTGCCGCAGGTGACCGTGAAGAGTTCCATCAGACTTTGAGGCCGTTTTCTGGGAGTCTCCGGAGGGACGGGATAAATGGTGATATGTGCCTCACTCTGACAGTATTTGTAAACGTCTTGTTTCCCCAAATAGCGTTGACGAGAGTTTCGCCAGGCCCGCGTAACCAGTCCGAGCGGTGATTATGGCACTTCTGATGAATGGGGATCACGTTTCTCTTAATAGCTGCCCCCTGTTTTTACAGCCTCCCACGGCCTCACCCGAGAGCTGGCCGGCTCGACCTGCACTAATTGGGCAGATTGTTCCAAGATGTCGTGGACGAAGGACTGGCAATGTCTGGGACCTCAGCCGAGTCCAAAGCGAAAGGGTCTGCCCATGAATACACCTGTTGTGTGCTATCACAAAGCCTATGTGCCTCCAGCCCGAGCTCTGCCCGCGGTGTTCATACCTGCAATGTTTTAAAGTAATATTCCCTGTGTTTCTTTTCTAATTCCCCCGTGGATATTCTAATGGGAACTAGTGACTATGGTGCAGCGCTAATTATCTAGTAGTGTCTATCAAATGTCCTCCAATCGAGCAGCATGTAATTAGTTCAGCGAACTGTTGATTTTTCATTAACTGGATGAATTACTCTGGAACTTCTTATCAAGGACGTCAGTTACAGACGTCTTTGTTGACCAGTTGAATATCTAAACGACCACATTATGGAATTAGACGCCGTGAAAAAAATAAGTTTGAGGAGACCGTGACGAGTCTTTGGAGAATATTAACCCTTCATCCTAATATAATATTTGCTTGATTCAGATATGACGTGAGAACCGACAGTCTAGCAAAGGACAGGCAGGGGAAACCCCGGACGGGATGTCAGTCCACCACAGGACATGGTTTCCTGCACATGCGCACTCTGTAGCGCAGCTAAAAATTAAGCTGTCAAAGCGGCTCATCAGTGAGATGCCATAGGGAAACCTTTTTTTTTTTGTAGTTGTTCCCACAAGAACCGCCCACTTGGAGGTTCAGGAAAGAACCCAGATTCATTTAGATCCATAAATATCCGCGAATTGATTACCAGTTTGTGAGATTCCAATGGAATCCTGATTCCATAAGAATTCTTGCTGCATTCGGTAACTCAGGCTGAGTTCAGGCGTTCTTGTTCCGACAGCGCCCTATTGTATACATTCAGGATTTTGGTTTTTAATCGGTTTGTCCGTGGCACAGTGGTACACTCCACTAATGAGACCAGAGTTCATGGCCCAGGTCCTCCCTGCGTGAAATTTGCACGTTCTCCTTACGTCAAAGTGGGGTTCATTCCCAAGATCTGAAAGTTAAGTGCGCTGGCGATGCCGAACTGGCCCGAGTGCATCCGCCGTGTCCTGGCCATTGTCCCTGCCTTTTGTCCTATGTTTGCTGGGATGGGTCCAATCCCCCAGCGATTCTGCTCTGGATCAAGTGACCTTAGAAAATGGTATGGGCATATTATTAACCTTTTTCAAAAGCCGAGGAACCAATTTTATATGAAAGGAACCCTGCCCAGAATTATTTATCACCCATTTCTTCTACGGCGATGTCCTTAAAGTTCCATTTTGGAACCAGTGTTCTTTAAGAGTGTGGGTCAATGTAGTACGACTTTGAGCTGAAAGGCTACTATCTACCCTGGAACACATCCCATAATTAATTAACGCGCTCCTGTGCAGAACTGGTGTCCGCCTTGCACCCACTACTTCTCAGAATAGCCCAACATTCCCGTCGATCCAGACCTGGTAGGGAATACAATGAGAGGAAGGGCTAATTATATTAGATATGTGAGTCGCTGTTCTTTGAAATGGTGGGATTGCGGGATCTGACGCTGAATTTAATTTCTATAACTAAATCCTTCATTTCTCCTTTCCGAGGAAAACCTCCACTCAAAGAATGATCTGTTAATTCAATCATGGAGAGCGGTTCCACGCAATTAGTTTGAGTAATTTTAAAATGAAACATTCTTTTTAAGTTGATGCATTCGCCTCATTTTCGGAAAACATAATTTAGTTAAGGTAAATCAAATAAATGTCTTTTTGCAGTATTAGAGTAATTGAATCCCTTTCATTAAACCTAAATTGGATATGTTTATTAAATATTTCTGTAGCTGATTATGTATATTTTTCTTAAGTCAATCCAACTAAACCTTATGTGAATGAAAATTGTGGACAATGTTGCGACTTAATCCAAGCACAGGACACAAAAAGTCGGTTGGGCACGTAGTCGTTCATTTATTACAGCAGAAGGCAAACAAGTTCTGCTTTGGTCGAATTCATTTTTCGTGTAAGTATTGGAAACAAAGAAAACGATGCCGTTCTGATGTGTGCAACGTGTATCAAAAAAGTGTCATAAGTTGACTTCCATAACCCCGCAAAACCCATGGCATTTGGGGAAAAAACATTAATTTGCTAAAAGTTTGTAACGTTGTTTCAAAGTATTCATTTAGAACGAAAAGGGACAGTTCTTAATGCAAATTATCATACTTTGTGCTAATCTGGGATAGTTCTATACATAAAACGTTATTATATGAAGTTAAATCAACTTAGATTAACTGTGTAGAGGAAAAAATGGAATGCCACGTTTAGAGGATTGGAAAATTGTTAATTTTGAGAAAGATTAACATCAAATAAGTGAGTAATGACAACGGTCCTTGTGACAGATTATGCTTCTATTGAAAGAAAATATTCTGATGAATTGTTTAAACCTAAATTAGTTCTTTAGCGTGACATGTACTAAATGTAAGTCAAAACAAAGTTATGTAATGACAGTAAACTATTTTAAATTAATCTGAATTAAATACATACATTGAACATCCTCAATAATGGGTTTTTTGAGTGTACAGAAAGATGTTTGTGTGCAGACCGCAGGTCCTCCAATGTTTTCATGAGATTACTTTTGAATCAATTCTGTCGTCCGACATTACTTTACAGTCTACGGGAAGGCAGCCCTTGTGCCGCAGGGTGCAGATACGAGTTCGTACAGAGACGGGCGCGCACTTGTGAATGTGTTCGGGGGGCGTCACGGCCACCTACACGAGTTTGTCATGGACTGGGAGGCTTTAATCACAACGATGTTATTGCTGACAATATTTCTTAGCAGCCGATGTTTATTTCGCTCCTTCCTCACAGAGTCCAACATTTTGAAGGATGTTTTAAGAACAAATGAATTCAATTATTAACAGGGAAAGGCTTCTTGAAAGTATTAAAAAATCAAATGATCGACTTCTACTAACCCGTCTAAATTAACAGATCCAGTGCCATGCAGCCTATAGCCGAGTCCCACATCTTTATCAAGTTCCTTCGTGCTCTCCGAGTGACGGTTTTTCATTACTCCCAACCAGACGGGCAGGCTACTCTCTTAAAAATAAAAGTGACAGGGCGAGGCCATAGGGGCTCTATTTTGAGTTCCACAAGAACCATCCACATAAACTATCCAGGAAGAATCTTTGATTTAGATCCATTAAAGGTTCCATAAATAGCCATGAATAAATAACGGATTTGTCAAACACTAATGGATTCCTGTTTTTAAAAGGAATTTTATTTCATATTATAACACATAAATTCAGATTTTCTAGAACTATCATCATCCAACTATACTTTAAAGATATCTGTTTTATCAGCGTTTCCTCCTACAATCCAAAGACATGCAGGTTAGGTGGATTGGCGATTCTAAATTGGCACTAGTGTGTGCTTGGTGTGTGCTTGGTGTGTTTGTGTGTGTCCAGCGGTGGGTTGGCACCCTGCCCAGGATTGGTTCCTGCCTTGTGCCCTGTGTTGGCTGGGATTGGCTCCAGCAGACCCCGTGACCCTGTATTCGGATTCAGCGGGTTAGACAATGGATGGATAGATGGATGTTTTATCAGCATATTAGGAACCTTTCTAAAAGCTAAAGAAACAATTTCATATGTAAAGAGCAGTTCACAGAATGACGTGGTTATCTGGCCAACAATGGCTTTAAGATGAGCCAGCAAAGTGTCATTAAAGAGCCGTTTTTTTACGATTTTCTTAAGAGAGCAATTTAAGTGAGCGTCGGTGTGTGTGCGCGCGCATGACTGAGTGCGTGTGCGTGAGTGAATGCGTGTGCATGTGTGTGTGCTCGTGTGAGTAAATGCATGTGCGTGTGCATGTTCGTGTGTGCGTGAGTGTGCGCGCGTAAGTGTACGTAAGTGTGTGTGCTTTGGAAGGGCGGGTGTGCGTGTGTTCTCTGACCGACTGCAATTAACTCCGATTTGGCATCTGCTTTCCCGACAGCTCCAAATAAGAGGTGGAGGAATGGATCTCCGTGAAAAAGCGCGAGTGTTGTTTAAATAAATCCTTTATTCTTTAAATAGGTCACCTCTCCTAATACATATTAACTTACCTTCTGTGAACGCCTGAGGCTGTCCCGAATGAGATATACGTTCTTATAATGAAATGACGGATGAATATTTATGAAGTATTATAAAATTTCCCCTTGTGCCAATGGCTCCATTATCACTTTTCTTTTGCAAAGCAGCGATTTTCAATGACAAGATGGGGTGATGTGGAATACAATCGATGTCAGCGAGACTAAGGTTGTCTAATGCTACAATGTTATGGGAAGATTTGCTCAGATTTACCGTCATTTTCGCACATCTTCCCTCCAACATCCGTCTCACGATAAAAGATACTCGCTTTTCACTTTGATTCCATTGACAAATAAAACACCTTCGGCTTCCGGACTGCGCACCGCCCCAGTGACCTCCATATTAACACTGTCGTATATGCAGTCTGGGCAGTAAGCATCTGAATCTCGGGAACCACAAAAAGACAAAGTAATGTGACAGCTGTATGTGGTGTAAGGGATGGCACACCTTTCTTATTATGTTAGGCAAATAGACGTGGCTACAATTGTGATTTGCCACCTGCCGGGTTCAGCATTGTTCAGGTGAAGCTTGTGTGGCTGTCAGAAGAGGCTCACCGTCTCTTAATAAGTGTTGTTTCGCTAAAAGCCATTCATTTATTTAATTTCTGATCACTCCTATTTTTTCAGCGAGCCCGTGGAGGTGGAACTGTGTTAAGAATTTGTGAATTTTCCCTTGGGATTAATAAAGTATCTATCTATCTATCTATCTATCTATCTATCTATCTATCTATCTAAGAGATCTGGGTTGCATGGCAGGAGGTGTTCTTGGGATTAATCCCTTCCAAGTCAAACGTGCGCAAGCTCGCTGACACTTCGCCGGTTCTGATTTGCCGACGTGGAGAGATGTCGGTGGAATGCCGACTACCCCGAGAAAGCCCACGCGACAGGTGAAGAACATATAAAGCCCACCTATGGAAGCAGACACTCAAACGCGCTACCTACTGCACCACCATGTTCAGTAGAAATATTTATCATTTTAAGACTAAATAGTTCTAAGACTCACTAGTGTTCTATATAACAACACATTTCACTAAATCCAATTATTTAAATTGTTAAAGTATATATCCATCCATATCCTAAGGGTCACGGGGGTCTGCTGGAGCCAGTCCCAACCTACACAGGGCGCTAGGGAGGAAACAAACCCCGGGCAGGCGCCAGCCCATCGCAGGACGCGCACACACTTGGGACAATTTAGAATTGCCTAACCTTTAGACTGTGGGAGGAAGCCGGAGTACCCGGAGGAAACCCATGCAGACACGGGGAGAACATGCAAACTCCACGCAGGGAGGACCCGGGAAGCGAACCCAGGTCTCCTAACCGCGCAGCAGCAACACTACCCACTGAGCCACCGTAAAGGATATAATTTATTCTAAATATATTGACCTACTTAATTATAATTTTCTATCTTGCTTCGGTTACCAACGTTTAAAATAGCTCATGACCCTCTACACCAGCGGGGGCTTTATGAAAACTTTCTGTAACATTGTGCTTGCCTGGGCCACTCGTATGTTCACCCCGTTCATATTGGTGTTCTATAGGTTGCGCCCTGTTTCCCCACCTCATCTCAAAGATTGGCGGCATTAGTGTGTGCTTGCGCCGTTCCCGCTTAGTTGTTGTATTGCGCCCAGTGTTACTAAATGAAGATTGCAGTTGTATACACTGAGAAGGACATTTAATGGATGGCCGTTTTTTTTCTGATCATCTGGAGGCTGTGCTTGAAGCACTGATATCTGATGGCCCCGAAAGCATATTTGGATTTTGACCCAGTTGCTGATCTCTTGGAGTTCGAAGTCCTTATGGCCAGGTTTTCTCCTGCCAGTTTCCTGTGGCCACTCCAAAAGACTTGAGAGCAGAGCTGATTGGTGGTTCCATATTGGTGGATGACTAGTGGTTATGAGTGTGCTGTATGATGGGCTGTCCAGGGGTGGTCTGTGCCTACAGTACCAGTGCTCAGGCATGATTACTTGGTCAATTTACATCACCTCCATAGCCAGGATGGCACAGCAATGTCTCCATGGGTGGTTGAAGATTACAAGCCAACCTCCCACCATTTTCACCACATAGGGGCACCATTGAGAGCATTCTGACCAGGTCTATCACCCTCTGGTTTGGAAACTGCAGTGTGCTTGACCGTAAAGTCCTACAATGGATAGTGCACACAGGGACCTCTCTGCCTTCCATGAAATACATCTTTATAAAACATTGCATCTGCAAAGACTATAGCATTGTGAAAGATCACTTCCACCCATCCTGTATGGTCTTTTTTCCCACTTCCTTGTGACTTTAAGTTTTGTAGTATCTGAGCAAGTTTTGACAGGTTCTGCAACAGCTTCTACCCCATGGCTGTCCAGACTCTGAACTTTGTGCTGCTCCCCCACCCTCAGATCTGCTCCAACACTCTTCAAAATAAAGGTGGGATTTTTAAGTTTATGATGCGCCATCTGTTGGAATGAAAAATGCAATGCGTTTTATTACAAAAAAATGTTTGTGATGCACCATCTTTCGGAATGACAGAGACATAGCAACCAGACAGACACAGATACACAAACACATCCTTTTAGATATATAGATAGATAAAATTATTATTAGATAGATAGATAGATAGATAGATAGATAGATAGATTATTATTGCTATGATTAGACAGATAGATAGATGGATAGATTAGATTATTATTAATATTATTAGATAGATAGATAGATTATTATTGCTATTATTAGATAGATAGATAGATAAATAGATAGATAGATTAGACTATTATTACTCTTATTAGATAGATAGATAGATAGATAGATTATTATTGCTATTATTAGATAGATAGAAAGATAGATAGATAGATAGATTATTATTGCTATTATTAGATAGATAGATAGATAGATAGATAGATAGATAGATAGATAGATAGATAGATAGATAGATACTTTATTAATCCCAAGGGGAAATTCACATACTCCAGCAGCAGCATACTGATAGAAAAACAATAATAAATTAAAGAGTGATAAAAATGCAGGTAAAACATTTTATTAAGGTTGATAGCTCTTGACCTGCACCTTGCACTTCTGTGTTTTTGGATTTGTTGCGCCACAGTCCTGGGGGATCGTTACCTCGTGCCACTGTGCTGCAAAGCTGCGTATGAATTGGCGTGACAATAAGCCTCTTGACTTGATTAAGTAAGTGAGCGGGTTAATTATGCTAAGTATTTAAAACGATCTGTTCCATCTTTGTGATCGAAGCCTTTCTACGTGTCTGTAAAGCATCACTATAACTGGCAGACTCGAGACGTTCTGCGAGGAGACTGTGATAAGCAGTCCGACGTTTACTGCACTCCTCACAAAACTGAAGAGCGCTTACAAAAGTATCGCATGTCCGACATACAATAAAAGCTCCTAAGACCTGCATGGGCATTTGAAGGTTATTCTCGAATGAATCATTTAAAGATTTATAAAAAGTGAGGCAAGGGAAAGTTTTAGACGATGAAATCAAGCGCTTTTACTACAACACCACATGGTGCTTTAAATACACGGCGTCCTTTATATAACGCATGAGAGAGGGCTGACCGCGCACCCAGTCTTCCCAATCCACGCTCGCTCGATTTTCCGCTAGTGTTTTCGGAGATTTTCCTCCCACACCCAGAAAACTGTATGTGGACGGTGATTTTGAAATGGCCTTCTGAGTGTGACGCCCCGGTGTCCTCTGATGCCAGCCGGGATAGGCGCTGGGCCACCGCGTTCGAGAATGTGACATTCGTGCAAGAAATCCCGGACAACTAACGCATTAAGGCCGACCAGCTCTGTGTCATCATCAAAATTTGTTTATCTCAAAAATGTCTTATTTTCAAAGAAAAAAATGAACAGTGTTATTGGACATTATATACAATAGAGACACCAAATTCCATATTAAAACACGGCCTTTGTTATTCTTAAACATTCATATTATATGGCACACTGCAACACATAATTATCTGTGTTTAGAAAACTGATGGATTTAATAAACTGGTTAGATATCACTAGGATTAAATAATACAACTCGAAGACACTGTTAAACAGAAGTGCAATAATAATAATTCTTTACATTTATATAGCGCTTTTCTCACTGCTCAATATGTGAGGTAAAGCAATGAAAACAAATATGTATGACTGTTTGGTTTGAAAATTGAACAAAACCAGTCCAACAGGATTAACGATAACCGATAATATGAATTACGATTTATTATTTTTTTTTAATATCGAAGAAAAAGTAATGTGAGGTGGGAGTCTGAAAAGGCAATCGACTGGGCCCTGTCCTAATAATTAGCCTGCATTTGCTTCCATTACTCCCGTATCTGATTGCTCTGTTATACATCAGAATACAATGTGATGTTTATTAAAGATCTTCCACTCTGATGTGTTATTTTAAAGTGTGAGAAACGCCGAAAAAGCACCAAATCGCGAACTCTTTATTGAATGCAAAGGTCCGTCCATCGAGGCAGCCATCAACCTGGACGCCTCTCTCTGCCTCCTCTGCTCTTAACTTGGCAGACCATCTCACGGGCTGCCGTATCGCAAGTCAGTGGGCTTTCAGACGTCACAACAGCCCGGCACGACTGCGTGTAGCGGAGAGGTCAGTCGTTTGGAGGTGCAGGAGTGAATTTTGGGCGAACACTTGCGCGGGCCTTGTAAGCAGCGAGTAGGCTGAAAATCGTCCCTTTGCATTTCCTTAGAGTAAGCGGTGGTAGGCCGTTGTACCGTGTTAGCCATTATGGAGGCAATGAGAAGTCAAACAGAAGTACACTATTTATTGGCTAACTAAAAAGATTACAATATTCAGGTTTTCAAGGCCTCTCAGACTACTCTTCGGGTAAGATGTAATCAAGATGTACAACTTGCCTGAAGAAGGGTGCCTGAGTTGTCTTGAAAACTTGCATATTGAAATCTTTTAATTAGCCAATAAAAGGTGTCATTTTGCTTGACGTCTTAGAGTAAGTATAAAAAAAAAAAGAAACATGCAAGCCATTACCCACTCTTAAAAATGCTGGTTGTTTAATGACATTTTAGGGTTTTTTACTGGGGTGTGTGGCCATTGCTTGACAATTTTCATTCTGGAAAGAGTTCCTTGCATAAGAAGTTGGTTCTTTGTGTTTTGAAAAAACGTCCTAATATGTTGAAAAAAAAAAATATATGGTAGGCTACATATAGACATCAACAGATAAAGAAGAGCTGCTTGTGTTAGTGTATGCGGCAAAAGACCTTCTAAAATCAGGACCCGTTGGCATTTCACAAATCTGCTACCATCTAGGAGTCTATTACAGAATTAATTCATTAAAGAAACAAACAATAAATAAATAAATAAATAAATGTATGTTCCCCATGGAATCACTCTGAAGAGGCACCCTTGCACTTCAATGTTGCAGGAACCCAAAAGCATAAAAAAATGAACAAGATTGTTTAACATGGTTTCTGATTGGCTGTTGTTAATGTTATAAAATAAAATCTAAATATTTAAAGAAATATTTAATTCCACAAATTATTGTGAACTTACTTTTAGGAAAAGAAGAAAGTAACAGAATAATTAAAGAAGCCATCATTCTTGTAAACTGAACTCCTGTTGAATGCACACAGGCTACAAATTTCTTGAAAATGCCACCACCGGCAGTGTGCGCACCATCCGTAGAATTAGGAACTGTAGTTTGGTGTTTCTTTTAGTGAATGCAACTGATAGGACGAGTTTCACTTTTCCAAGTAAACATGAGATTAATAAAGTGAACTTGTTAAATCTCTTACTCCGTTATCCGAGCTGACTGACAGGCGACTACTGCAGCCATCGTTCCCCGTGGATTACCGTCGATTGCTGCGTTGATTCCAGCACAGAAGAGCTCACTAACTGTTTGGGAATCTTGTTAGGAGTTTTGTGATTCCTGTATTTAGCTTCCTGGAAGAAAAAGAACAAGATGTAAATGTGATCTAAAGGTGACTGCAGGCAATGTTGTGAAAATTAAAGAGCCTCAAGGGCATGGAGCGTTTGCGATTTTTTTTAATGTCACAGTTTGGTAATCTTCTCCAAATCTACACTTTAACTGGCAAAATCCGAATACAGAATCAGAGACAAAAACTATCTAAGACCAGACTAAAGTTCAATCAAAAGTTCAAAAGTTATATATTTTATGTCGCATTTGTAAGCAGGTAAATAACAGATTTTATCGGTTCGACCGAGAAGGAGAACACGCGCACACAAACACGCGCGCATGCGCCCTCCTTCGATTTGTTTTAAAGATTTATTGGTTATGATAATGGACTGATAATTGATATTGCGAGTACCAAACGAAAAGTATTACTTTACCTTTATATTACATTACTTTATTTACATTAAAGTTTGATGATCTTCGAGAAGCACAACCATTAAAAGAAGTTCATAAAGTTTAACAACTATGTATAGAGATTTTGTTCGTTAATGAACAAGTGGTGATTTTCTGTTAATGGTTTTATAGGAAACGTGCAATGTTCTGTACCAGTCCATAATACAGTACAGTATTACAGTAATAATAATAATATAGTACATTAATGGTACACTGTGCAATAATACATCGACTCGAAAGAAAGTGACATGTGACAGTCCCGAACGACTGGGACACATTTCACTCTGCATGTAAAGTCGTATTGAAGCATTGAAGCACTTAAACTATGATGTTTATGTAATGGAGCTCCTCTTTAGAACAGACGTGGGATTGATTATGAAGCGATCAGCACTCATAACATACCATAACATAACATAACATAACAGCAGAACAGGACAGAGCATGCACGGCGTAGCGCATTTTAACATCACACACCGCTTAAACCCGATTAGCGAGAAGCGGACACTTCTTGTCTCAAGTATTCTGCATATTTATACATGTGGTCTTTTCGATCAAAGGTTTCATGTCTTTCAATTACTTTTTGTAATCATTCAAGCAGAGTCTTCTGTTTTTGAAGGACTCTTATGAAATGCTCATCAATTTGTGGGATGGGTTTTTAATGTAAGTTTTAACGGAACATTTACGGGTCTCTGGGCTCAGGCTCGTTTTTGCACCTGCTTTGTTATCCATGTAATTCCGATTGATAGGTTATGATTTTTTCATAGCAACACACACACACACACACACACACACACACATACGCACTCACACACAAAAGGCCCCAAGGGTCACACAAAGTTTGGGATCTGACTTGGATTAAGCCAAATGAGACAGCAGCAGACCATCACATACTAGCATCTATGTTGACCTCGTTTTTATAATGGATGTTTTCATTTTCTCTTAATTGGAATTGGTTTTAAAGAACCAAGAGATTATGATAATTAGGAAATCTACGCGTGTGTTCGAAGATCGACTTGGGTCGCCCTGCGTGGTTCTAAAATGAAGAAATGAAGAGCACCGCTCCGTGTTTTTGTGTGCATTTCATCCTGTATGGTTTATTTTAATATATGTTTTGCTATATAGAACTTGAGATGTTTCCTTCTGAAAGTGTCAAGATAGATAGATAGATAGATAGATAGATAGATAGATAGATAGATAGATATGAAAGGCACTATATGATAGATAGATAGATAGATAGATAGATAGATAGATAGATAGATAGATAGATAGATAGATACTTTATTAATCCCAAGGGAAATTCACATAATCCAGCAGCAGTATACTGATACAAAGAAACAATATTAAATTAAATAGTAATAAAAATGAATAAAAATTAAAATAAAATTAATGTTAGCATTTACTTCCCCGGGTGGAATTGAAGAGTCGCATAGTGTGGGGGAGGAACGATCTCTTTAAAATAAAGCTTTGAGATTGCCCTCATCTTTCTAAATAGATGTATCACATTTTTCCTAAGAATAAAAACTAAAAACTAAACGGGATACAAAACAGTTTTAGTCTGAGCAGTGACTGCTGCCCAAGCCTGACTTGAATCACGATGGCTTGTCTTTTTAAAAGTGCGTTAGAGTTTAAACTTTAGGCGGGTGGGAGCGAGTACAACATTAGCACATCCAAGCAGTACTTTTATCTAACGACGTTTTTATTCTGCGAGACCCTGGCCGTAAAGAGGCTATACACGTAATGGCTGAACGAATTACCCCCATCCATATTATTCATTTAACTTTCAGCGTTGTTCACTTCTTAAAGATAAGAACAAGGCTTTTAATACGCGCTCCCAATAAATGCTCTCTAAATAACGGAGGATTACTTTATCTCTGTGGGAACGACCGAGTTCAGAGAATAAGATTACGAATAGAATTTGAGAGTACGTTATTAGCACATTAACACTGAATAAGTAATTAGTTCCATATAGCCGTTACAAATGTTTTTTTTTTCTTGGTTGATATTTTTCGTTATTATGGACTGGTGTGCATTACATGATCAGGACGGTACACCTGAGGTGCGCCCACTCCTTGTTTGATGTCCCATCGATCCTTTTATTCCGCTCCGGGTTTTTCAGGCAGAGGTCGCGAAATGAAGACAACGAGCAGTTTTCAATGGTCAAGAGAAGCACACCAGAGAACTCCACAAGACTAAACTTGAGGGCTCTGGTAGGACGAAGGCTACATCTGAATGTCGCTGTCTCTTCAGAGGACCCTTCCATTAAGCCAGATACATGTTCTTTACTCTCCAATTCTTAATTTTTCAATTAATCTTCAATTCTCGCACATAACATTCTGCAACCCGCCCGATTCGCTCTGGGGTCTCGGGAGGCAGAAGCGCATCACAGCAGCATCGATCGAGGTCCATCACAGGGCCCACTCAAAACCGCTTGTCTTGGAGGGTGTGGGACGGGAGAACGTGCAGACTGCACAAGCACAACGACCGGGCGAGGGATTCGAACTCACTGCATGCACGAGGCGACCGCGCTAACCACAGCTCCCCCTCAGCGTTCGATTTAAATGCCAGTGTATCGTAAAACTTAATTATAATGCACACATGTGCAAAATCAGGAAATGGGGAAAAAGTTTACGACAACTCGGCAGTTAGGCACGAGAATACATTTCATCACATGTTGCTCTGTGTTGCACAATCGGTCAACGGTAACGGGAGCTGACAGTAAGTTGGTCCAAATGGCGCCGCTCCCACCTTCGACTCTTCAGTGACTTTTCTTCTTCATTTAGGACAACACAGATTAGGCACACCGGCGTTCTTTGGGCATTTAATTTAACCTTTCATACCACGTGGCCTCTTTTAAATCGTCTTCCCTAATCGTTTTTGTATTAAAGTACAAGTTTGCTTCTTGAGTCCATCTATGATCAAATGAAACGGCACAAAGTTATCCATAATTTATGATAATCAGTAATATCAAATGTGTCTGTTAATGGTGTAATTTGCCATTCAGATGACAATATTCGACGTCTTGCGACTTCTCAGGCATGCATTGCTGGTTACTGATTTTGTCTTATTTTATTATTTCTTCATCCGCGCTTTTCCTGAGACGATTTCTTACAACTGTCATTGCTGCCGAACTTTTCCAGCCTGACCATTCAAAGGCACGAGCAGCGTCCACTTTTACGGGGCTGCACGCTTCTTAGACGGAGTGAGAAATGTGTCTGCTGAGATTTAAAAGAAGAGAAGCGACATACAGGACTGGGGCTCTCAGGGGCAGCAGGCATTTAGACAGCCGGTCCAAAAAAAGTAGGCCCTCTTTGAACGAGGATTTAAAAAACAATAGAAAGGTGTTGTACTTGAATGTGATCGACCTTCTGTGTTTGCTGGGGAGACCGCTCACAGTTTATTTTCAAATCGTTCATTATTATCACGTGTCAGCGATGCTTTCAGGCTGTGATTTTATTAGATATAGCCAACTCTTTTCATTAAATATTTAATTATGTAATTAATTATTGAAATCAAATTTTATTTATCACATGCACATTTATATACACAATACGGTACCTATCGTGAAATACCTCGTTGCTCAACTTCAACGACTATTACGAACAGAAAGGGACAATAATATTAATGTGTGTCTTTATAAATATTCAAAATGTATAAATATGTGACAAATAGTACACAATAACTAAATGAGTTTAATAAATGAATTAACAGTGTATGAGTGAACAATCTATTACTTTAATATTTTAGCTGCTTGTTTAATTTTAAATTCATGTCCCTCCTAGAATTCATATAATAAAAAAGAAATAATAATAATAATAATAAAGCAGGGGACTTGGCAGGTAAGCAACTGAGAGACTTGAGGTCGTAAAGACGCTGCTTTGTGTCATCGGCTCACAGATTAATGACTGAAAGACTCAATGTGGTACGTGAAATGCGGACAAATTTCCTGTTATAGTGATAAACTGCTGAAATGAAATTTTCAAAGGCAAACGCAAAGCCCCTTCACAATTTTAACAGTCATTGTATCCATTTGTTTTACATTAAATGAACTTTTTCAAAAATGTTTAGATGCCTTATGCTGATGCAATTTATTTTAAATAAACTGTATTTTTTGTGAACACATATGCACTCCATATTTCTAGAGACCAGTGGTCTTTATTCATTTATTCATTTTTTGAAGCAAACGTTTTATAGTAATTGCGGAATACGAATGAATGAATTAAAACGTAAAAAAAATATTCAAATTTAAACATTGTTTTTTGTAACAAAGCCAATTTGTATTATCAAATCTATATAATTTGATTCAAGGTAGTAAGGGGAGATGGAAACCACCCCAAGCCCACCATGGTGCTTGCACAGAAAAATAGGGAAACCGCTTCCAGTGCCAAAGCTATCTATCTATCTATCTATCTATCTATCTATCTATCTATCTATCTATCTATCTATCTATCTATCTATCTATCTATCTATCTATCTATCTATCTAATAACAGTAATACTTTATCTATCTATCTATCTATCTATCTATCTATCTATCTATCTATCTATCTATCTATCTATCTATCTATCTAATAACAGTAATACTTATCTATCTATCTATTAACAGTAATATCTATCTATCTATCAGATAGATAAGTATTACTATTATTAGATGGATAGATAGATAGATAGATAGATAGATAGATAGATAGATATCTATTAATAATAATTATTATCTATCTATCTATCTATCTATCTATCTATCTAATAACAGTAATACTTGTCTATCTATCTATCTATCTATCTATCTATCTATCATATAGTGCCTTACATCTATCTATCTATCTATCTATCTATCTATCTATCTATCTATCTATCTAAGTATTACTGTTATTAGATAGATAGATAGATAGATAATTATTATTATTAATAGATAGATAGATAGATAAGTATTACTGTTATCTATCTATCTATCTAATAATAGTAATAGCAGTAATAATAATAATAATATTAATAATAATACATTTTATTTATATAACTCTATTTCCATGTTCAAAGTGCATATCTATTAATTCAGTGCTTGAAGTTAAATCAATTTACTGTCCGTCCTTTATTTATGACAATACAGTTACATTCAAACCAATAACTGGGATCGTCCCCATGAAGGTTTCAGATGAGGTGCCAGTATGCCGTGGTGTGCTGGGCTGGTAATTTCACTTAAAGAGAGGACAACTGATTCAATGAGTGATTTAAAAGGGCAGGCTCAGTCAGTAGACATAATAGCAAAGGAGAGAATGTAAATAAAACGGAGTGCCATTATGAACAAAGATACACATCCTCTCCATGACACTAACACTGAGAGCCTTCAAGCAACAAATTATGCTGCAAAAGTGTGTCAAGAAACAGCACTGGGGCTCCTTTATACCAACAGTAATACATCTGCGTAATGTCTCACTGGGACTGGGACTGGGACTGCAAAGCCTAACATTTTCTTTCTTTTTCATTTTCTTCCCTGACAGTGTTAGCACTGTTGCTGTCTTTCTAAGGCAGTGTTCTTCTGCATGTATGACATTTGCATGAGGTTACGAGTTTTTCCATTTTTAATTTTAACAAGTAATTTTGCATTAACTTTAGCCTTTTCACATTTCACTTTTCCTGGAAAGATTTATCTTCATAATTGAATAAGCAAACCTGATTTTTTTAATTTAGTCATCTTCATATGGAAAAGACTTGTGGGTATATGCCGACCTGTTTTTTCCACAATGATGTTTAAGCCAATCCAGTTTATCTACACATGAATTAAATTCTTTCTGACATTTAACAAGGCGTTCTTGTCTTTTCGTGAGTACATTTTTCCTTGGAGTGCATTAATATTATATATTTGGTTAAGAAGAGGTCAGAGGTTGGACAGCGAGGTCAGACACTAACACAAAGCAGAGAATACTGCTGGTGAAAGACTTCTGCTGCAGCATTCCTTGCCTGTGTATCAACTTTCCTTTAATTTTGCCTGAATTGTTCATTTTGCGCTTTTTATATACTGTGTTTGTTGAGTATATTACCTGATTACCAGGAAATAAGCCCAAAATGGGATACTGGAGACATAAGTTAAAAAAAAAAAACTTTTGATAAAGATGTCCTGCATAATGTAATCTGTCCAAAACCTAAATCAGCAGCTCAGCACTTTCAGATGAAGCAGAGGGAATCCATGCAGTGGACCTGAACACCAGTCGAGTCATGATTTAGATTTAGATTTAGATTTTTATATTTAGTCGAGTGTTTAAGGGTAACGGGGTGCCCTGCCTTGCTGTCCCAGTCACTTTTAAAATGATAAGGCTGGCTGTCTGCTTGCTGTTGTTTCCCCACCTGATTGCTCAGCAACGTCCCTCTTAGAAATGACAGAGTAGTTGGCTCAATGAATTGATCCTCCGGCATCAACGAGTAGCTGAAAGCGACTGACCTCTTGTCCCCTAATGGCATGTCAACACAGAATAACCATTTCCATTAAAAGTCTAACCTGACCCACCTCTCTACGCTGACAGCCCACTTCCACTCGGGTGCTTGCAGCTGCTCAGAGGTTAATAAGGTTTGACTGCCCTAGTGAGTGGCTTCCACCAAACCTCACCAGACTTCAGTATCCAAGACATTTTCCTGTAATGGCTTCCTATTGCTGCTCCGTTTCGATTTAAAGTTGTTTTTCTTCCCAACATGTCTCCTCTCTGGTCTATCCATTTGTTCCCGAGGAGGTCTATGTTCTGGTTTGGCCTGCCTTCTCAATTCTTTTCTTCTCTCCAGGTGACCTCAGAATGCTTGCTGTTTTTCAGATCTTTCTCCACAGTTGAGGAATGGGCTTCCCTTTAATGCCCAAAGTTACACTTAGTCTTCAGATATTGAAAGAACCACTTGAAGACCCTCCAACCCAGAAGCACTTGAAGGCTGTTTAGACTTTCTAAAACCTCCAGGATACCACATCACGTCTACATTTAAATGAATTATTTTATCAATATCATTTTTGCGCCCTGCGGTGGGCTGGCGCCCTGCCCGGGGTTTGTTTCCTGCCTTGCACCCTGTGTTGATTGACTCCAGCAGACCCCCGTGACCCTATAGTTAGGATATAGCGGGTTGGATAATGGATGCATGGATATCATTTTTGTGTTCTGCTCCTTCTTGGTCACTTGACCATAACGTATATTTGAAAATTGAGCATTGGCACCGTACCCATGTCAGACATTTTTATTTTTCTTTCTATTGCAATACGTCAATCGTTATTTGTAAAGCACTTTCAGCTACACTTCTGAGTTTTATATGCAGCAAATAAGTGCTGTTCTGCCCACCCCATTGTCTCCTCTGGATATTTCATGCATGTTCACATACTATCAACATGAGATTCCTAGGAATAACTGTTAACCCTAACCCTAACCCTAACCCTAATTTCTGCATTAACATAATTCCCTGTATCTTTTATTACCCAGCACTCCTACAGTATATACTGCATGTTTATTTACTTTTTACTTTCTCGTATACGAAGTATAGGGAAAGTATTATAATCGTCCAAAAAATCGATGTTGAGATTTTGATGAATCTCGACGTTTTAGACCTCCCTGACTTTCTCCTATACGAAGTGTAGGGAAAGTATTGGAATCCTCTAAAAATTATATTTCGAGATTTTGATGATTTTCTCGATGTCTTAGACCTCCCCGAATTCGAAAATACCATTTTTTGAATTTATATCCGTGTGTCTGTGTGTGTGTAAACACGATAACTTTACGCTTTCACTCAGGTCAACCAGATTTTGCATACAAGTATTAGGTACAAAACATAGATTTCTATCAACGTTTGAGCTATTTACGTTAACCGGAAGTGGTACTTTTTTATTCATGCAGCTGCTGAGTCCGATTTATTCAACTTTACTTTTATAATAATTGTTCAATATATTATTAATTTGTTTAATTTGTTGTTGATGGTTCTTTAATGTACATAATACAAAAATATAATCATTGTCTTGCAGTTTACTCCTCAAATATCTATCCCCATATCTGAGTATACGAGAAAGTTGGGGGGAGACCACTCCTGATTTTTTTTGAGTATAGACATCAGGTAAATAAAAATAATAATAATGACTACATTTGATCTGTTATCTGATGTTTAGTTTTCCATAATTTGTTCATTATGTGAGACCCAAGTTCCATTTTGAATGTCTCACTGACAACGGCCATTTCATTTGTGTGAGGAACAAAGTAACACAGAGGACAGTAATCTTCAGAGGTGGCCTCCACATTAATAGACACCTCACTGTTTGTAATTGTATTTCACTCCAAGATGTATTCATGAGTGTCAAACGTGTGAATTGAATGATTTTTAAAGACACACTGTGGATTGATTTGGAGTAATTCAGCTGCTTTTCTATTTTCTGCTTCTCTCCTCAGTGAAGAAGACCATAACCTGGAAGAAGATCCATAACTTGCCTCAGAGTCTGCATCTAGCCTGCTGCTTAAAATGGAATAAAGCGTCTCCATCACGCCATCAGTTATGATGTGACCAGTGAGGAAGATTTACTGGTGTTGGCCAGACTCCCTTATTTTTTTCCATTTTTAACTTTTCCCAATGGCTGAGGTTAGCTGAGGTTCCCCAATTTTGGCTTAAATTGTCTCTTTCTTGTTACTCAGGACATGATCTGATGTTTTCAAGTACATTCACCTGTTAGGTTTATTGGGTCATCATTGTCTTTCTTTTTTAATTTATTTTTATTGATTTTAATTAGAAACAGATAACATTCCATACAGTCAAGATAAATTTAACAAATCAAAGCGAAATTTGAAGAGTGGGGAACCACCAACCATAGCTACTCTATAAAAAGAACAAGAAAAGAAGGGTATCCTTTTCCCCGAAATGAAAACTTATTCTAAAATGTTATTGATTAGATCCTGCCATATTTTAAAAAAGTTTTGAATAGATCCTTTACGTGAGATTCTGATTTTTTTTCCAGTTTCATGTAGTATAGAACATTGGTTGCCCCCTGACTTAAGAGTGGTGGGGTGGGATTTTTCCAGTTGAGCAAGATAAGTGTAAGAGCTAGTAGTGTAGTAAAGGAAATTACAGCTACTTTTCCCTTCTCCACTTTACGTCCATCACAGCTGTTAATGGGTTAGGAGTGATTGTGACACCAAGACTGTCTGAAAGGCATGCAAAGAGTTTGGTCCAGAATGATGTCCATTTGGTGCACGCCCAAAACATGTGGCCTAGTGAGGCTGGAGCTCGATTGCAACGTTCACAGGTTGAATCTTGCCATGGAAACATTTTGGACAATTTTAATGGAGATAAATGCGCTCGATTAAAGATTTTTAGTTGAATGACTGAATGCTTTGCACATATAGAGCTTGAATGTATTCTGTGCATGGCTGCCTTCCACCCCTTTTCTGAAATATTAAGTGACAGACCTTTCTCCAATGTACTCTGGGGTCTTTGTAAGTATTTTTTATAAATTATAGAGATGCTATCTGAGTCTTCAAGGCTGATCAATAATTCTTCTGGAATAGAACAAGGTAGAATATGAGTAAAATTGAGCAAGTTCTGTTTAGCAAAGTTTCTAGCTTGAAAGTAGTGGAGGAAGTGTGCTGATGAGAAGTTGTATTTGAAGCGTAATTGTTTATAGGATGCAAATACTGTACATTATCTATGTACAAGTCTCTAAATGTTTTAATCCTGGACGTTTTCCAGACATTGAATAGAGTATATGTTTAAGAAGTTGGAAAAAGGTGAATGTTATGTAGAGGTGCAACAGATAAAAACTTCTGTGTCTTAAAATGCTTCATACATTGGTTCCATATTCTGACAGAATGAAGGGTAATTGGATTTTTAGTGTAATGACAATAGTTTGTATTAACTGGGGCACAGAGCAGGAAATATAAAGAAGTACTGAAGGATTTTATTTCTACTGCAGACCAGGCTTGTGGATATTCATCAATTTGTGTCGATGTCCACGTCTTTATAGCTTGTATATTTGCCGCCCAGTAATAAAATTGAAAGTTGGGTAGTGCCATGCCTGCTTCTGCTTTAGGTCATTGTAGAATCACCCTTTGGATTTGTGGATATATCAAATTCCAAATAAATTAAGTTATGACTGAGTCTAATTTCTTAAAAAAATGATTTGTTAATATATATGGGGGATGTGGGTCATCATTGTCACATCGACAGGGTACTGTGACATTCCGATTTGCATGTGCTAATCAACATACGTAAATGACAATAAGATGTAAGGTGATGTCTCATTCACTCTAATGTCACAAAAGCTGCATCCTGATCCAAAACTGGTCACACTCCATCAAATCCACCTAGCCCTCATCCTGAAGAAGAAGCCCCTAATGATGTGTGGGCGCACAGTGAGAGAAGTACCCCAAACCAAAGCGAGACGCGCCCTCACAATCTGCAGTCCGCAGTATGTCCCAGGTTATCTAACGAACAAGCCTTGGCACTCAACACACTCTAAATTTCTGATGACATTTCCTTCTCATTACCACATAATCAGACCATCATGGCCGCATAATGTCAAAGAAATTTTTACATGTAAGAATTCACTTTGTTGTGTCAGCATACAGCCTAAGAAAAATAATATTTACAGGATCATATGTCTTCTTTCTTTTGCAAATAGCTCACTTTTAATACTGTTTCTAATAAGTTGAGCATATAAAATATTCCAGTCTTCACTGAACCATCACTTGTATTTTAATGGCAATGGTTCATCCTGAAAACAAAAGGTATATTGTTCTCAAAAGCCGAGCAAACAACAAGTTCAGCTGCTTCCTTCCTTCCTTACTGAAAACAGTCTAAAGTCTGACTTTTCTCTGTACCCCTAATTTCTGACAAACACCCGAGTAAATGAAAGAAAAACGGTGTTCTGATACGGACCCTTGACTTCTCTGCGCTCACTACAGATGTGCTCACTTTGCGGGACGTCTGTCAGGATTTTGGGTGCTGCTGAACTTACTTCTGCACTTTCTTTCTGGCTTTTTGTGTATTTTGAAATGTTTTTGAATATTTTTGAAATGTGACGTCACCGTGGCACCATTTTGTGTTGTGCTTAGAGGTGATTCTGCCAACATCTTTGAGATTCTAACATGTGACCATCAGCCATGCCACCTTGTACTTCAGAACAGGTCATCCACCTGAAGGTAAGCTTGTTTGAATCCAGTCAGTATTGGAGAGGATGGCCATCTAGGAGGAAGTTGGGTTATTACTGTAAGAGGTGTTGGTGAGACCAGCAGGAGGCACTTACCCTGTGGTCTGTGTGTGTATCCCAATGTCCCAGTGCACTGTGCTGTAAAAATCATGCTGTCCTTCGGATGAGACATAAAACTGAGGTCCCGACACTCTGTTGGTCATAAAAGATCCCTGAGCATCTTCCAAAAAGAGCAGGGTGTTTCCTGATATCCAGGCTAAATTGCCCACCTAAGCCTTGTCCTTTCTAGGCCCCCTAATTATGCCCTGCCTCTAAATGTCTAACTATTTTACCCCTTCACTACCCGTAACTCCAGAAGTGACTCTACTCCATTGGCTCCTTGAGCGAGGCCCTTAATCTGCAATTGCTCAGTCCTGGGTATGACGTTAATCTGCATCCAGCCCTGTGAGCAGGTCCTCCAACTTGCAGGAAAAATGTGGGGAGGGTTTGGGAGGTTGGTGGTAGAATTGGCACTGTAGCCACCATGAAGAAGTTTGACTCTGTTCCAGTGTGGTGTTGAGGTGTCACCCAACTGCATTTGGGTCCCAGTCCAGGTGGTTTGTCGTGTGGTGGGTGCAGCAATGTGCTATCATCACATGCTCCCAGCTACCCAGTAGCTAATGTGTGGTGAGCGTATTGACACTAGAATGGCTGCCGTCACAGATTCAGGTGGACACTACACATTGGTGGTGGATGAAGTGGTTGAAGTGGTTTCCTAATGTCCAAGTAAAGTGCTTTGAGTAGGACAGAAATTCACTATGTAAATACAATTCATTATTATTATTATGGTAACATAATCACAATGCCTCTTTTTAAAAATGGTGGTGTGTTCATTCCTTGGTCCAGTTTTGCGTTTACAATCAGTAATTAATCACTGTCAGAAGATATGTTTTTCTTTTTTCAATCAGTTTGATAGGAAGGAATTCTTGTGTGTCTTTTCGACTTTGATTTTTAGCTTGCATTTTGGTTTAAACATTCTGGTCTTGTGAGAGTTTACAGATTTCAATTTTATTTTGTTTAAGGTTCAGATGTTGTTTCTCTCCTGGTCCTTTATATCCAACTTGTCTCTTTCCATCTTAACTTTGGCAGCGTGGAGTCTGCGTAATGTGAGCGCTCGGTTTAAAGGAGTGAGGAAGCAAGGGGGTTGTTAATGTCAAAGGGAGAGCAATTTAGAAAACAGGAGAGCAGGGAGCGGTAACGATTTGGCCTTGTTTTACACAGCTTTCTGTCTGAAAACAGGGAGTTGAACGAGGTCACGTGACGACTCATACGTGGTGTCTTAAGTTCTGTCACTTCATAACGGCTCAGTTCAGAAATAGAAGCTACCCTGAAGAATCTTGGCATTTACTGTAGTGACAGTGCAATAGGCACCTCCAGACATCTTCATTAACAACCACATGTTGTGCTATCTCCAGCAAAGAACCGGTTCTTATGAGGTGCAGCTTCCAGGCCTGGAGGACATTTATAGCACACGCAGCCTCAGGAAAGCCACCAGCACCTGCATGGATTCTACTCTTCCATGCCACAGTCTATTTGAACTTCTCCCATATGGCAAATGCTTCAGAGCTTTTCCTGCATGGACCTCAAGACTCAGAGACTCGGTAAATGCATTCAATCAGTCCATTAAGTGCTCCCAGTTGAGCACTTTGTGCTATATGTATATGTTGTGGTGGATGGCTGGGGCCCTTGCCCAGTCGGGATGCTGCCATGCTGGGAGCACCGGGGGAGCAAGTATGGCAAGAACATTACCTCCCACGGAACGTTAGATGGCAGGTCCCCTGGTTTGCAGCAGACTCCCACAGGGCTTCATAGGAGTTGGAGTTTGGTACATCCCTCTGGGGATCCGTGGGCACCGCCAGGGGGTGCTACAATTACTGCTGATCCCTGGAGAGCAGTTCTTCTGCCACAGAAATACATCATCAGACACCTGGAGCACTTCCGAGTGCCCTGTATAAGGGGCCAGCAGACACTACTCTGGGAGCCAGAATCAGGAGGAGGACAAAGCTTGGCGAGTAGGAGTGGAGGAGAAATAGGGAAGGGAGTGAGAGATAAAAGTAAAGAAGCAAGAGGCATGAGAGAACCGGAATGGAAAGTGTGTGTTTGGGCTGTTGGACACAGTAAATAAATACAATCCCGTTGGCTTTTGATATTTGTGTCTCTAGTGTCTGTCTGTATCGAGGTTGGCCTATACAATGTACATGGCACCTCTGTTTTCAGATTGTATATTTGTATTGTTCTGTTGTGCTATTTTTGTCATTTTATGGGAAGATTATTGTTTTTTGCACATTGATTCTCATTGTACAGTTTGCAATGACAATAAAGAAATTCAATTCAATTCAATAGTCTGACTTTACCACACAAATCCCGATCAAGCAGATTGGCTCAAACTTTCCCAGAGCCGCATCAACATGACATGTGTCATGTGCATGCACACAGGGGACACCTTAAGGGCTCTGATGATTTTAATTCCCCGCTGTTCCAGGTGGTTGGCACCCTGTCTTAGTGCTATTCTCATCCTCCCTCTGCAGACCGGACGATTGTCGGCCATAACAATACAATGCAATACAATACAATTTATTTTTGTATAGCCCAAAATCACACAAGAAGTGCCGCAATGGGCTTTAACGGGCCCTGCCTCTTGACAGCCCCCCAGCCTTGACTCTCTAAGAAGAAGGAAAAACTCCCAAGAAAAACCCTTGTAGGGAAAAAATGGAAGAAACCCTGGGAAAGGGACCCCTTTCCAGGTAGGTTGGGCGTGCAGTCAAAAAAAGGGGGTCAACACAATACAATACAATTCACAGAACAGAACAAATCCTCAATACAGTATAAAAATAAAAATTTTAGAAGTACGTAGCAGATCACCACTGATTGTCCACTTTCATTGTCCATCGACTTAAGACTGGAAGATCTGCCATCTTGAATCAGTTCAATTGAGAACTCATAATCTGGAAACATGTTTCTGTAATTATTCTGTGTTTTTCTTTGTTTTTTTCACCTGGTGGGTGTTGGGGCCACGGGAACAAAGCTTGGAAGCTCAACCTTGTGGGGACCCGTGACCACCGCCAGTGGGCGCCTGGATGGCTCAGAAGCCATGGCATGCAGCATTTCCACCACACCAGGAAGTGCTGCCGGACCAGGAAACAGGTACACCGGGAATGCTTCTGGGTGCCCATGCAGCACTTCCGCCACACCAGGAAGTGCTGCAGGAAGGTCATCAGGGAGCACCTGGAGAAACATCTGGGTGCATTATGAAAGGGGCCGCCTCACTCTATTCGGGGAGCCGGAGTCGTGTGGAAGAGGACGGAGCTCGCGAGGAGTGGAGTAGAGGTGGCAATAGAGAGAAGAGTAAGGACTGTGAGTTATTTGTGGTGATTTGTGCACGGTGTGTGAAGTGCAAAGGACTGTAAAGAAGAGAACTGAAAATAAAATGTGTGAACTTGTGTAAGTGTCCCTCTTGTGTTTGTCTCTACCAGGTTAAGAGCTGGTGTAGCGCCGTCTACTGTCATACTATTCTAAGACATAGTTAGTTGAAACCTAAAATCTATACTTGACTGTTACGTATTGTGATATGTTCATGAAAGAAGTTTAATACGTTTAAAGAAAAGCTTCATTGCACATAAATACAATCACGAGTAAGCATTTAGTGTTTTCTTAGTTGAAATGAGCTATCTCTCCACCACTGCCATGCTATATCTGTTTCTTCTTTCCTGTACATGTGCACAATTTGTCTTTAAACGGCACAGCTTTTGTGTAGTGCTTTGCCTGATTTTTGACCCCCTTGATGGCTTATCCTTCCTCATAAAGCCGCTTGTGAAAGAATTCCATTTTTAAATGAATTTCATCACCTTCTGTGATAATCGAACAGCTCTGTTCATCTGTTAAACAGTCCCCCTCCGCCCAGGACATGTTAGATAGGACACAGAACATCTTACATTTGGTAACCTCTAATATCTTCTAATAATTTCTTTCCATTGCTCCCAGTACAGATGCAAGCTCTGCTTCCTGACTCTCGTGGCTTTTTAGTGCATTTTTGATATGCTTTATAAAGACACAACCTCATTAGACGTGCGCTAATATTGCATCTGAGTCTAAAGCTGCACTTGGATATTTATGACATTTTGTGGTTTCACATGAAACAGAAAGTTCATGTTGTGTCAGGAGCCATATGGACAGTAAATATTTTCTAGCTCATGTCACAACTTATATTGTATATTACTGGCCATGGAGGTGCAGCCGGTCTACTGGTAAGAGCAGAACTGGAGTGGTTTGAACTGGGAATTTCAAATTTCTCCGTGGATTAACAAACATAAAGAAAGTGATGGGTCAGACATGTCAGTGTTAGTGGGGCTCATTATGAAGATCTGGAGGAGCAATCGAGGGGCTTATACTGCAGGTGATTGTGTGTGCTGAGGGCATAGGCAGTAAATATTCAACACATTTGTGCGCTCATTGCCTTGTGCCAAGTCCAATAAATGTTAGTTCCAAATGACTAAGAAGGAGAGAGTCGGCTTGGATTTGAAAAGCAGATATTTAAAATGGAGTTTAATCGAAAGTGAATGGTGAGCGCTGCAAAAATGTAAGAGCGAATGCCGCCTGTCCCATTTCCATTAAAACATTCAAATTCAAGAAGTGCCAGATGCCCACAGACTGTTTTTCTTGTGGATCTTCCAAAAAACTCTTCATGTCGTCAAGGAAACGGTGTCCTTGCTTTCATTATTGCAGCACTTTGTTGTTGAAATATACAATCTGTACCGACTTTATGAAACACAGCCGTGGAAATGTGGATTTGCTACAGCAATTGGCTAAGGCCACAAGTCTGCATTGGGAGACAGTGGCTTTATGGTGAATGACTGTGGGACACACCAAAGAGCTGCATTAGGCGCCAATCACGTGCATCCAAGCTGAAACACCTGCATTGTGGGCCAAAAAGTTGGAAAGGGACAAGGGGGCCATTAATATTGTGTCAGGCGCTCACTAGGAGATACCTTCTGATAGGGAGGCTGGTCAGGAGAGCCCAGTGGATGATCAATAAGTGATCAGAGCAAAAAGTGAGTAGAGAAACATCATAAACCGAAACAGACACAGCAGCAGAGCCACCCATCTGAGGGATTACAGCACCCACCTTCTTTTACCTTAATATTAAAACAAGGAGTTGTTGGTTACAATGGGAGCGGTGAGAGGATGAAGGCAGACAGAAAGGGAGAGAGAGAGAGAGAGAGAAAGGCCTTATTGGCTCTTGGGCAGCGCCACTAGCTCAAAGGGCCTTTCTCTAATATGGAGGGGCATTGGGGGATTACTCTAAATCAGGGGTGCCCACACTTTTTTACTGAGCTACTTTTAAAAGACCAGGTGAAATGATCTACCTACATAAAATGCTATATATATATATATATATATATATATATATATATATATATATATATATATATATATATATATATATATATATATATATATATATATATATATTGTGAAAAGATAGACAAACAAGCATAAAGGTTTGGGGTTTCCGGCCCCGTATACTGTAAAAAATAATTGCAATAATATTTTGTCAAAAATCAGTACACAATTGCACCATCCAGTTGACAGTCAAAATGGTGGAGTGGGGAATATTTATGAAGAGGGACCGGAAGTAGAGAGAGGTATGCTGGGAAGGAGCCAAGATGGATGTTGGGATTGCTGACGTCATCGGGAGTTGACAGAGGAAGGGCAGAAGTGGCGATGCGTGGTTAGTGAATCAGGCAGAGTCATGGCGGCGGTGCGTCTTTCTTTCTGCAGGAAATAAAGAGAGAAAGGTTAGTATCCCGCCATTCCCTTCTGGCATACGACTTTACACTACCGTTTAGGTCCGTAGCCGCCCCCCTACTCGCGCGTGCGTGACAATATATATATATATATATATATACTGTATGTGGTGGGTATCAGAGGTGGGTAGTAACGAGTTACATTTACTTGAGTAACTTTTTAAAAAAGTTGTACTTCTAAGAGTAGTTTTACTGCACCATACGTTTTACTTCTACTTGAGTACATTTGTGAAGAAGAAACGCTACTCTTACTCCGCTACATTGGACAACACTCAAATTGTTACTTTTTTTTCCATTAGATAAAGTCTGACAGACAATTTTCAATCTGCTCTGTGTAGCGGATGCTGTCAAGTTGCGCACACGCCTTCCATTGCGTCTCCAGCTCGGACGCGAGGTTTTGGATGTTCCCCAAATCAAGGCGCTGCAGCTTTGAGGACAGATGCTGCATTTTTCGTTTAAAAGCATTAACTGAGCTAATCATATTGACCATATTGGTTTTCTCTTTTCCTTGCAGCTGTAAATTAAGCTCATTCAACATGTTGGTCAGATAGGAAAAAAAATGGCAAGTCTGGCGGCCATTGATTGTTATTAAGTTGCTTGTATTCTGCATGTTTAATGACAAGGAGAAACTCCTTATTCTCCGGCCAGGGGTCTTGTAATCTCAGCAGGAATTTCTCCTTAGCCATCTGCCTCAACGAAGGCCTCTTTTATCATCTCTCCATCTTGGAAGGACTTCTTGTGCTTGATGATCGTGTGACTCACCTGGAACGATGCTTCAGTGTGTCTGCCTTTGCTTTTGAATTCAGACGACTGGAAAATGACGGCTGTCCAATTAACTGCGATTTTAGTTCCCTCTCCTTTCTCTTTCTCAGATCGCTTTTCGGAAGGAAGTCAGTTTTCCTAGTTTTTATGAACAGTTCCAAAGTGTCTTTCCACATTTTCCTTCTTTGGAATAGCAATGATAGATTGACAGATCAGACAAACGCACTTCGATTGTGACATTGTGAGAGAAAAAAATTCTCTTCCAATTCCACATCCAGCCTATTCCCTCCCCAAACAATTTTTTTTTAAAATCCCTTCTTTAGTCGATACAAATTGGAAGGCTAACTAGATCACAGCCGGAGTTTTGCAGTAGCTTGCGCGTTTGATCGTGCGTGTGGGATGACCAGTGTGTCAGAAGAAAAGAGATCTCAGACTGGCTGCCCTGTATGTCAATCAAGTGGCAAATGCCGTAGGGAGGATATGATAGACTAACGTTTAAAAAAAAAACTTTTTGAATGCAACGCGATCTACCTGCACTACCTTTCCGATTTACCGGTCGGACCCCTGTTCTGAATGAATTCCTAAGCAGAGGCAGTAAGTAAGGGTGCTGCTACTACACTGAAGGACACAGTTCATCTCCTACTAGCTAACTGAGTGCATGGGATACCCTCTCATCTACAACAACAACAACATTTATTTATATAGCACATTTTCATACAAACAGTAGCTCAAACTGCTTTACATAATAAAGAATAGAAAAATAAAATACACAATAAATCAACATTAATTAACATCGAATAAGAGTAAGGTCCAATGGCCAGGGGGGACAGAAAAACAAAAAAACTCCAGACGGCTGGAGAAAAAAATAAAATCTGTAGGGATTCCAGACCATGAGACTGCCCAGTCCCCTCTGGGTGGCAAAATGGTGCTGTAGTTAGTGCTTTTGCAGCACGACTCTGGAATCCAGAGGTGTTCAACTCCTGGACCACTTTTGGTTAGATTAGAGGTTAGGAGATTGTGGAAGAGAGGTGAAAAAGAGAGTGCAGGCAGGATGGAGAAGAGTGTCAGGAGTAATTTGTGACTGACGGGTATCAGCAAGAGTGAAAGGGAAGGTCTACAGGACGGTAGTGAGACCAGCTATGTTATATGGGCTGGAGACGGTGGCACTGACCAGAAAGCAAGAGACAGAACTGGAGGTGGAAGATTTGCATTGGGTGTGATGAGGATGGATAGGATTAGAAATGAGGACATTAGAGGGTCAGCTCAGGTGGGACGGTTTGGAGACAAAGGCAGAGAGGTGAGATTGCGTTGGTTTGGGCATGTGCAGAGGAGAGATGCTGGGTATATTGGGAGAAATTTGCTAAGGACAGAGCTGTCAGGGAAGAGGAACAGAGGAAGGACTAAGAGAAGGTTTATGGATGTGGTGAGATAGGACATGCAGGTGATGGGGGTAACAGAGGAAGATGATGAGGAGAGGAAGATATGGAGAAAGATGATCCTCTGTGGGAACCCCTAACAGGAGCAGCCGAAAGGAGAAGATCTCTACTGTCTGCACACAGAGAATCTCCCAAGTCTACAAGGCCAGGGATGTCATGGTCCACAGCCCGACCATTTATCCCAAAATTATCTTTGATAACACTTTTAGGAGAGACAGGAATACAAGTCCAAGCTCCACTGGATTTGAAGTCAGAACACTGTAGTTGTGAACAATACGTCTTTTTTCATCCCTAATAACAATGGAGACGCTCAGTTGGGTGTCTTGTAATACTGTGTCTATGGCATCTAGCAGAATTGTCCAATGGCTAACGTTTAGGCCTCATGGAAGGAGTAGCTGCAACTGGGTGAGTGGGTCTGAAAGATGAGGCGGACCGTAACCCCTCACACCGAATTAAACACAAAGTAGGGCTGTCCAAATGTGGGCAAGGAGCTCTGTCACTCTGTAGAAGGGTTTTGAGAACATAAAAGCAGAAATACGTCTGAAGTGTTTTAAGCACCACATATGCCCATTTACTGGCAACAGTAATGGAGGATCTGCAGTCCCACATACATAAATACGTTTGTATTTGTATAGGACACTTTTGTCCTATACAAGATAGCCAACAATGCAGTGACAGCAGATTCTCTTAGTATGATCTTCAAAGCACATCTCAGCTCAAGAAAACTCCAGCTGCACAGGCCTGCATTGCGCCTGGGGGCGACTGGGGTGAAGGCTGGCACAGATGTCTGATGATGGGTATTTCATTTAACATGTGACATGCAGGGAAGCTGATAATTCATTCATTCACGAACCACCGCTGTAGGAGTTTTCCCACAAAATTACATACTTTGGTGTTCTCATCTGCACATTTTATTATGTTGAAATGAACAGAAGTCGTGGGCTGCGCTCACTGTGATGAACGTCTATGTAATTTTTGCCGTGTCTGTCTATCTAAAATGTGATGAAGGGTTTAATTTTTAGATGTTTTATTGTAAATTGTGTTTATAAGAAAGGCTTTGAAATCACTTCAGTTTTTTTGTTTTTGTCTCCTAACTCACCGGTAGGAGAAACCCCCCACATTTGTATACCGTTCAACTTGCCTTGATCTGTAGTTATGCAAGACGTTGTGCGTTCAGGGGTTCCCTTCCACTTCTGACCCTCTAGACCCGGAAAACAGTCATTTTTAGGCTATTTGTAACCCACGTGTCTTCAGCAAAAATAATCACATGGACTTGAAGTTGTACATACCAAATCAACTGACCCCAGAGGTTCATCCCAATGGGGTACGAGGGGTCAAAGTTGCTCCTTTTCACGAAAGTTGGAAAAATTGGGAATCAGAAATACTGTCTAGACACATGGTCTGTCATTTTCTGCTATTTTAAGGTTGCTGATCATGAATATGATAGTATGTTTTGATATCTGATTCTTGACTGGTGGTCCTAGCCCTATAAGAGCAACTCCCATTTTCAAACATAAGCATGTGGCAAGAGCGGCATTTGGGGGTGGCAAGTGGGGAGACCGCCACAGGCCCCGCGCCTAAGGGAGCCCCACTTTTGGGGTCCGTGTATCCCGTTCAAGCCAAGTTATATTCTCCATTATATTTATATAAGTTTGAGATGCTTCTAAGAGGAACCCTTATTGTATATCGAGACTCAGAGTATACTTGCAGTTTGTGTCCTTTTCTAGAAGAGGCCCTGCTAATTTCTGCAGGACACCGCATCGCATTTCACACTGTAGTGGTATTGTCATGAATTATGAATTGCACTTTTTTAATAGATTATAGCATTATATTTCGATAAAGTCCATGTGTTATCTTGCACAAATTTAGCAGAATACTGTAATGAGAAAATTTGGTGTATCTGAACATTATTTTTATTAAATTCGCACGCAAGTTTATACAGTCCACACATACCAGTAACAGCGTTTGACGAAACCTGGTCAGCTCGAGGGCCCGCACACCTCTAAGGCCGCCTGTGGCATGTGGGGTAAAGTTTTAGACTATTTCAAGGTTGGTGATTACAAATATGATGTTATTTTTGGATTTTTGATCCTTTACTAGTGATCTAGCCCTCTATTGACCTCTGTCAGAAAATTACATATTTCTATAACAACAGAGATTATTTAGATGTTGAAAATTCACATGGAAGCACCTATTTTAATATTTCAAATATCTGACACACCTATTCATGCTTATTATGTACCTCAGCCTCATGAAGTAAATCATTATATTTCTTTTGAAAGCCTCAAAATTGGTCAGCTTACGCTAATTCAGATTTTTTATTATCTCTCTATTATAAAAAAAATCTTGCGACGAGATCTTTGGAAAAGAGACAGAGAGACACTTTCACGTCCCACGAGATGGGCAAGTCACGTCATACTTACAACCTTTGGAAGCAAGTCCTGTGATACACATGCAGAGCAGGTTAGAGATAATGGAAGTAGGAAAACTCGAAAGTCTCAAAAAAAATGAGAGCAAAGATCACATTGGCACAAACAAATGGAAAATATTACTCAGTGAAATAACGGAACAGCGAAAAGAGATCGAATAGTGTGCAAGGATGTCTGGGGGAGAAGAGAGACAAGACAATGACTTTAAAACATTTGGAGCGCCGCATGAAATGCAGATCATGCAGCATGGGAGCAGCAGCAAGCCAGCAGATGATCGAGCAAAGAGGAGGTAAAAAAAAAAACAACTGTTATTTGTTTCCCATTGTATCACCGTTTAAGAGGGGTTTCAGAGGAGTGGCCACGTCTCCTTGGGGTTTATTCAGACCACCTCTTCACAACGGCACATAGTGTTTTTAAAATTTTTGTGCGTGTATTAGAAGACACTTTCCTGCATTATCCTACCGGAAGACAGTTACTATGCAATGACATTTTCTGTACAATTAACAATAACAAGTGTTCTTCTCATTTATTCTGCAAAACACAAGGCCATAATTTTTTTATATCTGGAGCCAAATAAATCTGGTCCTGGGGATGTCATGATATCAGACAAGTAAGCACTTTAAGGGTCCACTGCAGGACAGTGACACACTCACTAATAGTTAAAGGTTGAACTGGCATTTGTGTTAACATGCAAGTTGGTATCAGGCTTTAGAGTGCAGATTAATGATCATCTTTAAGGAAATTGTTTCTCCTGAGGCTTTTATTTCATTTTTATTTGTGTTCAAGTTAAAGGGCAATATTCAAATTTACTCTTAACGTTTATATGTGGACCTGCCAAGGTCATGCGTAGACCTTTTCCTAACAAAACAAAGCATGAGGTGATTATTGATGTAGAGTAAAAGATGTTTAAAGGAAAAGCCGAGTGGTTAGTACTTCTTCTCCACAGCTCCAGATTCCTGAGTTCAAATTGTGTGGCGTTAGTGTGGGCCTTGGTCTGGGTTCTCCAGTTTTATTGTCTCATTCCAAAGACACGTACGTGTGTTACGTTACCTGGGGGCTCTGAATGAGTGTACTGTATGTTCCTGCTTTTTGCTCAGTGCGAATATATATATATATATATATATATATATATATATAGTCACACACATGTGATTAGGAGGCAGTCAAAAAGCTCAAAGGTGAGTGAAATATTACGAGAGGAAGGATTGTCACGTGGTGCTTACCTGAACCTCTTCTCTTCACAGAAGAACCAAAGAAAAATAATTGTGGCTATTTCCGGGCTTCAAAGTGTGCAGTTAGCTCACAATTGTGGGCAGCACGCTGTTTAGGTCTTGCCCTTCTGCCATCTCCGTGAGCAAAAAATCCTTCCGACTACGCCAATTGTGGAAGAAATACCACAAACGAAAAGGAATCTTTACAAGATAAATGTTTTCGGGACCGTCCCCGTATATTGTCCTGTGGAGAAATGAAAGCAAAAGGTGCAAAAGGTTGATCAAAAGTACATGTAATTGTAACAGATGACAATGTGGCATTGACAAAATGGCGTTTTTATAGAATGGTGAACGATGGGAACAGGAAATGGTTGGCCGGAAATGGCTGCCGGGAAATGATGTCATTGAGGAGGGACCGAAAGTGATGCCATATGGAGTCGCCGGAAGTGGCGTCATGGTGGCCATTTTGAAGCCCGGAAATAACCGCAATTATTTTTCTTTGGTTCTCCTGTGAAGAGAAGAGGCTCAGGTAAGCACCATGTGACAATCTTTCCTCTCGCAATATTTTACTCACCTTTGAGCTTTTTGATTGCCTCCTAATCGCATGTGTGTGACAATATATATATATATATATATATATATATATATATATATATATATATATAAGAGCTAGCTTTAGACCCCAAATTAGGTCATCTCCTCCGGGTGCTACAGTTAGGGTTTTTCAGAAGTGCCTGCTACCACTGCAGCCTGCTGTGGCATTAACCTTGTTTAGTGTTTGTCTGCTGCCCTTTACTTAATGCTTTGTTCTGTCTCTGACCTCTTTTTTCTTAATAATTCTGTTTTTGTCATTTTGTTTCGTTAGTGGGAGCTAAAAAACGTTCCATGAAGACGTTAGTGTCTGCACTTCTTGCTTTGTCTCTTTCCACTATGATTCCATGAAGTTTGAGTTACTGACTTTGGTGATAATCTTACGGCCTCACTTCTCTGTCTGTTTCCTGACTGCCACTGTTTTCATCCTCCGGTTGGGCCAGCTCTGTGTTATACCGTGTGATCCCTGATACCTGTTATTATGGTCATAACACCCCTGTGGTTGGCTGCATTATTGACTATAGATACTATAACAGTATGCTCTCATCAAATTATCGTGCCATCCATTACCTAACATATTGACTCTCACTGTCTGGAGTGTTGACCCTGTAGACCCTCCTGTGACCCTAGAATGGGGAATTTAGGAACAGAATGGCTGGATTTGCTTAGAATTTGCATTTCAATGTTTGGCCAAGGTTATAGTTGGGCTTAGGTAGATATTAAGTCACTGATTCAGATATCAGTGCCTGACCAATGGAGGGCAACTGGAGGAAATAACACTTCTCAGTGGTCAGGCTGGTCCATTCAGCTGTAATGTCAATTACAGGTCCACTTTAGGTACACGACTAAGCTGGAATTAGTGACATCTGATGGCTCCACTTCACCCTCTGTCCTGCTCAGCGATTTAAACAAGTTTGAACCCACGATTGACTTTTCATTGTTTTTCAATGGAGAAGCAGAGCAGTTTAGCAATGGACATGAGGCACAGCAGCTCCTCTGAGAAATGCTGCCATTCTACAAGCCAAACCAACAGCATAGCATTAAAAATCAATTTCTGCTTCTCTGTCAAGGCAGCTTACAGCCCAGCAAGTTTTCCATCTCTGAATTCCTTCTCAGAGGAGCACATCCTGCTTTTAGAGCACAAAGGCTCTACTGATGAAAACCACCCCTTGTGAAAAAGGCCATGTACAGTAAAAAGAGCCTACTGAACGCCAATTGTGCAGTATACAAACACGCGTACACGCTCGACTGCCAGCATTGTGCTTGTCAGCAATAACTGACCACTATACTAAAAGGATCTAAGTAGAAGTATTTGGTTATTAACAAAACATTTTATAATGTTATGGGATAAAGTAAGTGTAGCAAGAGAATTATATCGTTTCAAGACTATTTCCAGTACATTTGTGACAGGCAAAAACTGCTAAAACTGGCAAAAGAGTTTCAGATATTGGCCATCAGGTCAAAACCCGCCCTCATGTTGGTGAACGGGTCTCATGTAAATCACTGGCGTCCAGTCCAGGGTTGTTTCCTATTTTACATTCCCAACTCCTGGCACTCCTGATCAGGTTAACAGTGTACAGACAATGGGTGGATCGGTACCCGCTACTATATAGCATATATTCTATTATTATTTACCGTGCTGCACACTAACAGCATGTACGCAATTTCTGAAAAGTCTTATCGACTGACCATTTCTGTCTTGGAAGGAATAACTTCATTTTGTGCTACATAAAAAAAAAATCTCATTGACTGCGCTGTCGTATTCTGGATGGTGCTCCAAAATAAGGAGTCTCACCATTTTCAGCTGCTTATTCTGGGTGCTGTTTGCTTCCATTGCATATGCCAACATGTGGGGCCTAGAGCTGCAATAAATACAACTTAATATCATTGTTATTATTGACTGTACAGGAAACACTGGGCAGGTCTTAGTCTGTGGATAGACACACAAATTACAACAAACCACATCTTATGCCAATGAGTAATGCTTCACACAGCTAGTCTTTATAAAAAGAGCTGGCATCATGTAGTCCTAAATTACATCCAAGTAGATTTGATTGAGTGGATCATAAGTTAACAGGCCAGAGAGTCTAAAATCTTACACAACATTTGTTTATGCTTATTCACTTTTTCTCAATAAAAATATGAGAAAGGTGCCCATGAGAACATGTCATTGGGCCCAGTACAGTTCATCAATTCCAATTCATAGCCATATAACTCGAAACAAATCCAGTTCTGGGCTGCAGGAGACCCTGTACAGGATGCCAACCCACTCCCAATTGGAACAGATAGCCTGATCTGTATGAGTTTGGGAATGGGAACAGGAAAAAGTGGAATATCCAAAAAAAAAAAAAAAAGAACATGCATACTTCACACAGGCAAGAATCGGCCACAGAACCTGACCCCAACCCAGCATTATGGACCCCCGGAGCAGCAGCTCTAACCGAAAACCACTGTGCTGCTGGCTTGTTTCATGTGATAGGTTTAAAAATGTTAATTGAATTGAAGGTTTCAAGGTGCTCCGTTTAATTACTGCCTGTGCTTTTATGCCATTTGGATTAAGCAGAGCTGAAAATGGATGGATAGCATGATAATAAGTGAGCATTGCCTTCCTAAACTTGCATTTACAGTGCCTTACCTCAGTTTGACCTCGACTTGTTAAGCTATCCCAACTGAACTTAAGTCAGTCCTCAGTGTCTCCCAGCTTCATCTGTTGCTAAGCAACACTAAACACGCCGCAGTCATATGATGGGTGGGGCCAGAGTAAAATGGCACACTGAAGGCGGGGCCAAAGCAGATCCTTAATACACTCTAAATGAGACAGAGGCATTGTGAACAGCGGCCTCCACCTACAACTCTGTCTGGATTCTGTCCTTGTTCAGGTTTTAGGTGATATTAATGCCAAATAGGCAAATGGCAGTAACGGAAAACTAATAAAGGCATCCAACATTAGAACACAGACACGATAAACACAGAATATTTGTCATCAAGAGTGACACTGAGATCCAGAAAGATATGAATATCAACAAAGAGGGCACACCATACTAAACGATGTTGTCTTGTTTGCAGCAAATGTAATGTATGCTTATTGAAGCCACTCACCACTTCATAAGTATGATGGCATTGCTGCTAATGTCACCACTGAAATTCATCACCAGAACTGATCTTAGTTAGCAAAGCTTCCCATCAACAGCTAATGGTGACTGGGATAAAAATAAATACCTGATCTATCAAGAACTTTGGATTGCTTAGGTTGCAGTACTGTACATTTGGGTCTATCAATATGCATGCAAAACCTTAACATGTACTGCCAAACAGAAATATATTCCATCCATCCATTCTCAAGTCTAGTTCATCCAGTTCTGGATTGTAGGGCCTATTCTGTCAGCATTAGAGGGTGAGAGTGACCAGCCTTGGACATGCAGCGTGCTCTGTCACTTAACACACGTGTGTCTTTGGCTTTAGATTTTAATAACCATCTGCTCATCTCCACATCATCTTTTCACTGACTCATTATAGAAATTCACTTTTTTTCCCATAATGCGATCTAAGCAAAGACCCTGGCCAATTTGTGTATAGCACTCTTCACTTGGTGCAGGCTCAGAGAGCTGTGACACGTTCTCACGCAAAATGCAGGTATAAAAGTTAGAAATTACTAAATACAGAATTTGTACACATGAAGACACAGATATAGAGCAGAGACTGATAATACATACAGCATATGTGCAGCAAATCTGGGATGAACAAAACTGTTAGTACATTTCATTTAACATTTCACTGGTAATATTGTGTATTTACATATATAACAGATTGAGGGATAAAGGCACTATACAACATAGATAGGGCAGCATGGTGGTACAGTGGGTAGCGCTGCTGCCTCGCTTCCCAGGTCCTCCCTGCGTGGAGTTTGCATGTTCTCCCCATTTCTGCATTGGTTTCCTCCCACAGTCCAAAGACATGCAGGTTAGGTGTATTGGCGATTCTAAATTGTCTGTTTGTGTGCTTGGTAGGTGTGTGTGTGTCCTGTGGTGGGCTGGCAACCCGGAATTTGTTCCTGTTGGCTGGGATTGGCTCCAGCAGAACCCCGTAACCCTGTGTTAGGATATAGCAGGTTGGATAATGACTGACTGACTGAAAACATAGATAGACAGATGTAAGGCACTATATGAAAGATAGATAGATAGATAGATAGATAGATAGATAGATAGATAGATAGATAGAATATATGAAAGGCACTATAAGATAGATAGATAGATAGATAGATAGATAGATAGATAGATAGATAGATAGATAGATAGATAGAGAAAGCACTATATGATAGATAGATAGATAGATAGATAGATAGATAGATAGATAGATAGATAGATAGATAGAATATATGAAAGGCACTATAAGATAGATAGATAGATAGATAGATAGATAGATAGATAGATAGATAGATAGATAGATAGAATATATGAAAGGCACTATAAGATAGATAGATAGATAGATAGATAGATAGATAGATAGATAGATAGATAGATAGATAGATAGATAGATAGAGAAAACACTATATGATAGATAGATAGATAGATAGATAGATAGATAGATAGATAGATAGATAGATAGATAGATAGATAGATAGATAGATGTAAGTTACTATATGATAGATAGATAGATAGATAGATAGATAGATAGATAGATAGATAGATAGATAGATAGATAGATAGATAGATAGATAGATAGAGGCGGCCCCTTTTATTATCACCCGGATGTGCTCCAGGTGGGTTCCAGCAATCACCTGCCGACACACCCCTGTGTGGCGGAAGTGCTGGATGCATCCCCGGAAGCACTCCGGGTGTCCCTGCTCTTCCCCCCAGGGCTCCAAAGGCATGGGGGCACCCCCTGGAGGCGACCACGGGCCCCTACAAGGTGGAGCTTCAAAGCTCTGTGCCCGTTGTCCCCAAAGGAACCAGGGCGGTCGCCCCCAGATGGTCTGGGGAAGGCACAATCCTTCCTCCGGTCCTATTGGGTATCCCGGCTGGGTCGCCACCCCAGCCACCTCTGACAATAGATAGATAGATAGATAGATGCAAGGTACTATATAATAAATAGATAGATAGATAGATAGATAGATAGATAGATAGATAGATAGATAGATAGATAGATAGATAGATAGATAGATAGATAGATAGATAGATCCCAAGGGAAATTCAAGTATGGGTAGTGAAGAATTGATTATACCAAGTTAAATACAAATATTTGAGAACACACAATGCAAATAACAAATACTATACAAATAATACAATCACAGCACACTGGGTTTGGAATCTTACAGCCCCCTTCAGGTAATGTAGATGGTGCATACAATAATGCCAGTGTGGTGAGAATTGTGTAATAGTACTGCTACAAACGTGACATGTGGCACATATATTAAGTGACAGATACTGAAGTGACTTAATGTTAAAGCAAAGTAAAATAAAGTGACATGGCTTATGTTATTAGGGTAATAACGAGCTAAAAAAGGTTACCCAGTAGTGACCAAGTAGTGCGATTCCAGATGTAGTGCAGAGCTAATACACCTAATGTAGCTTTTCGAGCAGAGAACCAGGATGCGGGATGACCAACGCGGCAGCACAAACCGCTGTACTACTCAAATTAATTTACTTCATTTATTTTATTTTTTTTTTACCTTGTAAATCAAGACCCAGGAGTGGAGAGCACGCCAGTCCAGCACAGTCTGCACTTTAAGATTCAGAAATGGAACCTTTCCAGTCCACGACGCAGGCTGTGCAAAGGTCGGGGTTTTGAACCCCTGAGTTGTGAGGCAGCAGCGTTAATTACTACACGTACTTCACATTTGTCCTCCATCCATCCATTCATCCATTCATCTTCTAACCCAGGCCTTCCTTTGTGATGGGTAAAATAAAACCGCGAACTAGTCACCAGCCCAGCACACCCACACCCACTCACACTGGCATCGCTTATTTTTTTATTTATTTGAATGACACTGATTTTTATATGGTTCTGTATTTCTGCATTATCAGTTTTATCATGGCAGAAAATCATGCCAAAAATCAGTAAACGAAACCCTTTCTGAACAAGCCCCGAATGACTGTCGCTCTTATTTACAGTACTCAGAATAACTGCATGTTTTTATAAAGAGACATTTTTCTTGCATATGCAAAATGCCAGAAATTTAAACATGACGGAAGAAAATCAGACAGTAGAAATTACTTTGGAATTTAAAGTAACAGCATTTTGATACGCTCAGTAGCTCTTAACGCAGCATGTAATCTCGACTGTGGAATGTCAGCACATTTGTGCTGCGAGTCTGGGAGCAAATTTACTGCCACAAGACGTGCGCGTTTCTTCTCAGGGTTTCACCCAAGATGGCCATCGATCGAGCTGCTTTTGGACTGGCATTCCTACCAAAGTGTTCCAACGTCGCGTTAAATGTGAGCACAGAATAAAAATGCGTACCATCTTTATTAAAAAAAATAACCCCATAACACAGGATAGATTTATTTAGAAAAATAAAAGCGAGTGTTGCTCATTCCTCAGTTCTTAGCACAGCCGTTGCCACCACCCACCCAAAACCCCCCTGACCCCCCGATGGGTGGCTTTGGTTTCCCGTGTAGCCCCCTCAGAATCTGAAGGACTTTCCCCGACTTCCAGTCCAGGTTTCCTTACTTATTCATTTATCCAACATCCAAATCTGCTTAAGGGCAAAATTATGTGCAATTCAAGAACCAACTCTGGACTGGGCAGGTTAGAGTCGCCAGTTACCAGTATGCGCTTGGCTTGAGGGGGATAAAAAAAAGTACTCTGTTATTGGAGCCATAATGAAAAAATATAAATTAAGAAAAAAAAGAACAAATTCTTAAAATGGATGAGCCAGTTAACCAGTCATAACCATCCATCCATTTTCCAGCCTGCTGAATCCGAACACAGGGTCACGGGGGTCTGCTCGAGCCAATCCCAGCCAACACAGGAACCAATCGCGGGCAGGGTGCCAACCCACCGCAGGACACACACACAAACACAACCACACACACGAGGGCCAATTTAGAATCGCCAATCCACCTAACCAGCATGTCTTTGGACTGTGGGAGGAAACCCACGCAGACACGGGGAGAACATGCAGACCCCGCACAGGGAGGACCCGGGAAGCGAACCCGGGTCTCCTAACTGCGAGGCAGCAGTGCTACCACTGCGCCACCATGCTGCCCCGTCATAACTATTCACCTTATATTATATGCACCTTTGTAAAACGACTATTACGGTTTTATATATATTGTCCATGAATATGCCATAACAATCACTCTTTTAATCCTTTCTCTATCCCTATCCTGCAGGATGAATTTATTTCAACAAGAAATGAAAAGAGCAAGTGACTTTAACAGTGTAGGAGGAGGACGGGCATCCCAGATGAGAGCGAGAAGAAGCCATTACCAACTGCCTCTGTAGTGATTCAACAGATTCTCAATTATCTGCCAGTCCACCTAGCTTGGTATCATCTGCCAACTGGACCAGCTTGTCAATTGTATTTCTGTCCAGATCATTTGTGTACATTAAAGAGTAGAGTCCCCAGCATTGGACCATCAGGGACACCATTTTTAACATCACCTAACTGTGAAAAAGTCCCCCTCACCCTAACCCTATTCTATAGCCACCCACACACCGCACCCTGAATATCCACTTCTTCTAGTTTGATCACTATAACCTTTCATGTGGTACCTTCTGAAAAACCCTCTGAAAATCAAGATAAATAATACCATGTGCTCCTCTCTGATCGTTTGCTTTTGTTACTTCCTCATAGAATTCCAGCAGGCGGTATTAGTAAGCCAGGACATCCTCCATCTGATCCCATGTTGACAATTTGCTAACACTCCTTACTGCTCAGTCTTTGTCCTTAATGATGCCTTCCATTAGTTTACTTGTGACGCATGTCAGGCTTACTAGCCTATAGTTAACCTGGACCGGTCCAATCACCCTTTTATACAATGAGACAGTATTTTCATGCCTTCTTTTACCAATGGTTCAGTGGGGTCTAGTTTTGAAAATGTTGGTCTATAAAGCTTAACTCTGCCATACCAGAAGTGGGCAATGTCGGTCCTGGAGAGCCGCAGTGGCTACAGGTTTTCATTGCAACCCAACTGCTTAATTAGAAATGAATCCTTGCCCAGTCTCGCATCCTTATTTAATTTTATGGCTTGTTAGTCTGCAATGTGAGGTTCTTATATCGTAGATTTTTGTACTCTCCAAGGATATCTCTCTATTATAATAAAAAGTGTCTCGAAAGACACTTTGCCGTCCTGTGAGACAAGGCAGTGAGACAAAAGGACAGCTGCTGTACAGGCTTTTAAATGACCGACGCGTAGTGCGACAAGCAGAACATGCAGCTCGGCAGCAGCTGATCCATCCACAATTACTTAGTGTGCGTCCAGCCCCCCTTCACGTCGCGAGTGGCAGAGATGGTGGCTGGCACGTAGTGCACCCCCTTGAGGGGGTGGGCGAGCGAAACGAGCAGGGGGCCAAGCCCCCTAGTCATCCAAATGATTTGAAGCCTAAAACAGATTATTTTCAGTCTGTCACATTGTCTATTGCATGATTTATTAAATCAAACAGTGCATGATGAACACACACAGATGTAAATGGAAATAAACTGGATGGAGAACTGCTGGCTGCTTTGTCATTTACATTTTATTTTGTGGACGCTAGAGGCGCTGTTGCCCCTTTGAACCCACCAGACAGACATCTTTAATTCATTTCTTCAAATAAAGTGTACAAAGCACCATACACTCCACAATTCTCCAATATTCAATAACAATAATCAATAATCACACAAATAAACAATCCTCCGCTCCCAGCTGCTCCGTCACACTTCCTCCCAACTCCGGCTCAATCCGCTAGGTTTCCCACAATCCTTTTAAAGTCTGTAACCCGGAAGTATTTCTTCACCGGGTCAAACGCCTTCTTCAAAAATCTCGTCCTCATGACTCCGAATTACTTCTGGGTTAGCGTCACCGTAATAGTCCCCAGGTTCTTGGTGAGCTCCCCCTGGCAGCACCCACGGTACCCAACAGTGCTGAAGAAACAGACTCCATGTCCCATGCTGCCCTGCGGGAATCCGGGGAACCACTTCCGTCCAGGTGAGCAGCCATCTAGCGTCCCGGGGATGTAGTGCCCTGAAATGCCAGCCGTCCATCACAATTACTAATAAGGTGCCATTAAAACACTGAATGCAGCTGTTTAAGATTGAAATAAGCAATTAAGGGTGGGGGAACCTTAACAAGCGAGACCACTAAAATGAAGCATCAAAATGTCACTTGAGCAGTAAGTGCTTCTTCATCAGCAATAATTGACCTCTCATTAAGAAACTGGGTTGGAACAAAAACCTGCAGCCACTGCGGCCCTCCAGGACCGACTTTGCCCACCCGTGTGCTAGACAAATAAAAAAATAAAAATCTTTGTCTTATTAACCCAAGCACAGCACCTCAGGATACCAGCATTCTGTGGCTTAGAAGCGTGCGCTCTGAAGGGAGCTGTAAGAAGACGATAATCCTTTTCTTGACATCTGTTTACCTGATATCAATGTTATTTTCATTTTAGGCGCTTTATAAAATAAAGTTTGTTGTTTGGTTTGCATTTGTGTCAATGCACACCGCCTTAAGAGTGCAGACATCTGGCTTTGCTTCTAATTCTCATTCCACGCACTCGTCTGTCTGAATATCCCGTCCCTTACTTGTTCGCTTCTCTTCGTTCTGATCTCAAATCTTTTAAAGCGTCGCGAGTGTAGTCAAACATTTTTTTTTTATTCTCCCCTTGCACTCCAACATGTTGTGCCTTTCAACAGTTCTTGGACAAGTAAAGATTCCTAGACCTTTACTTTGTGGGAGCATGGACCCCGGCTGGGACGCTCCTTCGCTATATGGTCAGGGAGAGCAGCCATGGACTGTGCAGTTCCTCCTCCTGGACACTAGATGGCTGCCCCGCTGGGTTGGAGCAGTGCCTTCATTTCCCACAAGGCTCCATGGGAATTGGAGTTGGGTGCATCCCTGTTAGGTCCCGCAGGCACCACCAGGGGGTGCTGCAGCTGGAACTCCTGAGCCCGTATGGGCAGTGTATTCTCCACACCTAGTGGACTATGGAAGGGGCCAGCAGCCACTACTCAATGTCCAGAGTCGGGAGGAGCACGACGAAGCTTGGAGGAGGATTGGTGGTGCCAAAGGAGAGTGTTTGTACTTGTGGTTTGGGTGTTTTGTGTACTTGGGACTGTGTTGTGCCTGTGGGGGACACGGGGAAGACGTGCCCCACAGGTGAAGAAAAATAAAAGGCTTTCTTGGTTTTATACGTGCCTCTGGTGTGAGTCTGTGTTGGCTCAGGCACCTACAGAGCGCCTTTTTGTTACAACTTTTAATTGATTTATTTTATATTTTGCTTAAATTTTTTTCTTGTTGGTATCAGACATGTTCCTCCTCACTTCAAGTCCTTGGTCATTTATAGTTCTCCCTCTTGCTGTCTATTCTTGTGTTTTTACCACCTCTGATTATTTTCACTCTGTGTAAGTTTTTTCTTGCTGCTGTCTTTCACGGTTCTCTATGATCTCTCATGTTTTTAATTTAACGTCGATGCCGTTTGCCAAGTGCAGATTATTTATACGTTGCCTATTATGATAATCTACCTTTCAACTGTCTTCAAAATGTCCCTCATCATTTCTTCCATCACAGGGAGTAAAATGTCAGCCTACAAGTTGCTGTTTTGCCTCATTCCTGCCATGTCTTTTCCCCCCTTCAGTCCCAGGGCTATGACATTTTTGTTATTTGGGTCTTCCAGCAATCCAACCAGTTCTTCCGGAATTCCATAACTTACAACTCAGCTTAGTCACACACTGTCTATGGGAGTTTATGAGGTTATTAGCAAAGGTAAAACACCTTCAAGCACTTCTCTGTCAGATGCCATGTGAGGCGTGAGAAAAAGAAAAAGAAATAGGATGTTTTCTGGACCACAGTAGACTGGTTTGAGAAGCTTGTTTAGTTTTGATATTGTTAGGGTGAACTGTGAGTCTCCCACAGTCAGACTAGTTGGCCCATGCCGTAAATGGACAACCTGCTACACCATGGAGAGAACAGCGGTCTCATTAAGATAGATAGATAGATAGATAGATAGATAGATAGATAGATAGATAGATAGATAGATAGATGTAAGGCACTATATGATAGATAGATAGATAGATAGATAGATAGATAGATAGATAGATAGATAGATGTAAGGCACTATATAATAGATAGATAGATAGATAGATAGATAGATAGATAGATAGATAGATAGATAGATAGATAGATGTAAGGCACTATATGATAGATAGATAGATAGATAGATAGATAGATAGATAGATAGATAGATAGATGTAAGGCACTATATGAGAGATAGATAGATAGTGTGAAGAATGGCTGGCTATATATTCCGTACCACACCTCCAAGCCACCAGATGGAGCCCTCCCAACGGCATGGAGGTCCCCCGAATTCCAGCAGAGCCTCATGGACCTTGTAGTTTTTATAAACAGCCCTGCTGGATACCATGGGGACCACCAGGAGCCGCTATAGGGAGGCTTGGGGAGTACTACGTGCCCTATAACCCAGAAGTACGTCCTGGTCACATGAACAGTAGGAACGACGTGCTTCCAGGGGGAAGAAAAAGACTTTGTATCCGACCCAGAAGTGACAAGGAATCTCATGGACTGTAGGGTGGATTCACTTCCAGGTCAGGAGATATAAAAGGACCATGGGAAATCCCAGACGCTGAGCTGAGCTGGGAGGGAGGGTGGCTAAGTGTCTGGGAGTTGGAGGATTGATTATTTAATGAGTAGTGTGGAGTGGAGGGTGCTTGGTGCACATAATTATTATAATAAAAATAAGAATTATAAGACTTTTACCTGGTGTTTGGCGTGGTACCTGAGGGTTCAAGGGAGCTGTAGCGCCCCCTACTGCTACAATAGATAGATAGATAGATAGATAGATAGATAGATAGATAGATAGATAGATAGATACTTTATTAATCCCAAGGGGAAATTCACATACTCCAGCAGCAGCATACTGATAAAGTACAATATTAAATTAAAGAGTGATAACAATGCAGGTTCAAATTGTTCACAAAACTGTTGACGCAACATGTGGTCATTGGGTTTGAGTTCCTGCACAATCTGCAATTTGTATGGGTGGAACTTCAACTCATGCAGTATTCTTTGCACTCTTTGTCACCCCAACTGTAGTGATGATGCGTGTTGTCGAATGGATTTGCGAGGGCTCCTCATGATGGCTGCTGTTGTGTGGGCTGTTCAAACACCAAGCTGGGAAAACAACAGGGACATAGCAGCTTGCTGTTCCCATTGCATCTTTATATTTACATGGCATGTTCAATATTGGGCGGCACGGTGGTGCAGTGGGTAGCGCTGCTGCCTCGCAGTTAGGAGACCTGAATTCGCTTCCCAGGTCCTCCCTGCGTGGAGTTTGCACATTCTCTCCGTGTCTGCGTTGTTTTCCTCCCACAGTCGAAAGACATGCAGGTTAGGTGCATTGGTGATCCTAAATTGTCCCTGTGGAGGGCTGGCACCCTGCCTGGGGTTTGTTTCCTGCCTTGCGCCATGTGTTGGCTGTGATTGGCTCCAGCAGACCTCCGTGACCCTGTAGTTAGGATTTACTGGGCTGGATAATGGATGGATGGAAAGTATTGTATTCGACGAATCTTTTCACCTCCCTGAGTCTGATTTACTTTCTCGTAGGGAAAGTATTGGAATCCTCTAAAACTTCCATTTTGAGATTTTGATGAATCTCGACATTTTAGACCTCCCTGAGTCCGAAAATACCATTTTTGGAATTATGCCTTTGTGTCTGCATGTCTGTGTGTGTGTGCGTATGTAAACACAATAACTTGAGTATGCTTTCATTTTAGGCCAACCAAATTTAGCATTGAAGTATTACGTACAAAACGTAGATTCCTATCAACATTTGGGCTATTTCTGTTAACCGGAAGTGGTAGTTTACCTTTTGTTCATGCAGTTGCAGAGCCCGATTTATTCAACTTTCATCTTCTATAATGCGCTACCGTGGCTGTCCGTTTGTCTGTCCAGGATTTTAAATCACCTGAAGCTCGCAAACCGTTTGACCTGAAATTTGGTGCACACATACTACGTGACGTCTACTGTCCATTTTCGGGGTGATGATTGACCTCCAAGGTTATTCCTCTTTTTATTTTTATTTTATTTTATTGCACTATCAACTCTCGGCTGCGGGGTGACCATGCGCCACATGCATACAGGCGCCATTCTCATGCCTAGTGTGTGCTTGGTGTGCCCGCCCTGTGGTGGACTGGTGCCCTGCCCGGGGGTTTGTTTCCTGCCTTGTGCCCTGTGTTGGCTGGGATTGGCTCCAGCAGACCCCCGTGACCCTGTAGTTAGGATATAGCCGGTTGGATAATGGATGGGTGTTCAATATTTACACATTATTGTTAAACTAATGATGTATAAATTAAAATAAAATTAATAATACTTATTGAAAGAATATGCGTTATATTGAATACAGCTTTTAATATTGTATACACATTTATATTTCCATTAAACAAAAAATTTGGATGGTTTTTCAAATAAAATACAAGAGTTGAGTACTTTTTCTCAAGTTTCATATCTGTTTGCTTTTTATCATTATAAATATCTGTACAAAATTCGAATCATCTATCTGTAATTATGACCATAGTTAATTAAAAAATTCTGGAAAGTATTCAGTCAAAGTACCACTTCCGGTTGCCGAAAAGTGGCCCAAAAGTTGATAGGATTCCTTATTTTTGATATAAAGCAGGTGTACAAAATCTCACTGACCGAGGTCAGAACAATTTCAGGTTATCGTGTTTACACACAGACAGACAGACATCATTTCAAAAATGGTTTTCTCAGACTCAGGAAGGTCTAAAACGTCAAGATTCATCAAACTTTCAAGGTTGAATTTTTTCCACGATTCCTATACTTTCTCTATACAATGTATACGAAAAAGTAAAATAAAAAGACACTCTTTTCAAAAAAGGTTCAGCATACTGTATGCTAGGCACAGAAGAATTAACAATGAAATCACAGTCTCTTTAAACATGTCCAGGTTTTGATTAACTCATTCGGTGTGTCTGTTGGCTTTCTGGTGGTAACCTGAAGTCAGACGTATGAAGCAACCAAGACGCTCACAAAAAACCTCTCTGAAAATAAGAAACAAATTGTAGATCTTGATCAGAGACTATAGGTGTTGGAAAGCCATATTAAGGTACAATTCTTCTCAAGGAGATTTCAACCATATACAGACAGGCAAGATTTGTAGCCAGTAAGACGGCAACAAAATCGTCAAAATCAAAACAAAGCCCTAAGTCAGTAAAAATTCATAAACCAAGAGAGTTTTACTGTCCTGAACTAGGAGTCCCAAACTATGTAATTCCCAAAAGCACTTTCAAAAATACACACTAATGGAAGAACTCCTGAGACGCCTACAGACTGAAAAGACCTGTGGAGAGAGAACATGCACTGGACGTTATCTCCTCCAGAGCTCTAGATGGCAATTTCCCCACAAACAAGCCCCCCTGGTTGCAAAGGTGCCTTGGATTCCCACAGGGCACTCTGGGACTTGGAGTTTGGCACAACCCTGTTGGGTTCCATGAGTGCTGCAGGGGCTGCACAGCCCTACTACATTAGGCTTCCACCCCACTCGGAAGTATTTCCAGGTCATACTAATGGACCACTGGAAATGTTCCCGGGTGCAGCATAAAAGGAGCCCACCGCCATTTCTTCAGTAGCCAGAGTCAGGAGGAGGATGGCAAAGCTTGCTGGAGGAGAAGTAGAGGTGGAAGGTGGAGGTGAAAGATGGAGAGAGAGAGAGAGAAACAAAGAGAAGAAAGTGCTGAGTGCTTGTGCTTCATTATTGTGACTGTGCTTATTGCTGTGGGAAACTCTTGCTTGTGGAGTTTCCTGAATAAAAAGCCTTAGTATGTGCTGGACTTGTGCATCTGTTTGTGATGCGTTTGGGGAGCTGGTGTGCCCCCTGGTGGCCATACCTGTTAAAAACCCCAACTAGACATAAAATAAAAGATTTATTCTTAACAAACAATGTCTTCCAATCATAATGAAGTTAATTCGAGCATGATGGAAAAATGGAATAGCCTGTAACAAGAAGGCAATCCCAAGCAAACAATTCCCAACACAAATTCCTACAGTAAGGTGAAAACACAGAGCAATAGTTCTGTTGCGGAAAATACAGTAAATTAAATCAACTTTTAAATAACACTTTCTGAACATACATTAAGGTCACATCCAGAGTCCTATAGCTAAAAAGGCCCTGAACTTTGTGCAGACATTTTCAAGAAACACATCGGAAAAGGCACAAAAAGTTTGTAAAAAATTTCAAATCTTGGCCAATTGAAATACATGACACTGACCTTTATACCTTTGACAATACAATACAATACAAAAATGCAAATCACTCCTAAAAATTTAGGCAACTTTACATCCTTTGAGGCATTCATTTTAAATATTAAAACAGATTCCAACACAATTATAGTGCTAGTCTACAGACCACCAGGGCCATATTCATTGTTCATGACTGAATTTAGCAACCTTCTGTCTGATTTGGCTATAAATTATGATCACGTAGTTCTGATGGGGGATTTTAATGTACACATTGATGTGGAAACTGACACTTTTAGCAAATGTTTTACTTATTTGTTAAATTCAGTAGGATTTTGTCAGATTGTCAAAGGTCCAACTCATAATCATAACCATACATTAGATTTAATTATAACTTACAAAGTTGAAATTCAAAATTTAAATATTACTCCATTAAATGTAGTTATTTCCGATCACTTCTTAATTACGTTTGATTTAGTTCTGCCCATGCCAGCGCACTCGCAGATTAAAACAAAGACAGTGCGACATCTAGATTGTAATTCTGCTTCAAAATTTATAGATACCTTGAGTAAGTCGAGTGTAATTGTGGAAAACCATTTAGATCAGTTAACATCAAATGTAAACGTGGAAAACAATTTAGATCAGCTAATATCACATTATAATGTGACCTTGAGAGATGCTCTGGACACAGTGGCTCCCCTAAAACAAAAGTGATCAAAGCACATAGAAACTCTCCCTGGTTTAATGAAAACACTCGAGCTCTTAAATTAGAGTGTCGAAAACTGGGCGCAGATGGAGAACAACAAAGCTACATGTCTTTCAAATTGCATGGACAGAGAGTGTAATAAATATAAAAAGCCCTCTTTAAAGCTCGCTCAGAATACTATTCTACATTAATAGATAGCAATAATAAAAATCCTAGGGTACTTTTTAGAGCAGTGGCTAAATTAACAAATGGGAATTCAGATCAACAGTGCAAAATACCAACAGATATTAGCAGTACAGACTTTATGAACTTCTTCAATGAGAAAATTAAAAATATAAGATCCCAGATCTCAGCATCACAGTACAAACCAAATACTAGCTTAGCAGACCCTGCGACATTGCATTCAGCACTTTAATAATTTTAATCCTGTAACTGAGCAGGAAGTCTTAACTTTAATTACTAAAATGAAGCCCACTACTTGTTCCCTAGATCCAGTGCCAACAAAACTAGTAAAAGTGCAATGGATGTTCTTGCAGCCTATTCTAACCATTATCAATAGTTCATTACTGCATGGCACGTACCTGATGCACTAAAAGTGTCAGTCATTAAACCTTTACTTAAAAAGTCAGACCTAGACCCACACATACTAAATAACTATAGGCCTATTTCAAATTTACCATTTCTCTCTAAAATACTAGAGAAAGTAGTCGCCAGTCAGCTTCAGTCACACCTTACGCATTACAATTTATTTGAGAAATTCCAGTCTGGCTTTCGCACTGGTCATAGTACAGAAACGGCACTAACACGGGTTGTAAATGACATTCTGATATCCTCTGATGAAGGAAATTCCACTGTAATTATGTTGTTGGACTTAAGTGCAGCATTTGACACCATTGACCATTCTATTTTACTGCACAGGCTAGAAAACGATGTTGGGCTTACAGGCCCGTGCTCGCTTGGTTCAGTTCTTATTTATCAAATCGATTCCAGTATGTACAGAAATGTGCAGACAGTACTCCATCATTATACACAGAAGTTCAATATGGTGTCCGCAGGGCTCAGTACTGGGACCTTTACTGTTTTCACTTTACATGCTTCCACTGGGATCTCTCATTAGGAAACATAATGTTAATTTTCACTGTATGCAGATGACACCCAGTTATACCTTTCATTTAAATCAAATGAAGTTTCTCCGATGTTGTCTTTAATTAGTTGTGTTAGTGAATTAAAGGAATGGATGAATGAGAACTACTTGTCTTTAAATACAGATAAAACAGAGATGTTAATTGTTGGAGGGAATGACGCTGATCACAGCAATATTTTGTCTTCATTTAACTCAGTTGGAATCCCAATTAATTTTACTGAATCAGCCCGCAATCTAGGAGTTATCTTTGACTCTAGCATGTCATTTAAAGCATATTACAAAGTCGTCCAAAACATGTTTTTTCCATCTTAAAAATATTAGGAAATTAAGGCGCTTTCTAAATAAACAGGATTGTGAGAAATTAATTCATGCATTTATCTCTAGTAGGATTGACTACTGCAATGCGGTGTTCACTGGCTGTTCAAACTGTTCTCTATACAGCCTCCAGTTAATCCAAAATCCGCTGCAAGAATTATTACAAGAACAAGAAAATATGAACACATAACCCCAGTTCTTAAATCTTTACACTGGCTCCCAGTTAAGTTTAGGGCAGATTTCAAAATCCTCCTTTTAACATATAAAGCATTAAATGGCCAAGGTCCGGCTTACTTGTCTGAACTTATCATGACTTACAAACCTGAGCACATTAAGATCTCAAGATGCCGGTCTGCTTAGGATTCCAAGGATTAATAAAATAACAGTGGGAGGTCGAGCTTTTAGTTACAGGGCCCCTAAACTGTGGAATGGTCTTCCTGCTTCCATAAGAGATGCCCCCTCGGTCTCAGCCTTTAAATCCCGGCTGAAGACTCACTACTTCAGTTTAGCATATCCTGACTAGAGCTGCTGATTAACTGTACATACTGCATCTCTGTTGTTAGTCATTAGCACTATAACATAAGTAACATGATAATTATATTTGAATACTAACCCTCACCTATTCTGTTTTTTTCTCGGTACCCAAATGTGGCCATTGGTGCCACGGCCCACCTGCCAAGTTGTTTGCCTGCCTATGGTAAAGTCATCCCTGATGGAGGATCACAGGAATCATGGGAAAGAGGGGTCCTTTCATCGGAGCAACGTTTCAGCCGTGGCATGGCCAAATGGAGATGCAGCTAGATGGATGAGGTCTCCAGGACTCTAAAAATATCCAAACCTAATTATGTCATATCATCTACTGTTAAACCGTAATTCTAAAATTTTTATTATGCTGTCTTAAGGAATTGTTCTGTTCTGTGTATTGTATTGTATTGACCCCCTACTTTTGACACCCACTGCACGCCCAACCTACCTGGAAAGGGGTCTCTCTTTGAACTGCCTTTCCCGAGGTTTCTTCCATTTTCCTACAAGGTTTTATTGGGAGTTTTCCTTGTCTTCTCAGAGAGTCAAGGCTGGGGGGCTGTCAAAAGGCAGGGCCTGTTAAAGCCCATTGCGGCACTTCCTGTGTGATTTTGGGCTATACAAAAATAAACTGTATTGTATTATTGTATTGTATTGGTGTGCGTCCTTTTATATTGCTAACTAGCCATGTGCGTCCAAATACGTTGCGCGTGTTCAAGTTGTCTGTGAAGGGCTCCCTGTTTAAACGCGGCTGCCAGTCGTGAACTGGGCCCTTCGTCGCACAGCATTATGATTTTTTTATAAGGGAAACAAAATTACAAAAGAAAACCCTTAGATATTGATTCGATAGGAACAGCCTACTCGGAATCACTGTCCGAATCGTAATTATGTGGTGGTGTAGGAGCATTTCTACTTCTGTCCGTTCACAGTCCGTCTTGTTTTCATGACGCTGTCGTTTCTTCTCAACCTTTCTCCAATCTCGCAGGTTGCTTTGTGGCAATCCAAAGAGTAAGGCAATATACACGGAGCAATGGTTATAAAAGGGGGACACATGGGTATCCAGGCTCTTTAGAGCATAAATAGGGATCACTTCACTGACATGTGAGCAAGCCATGGTACAACTGTGAGACGCGCAGCACTCGCCGGCTACAACGTAACAATAATAATTTCCGCAACGTGCTGTTACGTTGTCATTCATTTTATCAACTGTCTTTCTTTCATTCATATGTCACGTAGGCACGTACCTTTTATCTTCAGCAATCTCATTCTCTAACCAGGCCTCAGGAGCTAACCAGCGTAACTCTGTCCACCACCCTTTTCGTTATTCCGGCACATTGTTGACATCCGTGAGTAACAACAACGTACTAAACTGGAAGGTGGTCTATGCATGCGTGGAATTCATGGATAAAGAAAGATCAAGATCTAAATGAAGATCTCTTTAGTTAATTTAAAGCACAACAATTTGTTTAGTTTGAATGTCTGTGTTTTGAGGTGTGACTGGCGTACTACAGTCTTCAGTAGTATAAGCCTGGAGGAGATTCTTAATGCAATGCCTATTTTAGCTGTCTCTCTACTGCCATCTAGTGCTGCTTCTTCTAATTCATTCACGGACAAACAAAGATCAAGATCCAAATGAAGATTATATATATTGCATGTAAATTGTAGAAAACAGCAAAAATAACATACGATCAATGAAGCTTTATGATTTGTGGCCTTACAGATGAATGCAGTGGATTCAACAAGTATTCAGCCGCTTCACTTCCTGCACCGTTTATTCCATTTTAAATGGATACATTTGCCAGTTTTTGCCTGTTAATCTATACTCAATCATCTATAGTGACAAAGTGAAACCAGGTTTTCAGAAAGGTTTGATTAAAAATCAAAACTGGAATCCGTCATTCATAGAAGTATTCAGACTTTTAATTCAGTACTTTGTAGAAGCCCCTTTGGCAGCCATTACAGCTTCAAGCCTTCTGGGGTAAGTCTCCACAAGCTCTGCATGCCTGCATTTGGGTAGTTTACCCCATTCTTACAGGTAGATCCTCTCAAGCTCCGTTAGACTGAGTGGGAAGCATCTGTAAGCTACCATCTTCAGGTCATTGTCATGATGAAAGGTGAACCGTCATCCCAGTTTGAGGTCACTTGCACTCTGGAGCTGGTTTTCTTTGAGGACCTCCCTGTATTTGACCGCATTCATCCTTCCCAATGCTCTGACCAGCCTCCCTGTTTCTACTGCTGAGAAGTCATCCATAGCATGTTGCTGCCACTATCAAGCTCCACTGCAGGGATGGTATTGGGCAGATGATGAGCAGTGCCTGGTATTCATCAGATATGGTGCTTGGAGTTCTGATCAAAAGAGTTCAAATTTTGACTCACAGGCCAGAGAATCTTTTCCCTCATGCTCCGAGAAGCTTTTAAATGCCATTTGGCAGACTCCATGCAGATATTAGCCACTCTACCATAAAATCCTGATTGATGGGGTGCTACTGAGATGGTTGCCCTTCCAGCAGGTTCTCCCCCCTCAGCAGAGGACTACTGAAGCTCTGTTAGAGAGACCATTGTGACCAAGGCCCTACTTGTCCTATTGGCAGGACGACCAACTCTGGAAGAGTCCTGGTGGTTCTAAACTTCTTACATTTTAACAATAATTGAGGCCACTGTGTCCCTGGGAACACTCAAAGCTTTAGAAATAGTTTTATACCCTTGCCCTGATATACTGTATGCCTCACCACAGTTTGATCGTGGGGGTCTACAGCACATTCCTTGGACTTCATGGCTTGGCTTTGGTCCCAACATGCAGTGCACACACTCAGGTGTGTTCCTTTCTAAATTCAGTTTGCCACAGGTAGACTCCAATCACATTCTAGACACTCTCGGTTATAATTATCAATCAAGCAAGATGCACTTGACCATAATTTGGTGTCGCACAGCAAAGGCCCTGAATACCGAAATAAATTCAACATTTCAGGTTTTGATTTTTGTAATAAATTTTCAAACCTTTCTGAAAACATTTTCACGTTGTCATTATGGGTTATCTCTCATCACAGTAGACGGATTGGGTGTGCATAGGGTGTCATGAGGTCACTTTAAAGGGGTGTGTGGCGCTCCTGATATCTGCAAAAGAACGAAGGTCCAAGTCTTTAGAGTCATGGTGCTTCCTGTCTTGCTATATGGCTGTGAGACATGGACGCTATCCAGTGACCTGAGACGAAGACTGGACTCCTTCTGTACTGTGTCTCTCCGGGAAATCCTTGGGTACTGCTGGCTTGACTTTGTGTTGCTCACGGAGTCCCAAATGAGGCACATGACCTGCATTGATTGTGAGGGATCGTCAGTTACGGCACTACGGCCATGTGGCACAATTCTCCAAGGTTGATCTGGCTTGCAGATTTCATTTAGATTTTTGATTTCATTATATTTCTGCCTAAACATGTTCTGACCGCTGTTTGCTGTTTGCAGTCTCCTTCTTTACCGTCCCTTTGATAGCCCATTACTTCATGCTGAGATGTTTTTATGTCTCCCTTGTTTTCCAAATAAATTCTTAACAGTCACATAAAATAAGAAGGATGGTTTAAAGCGGTACAAGACGAGGCTGTTTTAAAGCGTAAACACCCAAACAGAGAGAGGCCAAAGTGAAAAGCAGACAAGCCCCGAGGTCAAGTACAAGATTCTTTTACATAAGACGGTTCACCGGATCGTTTGGCACAGGTATACTACGAACCCCAATTAATTATTATGAAGAATCCTCACGTGACCAGTGGAAGACAGCGGCTTGATCCCGCCCGCCGTGCATTAAATATGGCAAGGCCCTGGTACCCTGCCACCTGAACTGGGTTAAGTGGGTTTGAAAAATTATAATTAGATGGTAGAAAGATTGGGTAAAATATGTTTTACACATTTTGAAAATTAAAATAATGAAACAGCCATCACACCCTGTTATGACCCTTGTGATGCCCAGGTTGCCCACAGCTGGCATTACCTCCTTGAACCCGGAACATTAATAGTCATGATACCGAGCAATGAGGACACATAAGAAGAAGAGTAGCTGCAAATGTGCAAAGTGCTTTAATTAATCCAAACAATAAAGAAAGTGTGCCCCAGTCCTTCATCAAATCAATAAATAATTAGAATACAAATAAATAAATAATCCAAACGGTTAAAAATCCAGGTGAAAACAGTTAAATCCATCAGCAGCCTTAGGGTATCCCTTTTTAAAACCATCATCTCTCTTTTCAGGGAGATGTCCTTCGACTGGCTCGGTCAACCCTTTTCTATGACTTTTGTTTGTGCCACCATCTCATGGCCTTCAGCGGGAAACTTCACAAGCGCTGCTCCTTTCTCCAGCTGCCATCCCAGTGGTAACCCACTCAGAATGGCTGGTAGCTCCTGCTGCTCTGGATGATAAACAGGAGTGACCCTACCCTGAAGTACCTTCCACTCGCTCTATCTGGGGCACCATTCCTGACCGCCTGTCTCCTTACTACAGCAGCGGCCCTCCATGACGCTTCTTCTCTTCCATTCTTTCCCTTTAACCCCTGGATCGTCTCATTATTTTTTTTCTCCCTCAATCCTGCTTAGGCTCCCCACTTTACACTTCTGTGGGTGTAGGTGCCCTAATTACAACTCCAGGAGAACTAATGAGGAAATTGGCTGAACCACCAATAACGCAGGCTCTGCTAATTCCATTATTAACATCCTGGGTCTGCTCATCTACACTCGCTCATGAACTTTCTCCCACTTGAAGCCTGAGCGCAATGTTATAAAAAATCGGGAGTAGATTCCCCTAGACTTTCTCGTATACTCAGATGGACACTTGAAGAGTAAACCGCAAGACAATGTTTATATTTTTATATTATGTACATTAAAGAACCATCAGCAAACAATCAAATCAAATTAATAATATAATGAACAATTATTATAAAAGTACCAGCGATGGCCCACTGCATGATAACGTGCACTGAATACACTTGACTTGAGCATTCCTAGTTTTCATTCTCCTTCTCTGTACGTTTAGCATTTGTTTGCTCAGAGGTCGATGCGCTTACTTCTTCCTGAGCAGCTCTTCTTTTCTCCACCCTAGCAGTCCGCTTCTTCTCTTCTTCCGTCGGCATCTTTTCGCGTTGAAACTGATTAAGTTTGTGTTTGTGTTGCAATTACTTAGTACGTTTTCTTTAATCTTTCACTTAAGCTGGCACTTAAGTCTTCAATCTGCCTCAAGAATGATTTAAGATATGAAGAATTAGGGGAGGTGACGGCGAAGGTGGTAGGCATGAGAACGGCGCCTGTATGCATGTGGCGCATGGTCACCCCGCTGCCGAGAGTTGATAAAAAGAGGAATAACCTTTGAGGTCAATCATCACCCCGAAAATGGACAGTAGACGTGACGTAGGATGTGTGTACCAAATTTCAGGTCAAACGGTCAAACGGTTTGCGAGCTTCAGGTGATTTAAAATCCTGGACAGACAAACGGACAGCCACGGTAGCGCATTATAGAAGATGAAAGTTGAATAAATCGGACTCTGCAACTGCATGAACAAAAGGTAAACTACCACTTCCGGTTAACAGAAATAGCCCAAATGTTGATAGGAATCTACGTTTTGTACGTAATACTTCAATGCTAAATTTGGTTGGCCTAAAATGAAAGCATACTCAAGTTATTGTGTTTACATACGCACACACACACACAGACATGCAGACACAAAGGCATAATTCCAAAAATGATATTTTCGGACTCTAAAATGTCGAGATTCATCAAAATCTCGAAATGGAAGTTTTAGAGGATTCCAATACTTTCCCTACGAGAAAGTAAATCAGACTCAGGGAGGTCAAAAGATTCATCGAATACAATACTTTCCATCCATCCATCCATTATCCAGCCCGGTAAATCCTAACTACAGGGTCACGGGGGTCTGCTGGAGCCAATCACAGCCAATACACGGCGCAAGGCAGGAAACAAACCCCAGGCAGGGTGCCAGCCCACCACAGGACACACACCAGGGACAATTTAGGATCACCAATGCACCTAACCTGCATGTCTTTCGACTGTGGGAGGAAACCCATGCAGACACGGAGAGAATGTGCAAACTCCACGCAGGGAGGACCTGGGAAGTGAACCCGGGTCTCCTAACTGCGAGGCAGCAGCGCTACCCACTGCACCACCGTGCCACCCGATACTTTCCCTATACTTCATATTCAAGAAAGTAACAACAAAAAACCTCTACTACAGAAATATGTTTCACTACAACCCTTGACTGTTGATGCTCAATGCCATCACTGCCCTGTCCTGCCATTCAGCCATTGACCAGGCGCCAGCTGAGTGAGTCAGTGGAGTGTGGAGGAGGAGTGTGACTGATTTATCTGATCCTCATTATAGCCGGCCAAGGCGTCATGCCCTGATCAAGATGTGCTTTCAACAATTGCTAGGGTTAAGAAGTTAGAAGTGAAACTAAATGCAAATTAATCTTCAATTTGTGTGATTTTCTTTCCTTTACTGGTTTGACTCAGATTGGCTGTCAGCTATGGATATGAGAAAAGAATGCGTACGGGACAAGCCCAGTTAGATGGCAGACGGTATGAAGCTGTTGGCAACAAGAGCGGCTCACAAAGACATTATCCTTGTAACACACTCCTCTAGTCTATCATTGCACAATCCTTCGTACACCTACAGAAAAAAGAAATATCTTAGCCATTATTAAAAAGTTTGAAAGGTTAAGACAAGTGAGTCAGTGGTGGAGTAAGGTCAGGAGTGCAGGGTGGATCTTCTAAAATCTTTTCAGTGTAGGCAGAGGTATGGGAACAGACATGGGTGTGTAATAACCGAGCACCTCATGACAGTTGTCCCCAGTGTTAGCTTCAAGTCACCTTATCATGTCACTGTAACAGTGCAAACATCATCAACATTTTAACAAAGACAAGTGCCATGTTTAATTGAGCTCGTGGACAGGGCTGCCAAGGTTTCTTTACAGACTACAAGCTCTTTACATCGGCTCAGATTCTACAATTACAGTTTAGTTTAGTGTGAAAGACAGATAAGTTGTATCACAGGCAGCCGGAGGGCTTTTTAGAAAAGATCCCACAGTATTACGTTACCTTCAATAAATTCAGAAGAGCGACAGTACTGACATAAATTAGAGGCCTCAACTTCCTGGATCCATCCATCCAGAGGTGTCATTGTGTTGCTCTAAGTTTGACCCTCCTGCTCTTGTTTGCTTATTGGGGTTTTAAAAGTGCGCAGCAGAGCCTGCTGATCCAACAAAGGCCATTTATAAGAACAGAATACAAGAATACCTGCTCCTTTGTGAAGTGTGAAATCTGCTCTAGCAATTAAACTGGGGTTAGCTTCAGCTTCACTCTGAGGGTGTCTTTCACAAATGATTTGATCTTACAGTACGTGTAATCATTTTTCCATATGGAAATGTAGCCTCTGTTTTTTTATGTCTGTTATTTTTATTATGGTATTTAAGCTAAATTCACAGTCTACGTACTCACAGAGCAGCTGGCTCGGACACCCTTTGCTACTTATAATGGGTGTTACCCTATTAATAGTCCGCATGTTATGATACACACCATAAGCCTTTTTAAGATGAACCTTAGGAATATTTTTACTACTCCATTAAGGTTGATCTTTGATTGCTAATGAGATTTAAGAGAGATTGTCATTTAAGAACCAACGTTAATAAACCTTTGCATTTATATAGCACTTTTTCTCACTACTCAAAGCGCTCAGCAATTGCAGGTTAAGGGCTTTGCTCAAGGGCCCAACAGAGCAGAGTCCCTTTTGGCATTTGCAGGATTCGAACCGGCAACCATCTGATTGCCAGTGCAGATCCCTAGCCTTACAGCCACCACTCCAACATAATTAGCAAATAACTAATTATATACAGTATTCAACATTTAAATACAGTGTACACTACAACAACAACATTTATTTATACAGTGATCCCTCGCTATATCGCTTCGACTTTCGCGGCTTCACTCCATCATGGATTTTAAATGTAAGCATATCTAAATATATATCACGGATTTTTCGCTGGTTCGCGGATTTCTGCAGACAGTGGGTCTTTTAATTTATGCTACACGCTTCCTCAGTTTTTTTGCCCAGTTGATTTCATACAAGGGACGCTATAGGCAGATGGCTGAGAAGCTACCCAGTCAGAGCATGTATTACTTATTAAATAAAACTCCTCAATGATATACGATATGCTTCCCGCGTGGTGCTTCGCACACTTCAAAGCTCTAACAGCCCTTATCGATTTTTGATTGTTTGCTTTTCTCTGTCTCTCTCACTCTCTCTGACATTCTCTGCTCCTGACGGAGGGTTGTGAGCAGAGGGGCTGTTTGCTTAGAAGATATGGACGCTCCTCTAAAAAATGCTGAAAGACTACCTTCACATTGAATCCTTCATTGCGGCCGCTTTATCGCGGTGCTTCCCATACTTAAAAGCCCAAAAGCCCTATTGATTTTTGCTTGTTTGCTTTTCTCTCTCTCTCTCTCTGACATTCTCTGCTCCTGACGCGCGCACTCCTTTGAAGAGAAAGATATGTTTGCATTCTTTTAACTGTGAGAAAGAACGGTCATCTCTGTCTTGTCATGGAGCACAGTTTAAACTTTTGACTAAAGGGTGTTATTTCATGTCTAGAGGGTTCTAATAATGTTAAAAAACGTATTTAGAAGGTCGTAAACAGGTTTTCTATGCTCTAACTGCGATAATATTAGATTTATAAATAAAGAATCCTACTTCGTGGAAATTCATTTATCTGTCTGGAGCGGATTAACCGCGATAAACGAGGGTTTACTGTATAACTGTGTGGAGAATATTTATAAACAGTGTGGGAGAGTTTCTATGGGCTTAAAATATATAAAAATAACCATACAAACATATGGTTTCTACGCGATCGAGGAGGGATTACTGTATAGCACATTTTCGTACAAATAACGTAACTCAAAGTGCTTTACATGATGAAGAAGAGAGAAAAAAAACACTAATTAAAAGACTAAACACTAATTAACATAGAATAAGAGTAAGGTCTGATGGCCAGGGAGGACAGAAAAAACAAACAAAAAAAAAACTCCAGATGGCTGGAGAGAAAAAATAAAATCTGCAGGGGTTCCAAGCCACGAGACCGCCCAGTCCCTTCTGGGCATTCTGCCTAACATAAATGATCACTGCTCATTGTATTCAGGGTTCTCATGGAGGGACTTGACAACAGATGAAATACTCAAAGTAATCATCCAAAAATAATTCGACACATGGATGCTGTGAACTTGGACCCGGACACAGACAGACGGACATCTTTGTTTCCACCACACACTGTTTATTTACAATAATATTTACACAAACAAGTCACGTGCACAAACCCCAGTGCCTCCAGCACCGATTCCCCCAATGTCCAGGCCACACAGTCCTGTGCCTCTTTTCCTCCTGGCCGCCTCCAGTCCTCACTCCAGCTCCGTCCTCTTCCACCCGACTTCCACTCATGACTGGAGGGAGGCGGCCCCTTTATAGGAACCCGGATGGACTCCAGCTGCTTCCCGGCAATCTCCCGCAGACACACCCCTGTGTGGCGGAAGTGCCGGCTGCGCACCCGGAAGCCATCGTCTTCCCCCCGGCACTTCCTGGTGTGGCGGAAGTGCTGGGCTCTCGGGATAATAAGGCACTGGAGCACCGCCTGGCGGTGGCCACGGGCCCCTACAGGGCTGGGCTTCCAAGCCCTGTACCCGAGGCCTCCAGCATAACCAGGATGGACGCCCCCTCTCGGTCTGGAGGAGGCACAAGCCCTCTCCTCTCGTCCTCCTGGGCGTCCCGGCGGGGACCACAACGCTTAATACTAGATCAAATTGAGTGTCCATTTAATTTTTTTAAATGGCGATACAGGGTTTTTCCAATTTTCACAATTTTGTCAAAATCAAAGGTAAGCAAAGAGAGTGCAGAGAGGAATATATTTTAGTTTGCAGGTGGCCAGCTTATCTAGAATTTCAGTGCACTTATCAAAGCAAGATGAGCTGTTCTGGAATAGTGTGAATTTTCTTATATTTGGCAGTTCTACGTATGTACAACAAGACGGTGACCCACGAATGTTTGTTGTTAAGACTAGATTTTCGTTTTTTTCATTTAAAGATGTCAAACAATTTACTTCTGTAAGTGCCATTCTTGGTTTCTAAATGTCATGGTTTAATTTGGTAAATCCACACTACAGATAAACACATAATGGTTTCACGGTAAAAGTAAATCTACATCTACATCTCAACAAAAAAAAAACAAATCGGAGTTGTATGATCTTTTAACATTCCTGTTTGGCTCATGGTTTTGGGATTAAACTTGTGAGGTTGATATGGAGATGAAAGAGTCAGTAGAGTAAGTGATGCCATGAGGTATCTGAGGAACTTGCCCACATTTGTTGGCTTTTCTAATGAAGTTAGTAGTGTGACCGGTCATCATCTCATTGTAACTGCACTTCTATCAGTCATTTCAGTTCCCCAGTGGCAGGAGCAAAATGTTCCCATTTGACTGGGTGCAGAGTTGATTTTGTTTTCTTTTTAAACTTAAGCTGACAACCACAGATGTTTCTCCTAAATTTTCATAGGAGAAAAAGCTTTAGACAAAAGGAAACATGACATACAACTGAGGGAAAAGGTGTCAAAATGGAGAATTTAGTTTGAAAACTAGATTATAATAGGAGTCAAAATTGAGAATTTAGTTTGAAAACTAGATTATATTAGGAGTAAAAATGGAGAATTTAGTTTGAAAACTAGATTATATTAGGAGTCAAAATGGAGAATTTAGTTTGAAAACTAGATTATATTAGGAGTCAAAATGGAGAATTTAGTTTGAAAACTAGATTATATTAGGAGTCAAAATGGAGAATTTAGTTTGAAAACTAGATTATATTAGGAGTCAAAATGGAGAATTTAGTTTGAAAACTAGATTATATTAGGAGTCAAAATTGAGAATTTATTTTGAAAACTAGATTATATTAGGAGTAAAAATGGAGAATTTAGTTTGAAAACTAGATTATATTAGGAGTCAATATGGAGAATTTAATTTGAAAACTAGATTATAATAGGAGTCAAAATGGAGAACTTGGTCTGAAAACTAAATTATATTTTGTGAGATCTCTTTCTAGTCTGGTTTTAATCTCTTTTAGGACTGAATATTTTTTACTTCTTATTGGACTGATGATGACAGGATATGTGTGAGGGAGTGAGGACTCGAGTTAAAGCAGTGCTGGGATGAACAGACGAAATCCCAGTTTGAGGGGGTCTGCGCCAGGGGTCTTCTTTAAATCCTGGCCTCTTTGGTCTGGTTGTGGATGAGGTAAGTCATGAGATAAAAGACCAATCTCCGTGGAGCAGGCCTTTTACTGATGACATCGTGTTGGGTGGCACCAGAAAAGAGCAAGTGGAAGGGAAGCTGGAGGAATGGAGAAGGGCTTTGGAAGACAGAGGGGTGAAGAAAAAAGGACAGCATATGTGAGGTTTAATGATGTTCAGGATTTAGATGTTTGCCTGCAGGCGGAGCTATTAAAAAGAGTGGAGACATTTAAAAATCTCGGATCAGTGATAGCCCAAGATGGAAGATTAGATTCAGAAATAACCCATAGAGTGCAGTGAGGATGGAACAACTGGAAGAAGGAATCAGGAGGATTGTGTGATCAAAGAATTAAGGTGAAGGTTAAAGGTTGGGTTTTTATGGTAGCAATAAGACCAGCAGTGATGTATGGAGCTGAGACATGGGCAGTAAAGGGGGTGCAGGAGAAGTTAGATGTGGTGGAAATGAGAATGTTGAGATGGGTGTGTGGAGTTACAAAAATGGACAGAATAAGACATGAGATAATCAGAGGTACAACAGAAGTGGGAGAGACATCTAAGAATGTGCAGGAAAGGAGGTTAAGGTGGACATGTAATGAGGAGACAATGAATATGTGGGAAAAAGAGTGATGGCGATGGAGATAAAGGGGAAGAAAAAGCGAGAGAGGCCAAAGTGGAGCTGGATGAATAAAGTAAAAGAAGATATGAAGGAAAAGGGCTCGACTGGCGAGGGACCTCAGGCCCAAGCTGTTTGGAAGAAGGTTGATCAAGAACACTGATCCCACACAGAAGTGAGAAAGATGAAGAAGATTATTCAAGTGATGCCTTTATCCAAGGTGCCTTCCAACATTCTGGTTGCATTTCTTATGTTCTTCCAGGACGCCCTCTGGTGCGCATGCGTGACAACTGGTAATCGATGCTTCTGATGGATACCTAAATGAAAGTGTGACTGACGATTCAAATTTAGAATCAGGAGAGCTAACTATGTGACTTCTAATCAGAGGCTGGTTCATTGAACCCTTTATTGGATGTTTGTAATGATGGCATGTTTGTGGTCTTTGTATATATCCACTCACTTTCTAATTCCAATTTTTCCATTAAAATGAAGGTGGTGCCAATCCTAGGAAGTGTGCCAGTCGATTAGTAGAATTAGGCAGTACAGAGTACAGAGAAATTCATACTTGCCTGGTCAATCATCATAAAGCATTTTGCCAGTCTTCAGCTTTATTACAACTTCAATATATGGAATTGAAATACAAACCATCTTACTTGATGAAAATGCATAGAAAAAGACTAACCAAATAATTCTGTAATTTGAAGACAGACTAATTACATTAACCAAGTGTGTCACATCCAGGTCTTTTCTAATCGCTATGGATTGCTTGTTAACTTTAAAGATGAGTGTTTAGCATGAGTTTAGTGTAGCCATTTAGAGAACACACTCACATAGACATACCGTACATGTTAGGCCAGTTTAGTGCCAATAATTAAACTGAAATACACTTCTTTTAGAGGTGAGATGCGACAAATTGAACATTGTGATAAAAAGTGATGTCCACATTCAGCGGATCCAGAAAGAATTCAGACCCCTTCACTTTTTTCACATTTTGCTATATTGCAACCTTATACTAAAATCATTTAAAGGAAATTTTCCCCACATCAAGCAACTCTAAGTATGCCAGAATGACAAAGAGAAAGACAAAACAGAATATTAGAAATTTTTGCAAATTTGTTAAAAAAAAAAAAAACAAAACAAACTGAAATACCACATTGAGACAGGAATTTAGACCCTTTGCTATGGCACTTGAAATCTGGCTCAGGTTCATCCCATTCTGATAAACATCACTGAGATGTTTCTACACCTTGTTTAGAGTCCTCCTGTGGTCAGTTCAGTTGGTTGGACATGATTAAGAAAGACACACACTTGCCTATGGAAGGTTCCACAGTTGAGCAAAAATCAAGCCATGAGGTCAAAGGGATTGTATGCAGCATGGAAGGTTCCTAAGAGAACAGTGACCTCCATATTTCTTATATGGAAGAGGTTTAGTACAACCACAACTCTTCCTACGGCTGGCCACCTAGGCAAACCTAATAATCATGAGAGAAAGGCCACGGTAGCAGAGATGACCAAGAACCTGATGGTCACTTTGGCTGAGTTTCAGAGAACCTGTGACTGTGTGAAGACTGTAATCAAGACAAATGCAAAGCAGCAAGGTTTGGGGTTTTTGGCCCCATATACTATAACAAAGCTACGGTCAAAATTTTCCAAAAGAAAACCATCAGACAAACATGGATAGGTGGATGGACATTTTAAAGAGGTGGACCGGAAATTAGGGACGTGGAATGCTGGGAAGGCGTGGTGGTGGATGGGTAGTGGACATCATCAATGGGGGACCAGAGGAGAGAAAGGAACCCGGAAGTGTTGGTGTTCTGTTTGTCTGGGACGGATTATGGCGGCGGCACTTCGTCCTTTCTATGGGAAGAGAGAGAGAGAGAGGTTAGTACCCTGCCTTTGTCTCCTGGCACGGCTTGTCTTGATGTGCATCGGGGTCCTTAAGCTGCTCCCCATGCGCTAGTGCATGACAAGACGAAAGAAAGTTCCAGAAGGACAACCATCACTGCAACACTCCACTGATTTGGGCTTTATAACAGAGTGTCCAAATAGAAGCCTCTCCTCAGTAAAAGACATATGGAGGCCCATTTGGAGTTGGCAAAAAGGCAGCTTCAGTACTCTCGGACAATGAGAAATGAGGTTCTCTGGTTTGGTGAACCAGACCTTACCCATCACTTGTGCAGTACCATTCCAGCTGTGAAGTATAATGCTGGCACCAGCATTCTGTGGGGTTGTTTTCCAGTGGTAGGGACTTGGAGATGAGACAGGGTTGAGGGAAAGCTGAACAGAGCAAAGAACAGAGAGATCCTTAATGAAAACCTGCTCCATAGCGCTGTGGACCTCAGAATAGGCGGAGTGCAAAACAAAGACAGCACAGGAGAGGCTTAGGGACAACCCGGGAAATGTCCTTCAATTGCTCAGTATGAGCTTGGACTTGAACCCAATTAAATATCTTTGAAGAGACCTGAAAATAGCTGTCCAAAGATGGTCTCCATTGAACCTGACATAAGTTTGAGTTGGTCTTCAGGGAAGAATGACAGAAAATGCCCAAATGCAGAAGTGTGAAGCTTGTCATGTCAGACCCAAGAAGACTCCAGGCCATAATCGCAGCCAAAGGTGCTAAAACTAAGTAGTGTGGAAAGTGTCTGAATATGTGTGTCAATTTGGGGTATTGAGTGTTGCTTGATGAGAGAAAAACTGAATGTAAATGATTTGAGCACAAGGCCTCAACATAACAAAACGCGTAAAAAGAGAGTCGTGAGTCCACTGAAAACGGTAACCAGGCCAGGAACTCAGCACAAGTCTCCTCAGCATGCAACTGTAGTAAAGATCTTAATGGTCAAAAACAGGTCTTCTCAACTCATTTGTAATGGTCAAGAGTGTCTTTGGGGTTTCTTTAGGAAAACTGCTGAACCAGACACCTTGCCACCCAGTTTTTTCCTATATGAATTACAGATTTTTAAAGACATTTTGTTGTGTTTAAGTGTTGCATTTCAGTCAGCTCTACACCATATCTCTCTGATATGCCCGTTTAAAGCTATCTATCTAAATAGCTCCTAAACTGATGTGTTCATTGCTTATGAACAGACGCAGATTCAAATAGCACATCTGGCAAAGAAGCCACTCAGGTATTGTCAGTTTGAGCAGGGCTGGCATAGCAGCACAATGACACCAGAACGAGAGCTCTCCTGCGTGCCAGCAGCACCACGATGGGATCCAACTGTTTTGCTAAAGCTCTCACTTAATTTCACAGACCAAATGCAGATACAAGAAAACAAGATTATTTTAACTTTATCTGCAGCACTGGCTCTAACATTTGAGTTACAGGTTTCCTCTAAGGGGATGTGCTGCCGTTTTTTTTTTTTTTACAGATTTTTCTCTGTAAAAATGTTTTTGCAACTTTACAATGTCCACAGGAAAAACATGTGACAGCGAGTGACTCTTGGTGCTTGTAATACCTGAATAGGCTGCCTGCATAAGCTATATTTAATCTAATATATAAAGCAGAGTCGATGTATGTATGTTTGTATGTTTGTTTGTCCGCTGTACAAATCTGCACCGGGCGCCTGATCGGCACCAAACTGGGGATAAGGCTCCTTTGTGACCAGGAGAAGGTCATGGGGTATGTTTGGTTGGGAAAAATGTTCGTGGTGAAGGACAGGGCACCTTTTCACCGACACAGCATTCGGCACACGCGTTGCAACAGACGTTTACCGCGGCGCCATCTAGCGGCACGTTTGGTCCCTGTGCGTCGCACTTTACTCATGTTTCCTTAAATCGCCAAGAGATGGCGCAAGTGTCCAAATATGAGAAGGCCGACTGCTTTGATCGGATGAAGGGGAACCCAGTGCGCGAGACCGGCTGACACACCCGCGTTTCCGCGGGTCACACTCCCACACGCACTGATAGTGCTGTATTTCATTCACCAACCTCCGTTATATGGCAGCACGTTTGAACAGACACTCAGCTTAAAAAGACAGCATCCTTCCCCCAACCATTTTCCCCAAACGTAGCACCGGCTGTATGTCACTTCTCTCTGGAGTTACCATCACCAACGTCCGTTAGATGGCATCACGGCCTCCCCACCATTTTTCCCAGTACGGTTTCAATGCTACTCTTTCTCACTGGCTTTCCGTATTTGTGGTGTGTAATAAGGCGCTATATAAGCGCCCGGCACAGACTGACACAGAGGCACGTACCAAATTAACACAAAGGCTTTATTAATTCTTCAGCTGTGGGACACGTCTTCCCCGTGCCACAACAGGCATTACACAGTCCCAAAAGCACAATTACACCACAAAACACTCTCTTCTCCTGTACTGCCACTCCTTCTCAAGCTTAGACCTCCTCCTCCCAACTCTGGCTCTTCGAGTGGTGGTGGCTGGGCCTTTTTATAGCCCACCCAAAAGCGTTCCAGGTGATTGACCACCTGGTCCTAATTGCACTTCTGGGTGGGGCTGAAGACTCATCCAGCTGGGCTGTTGGAAGCAGACAGCCCCCCCTAGCGGCCACCCCGGGCCCCAACCAAGCTGTGGAGGACTCCATCTCCCATGGAGCCCTGCGGGTGGTTGGGGAATCACCGTCGGCCAGGGAGGCTGTCACCAAGCATCCCGGGGGAGGTATTGGACTGCCCATGGTGGCTACCCCGGAACATAAGCAGCAGGCGCGTCCCTGCCGGGCATGGAACCCAGCTGTCCTTCACAGGAGCTATTTGCTCGCTTTCCGACTGACAGTACGATTTCAGTGTTGCTGTTTCTGACTGACTGGTGCTATTTGTTCGCTTTCCAACATATTGTAAATAAGGTAAATTCATCTCACTGTGGTGCTTATTCCATACCTAATACCATGTAACACATTATAATTGTCCTGCTTTTCGCTAATATACCCATGCCACCGAAAAAAGACGTAGAATTGGAATGTCCACTTCAGATGCCACAACAAAGTCTATTTCAAGGGCGTCTGAAACGTCACAGCAGACACAATCCACAGTGGAGGAACTTAAAATAAAATGTCAATCAGAAAAAAGTTTGTTCTATTTCTATGTTTCTTTCATTTGGGAAATTCACCAGTTATAGATTCCCGGGCAATGCCAGGTACTCCTGCTAGTCATTTTATAAAAGTTTTTATAAATATAAAATATAAAAAATAAAATATAAAATATAAAAAAAATTGATATATATATACATTTAAATATCATTTCTGATTGCTATTTTATCAGAGAAGATGCTGGGGATGGCTGGGGTTTCAACCCATGTCCTTTCTTATGCCTGCTGTTTGACTCTTGACTCTCCTTCCTCCTTCAGTTGCTTTTCAGTATGAATTGTGGAACAGTCACATGCTGGCAGGGAGATTGCAAATAAAAACACCAAAGGATGGGCTAGTGCTAGATCCACATGCCAACTGACCCAGCACCACAAGTTCAGGTTCGCTGGATTTGAACAGGTAATTGCCATGGTCTGTAAATAACTGTAGAAATTAACTATGGAAATTATTTAGAAAGATGGTGTGCACTTGTTAAAGTGGTATGAGGCATGAGAGCAGGGTAAGGTGCTCTCGTCAAGAGTTAGAGGTGTCCATCCATTTTAAGTACCTTCTACAGAAAGAGAGAACTTTGGGAAGCTAGGCAAGTTCGAGGGGGCCCAGGAGGTTAGTTCTCAACTGACTCCTGGAAAGAGAAAAGTAATGACGGTTGGGGGCTTGCTCAGCTGCCGAGGGGTAGGCACAGAGAACTGCATTGGTGATGGGGAGTCTTGTATGGTGTGTTGCCTTAACAGTGTGTGGAGGGAATGTGGAGAAACTTCTGGACAGAACTAGGATGGGTCAAGTTTGTCATTGGTTATAGTAGAACTAACAGAGCACATATAAGGCCAGACGGACTGTTCATCTGAACAAATTTAAGAAGCTACATGAATCAATGATGCCACAATTAGAAAGGTGCTTGGAAATCTGAAATGATGTACTTAAAATCAAGGGACAAACTGTCCACTAGGGACCACTGTTACAAGGCAGTTTGGATAGGACTGGTGAGAGTGGGTGCCATGGGGTTGGGAAGGGGGCATCCTTTTACTATTTGCTTTCATTTTTTACTTATATATGTTTTCTTGCTTAACCTTCAATAAGCTTTAATCCCACAAAAATAGGTGTTACAGTAATGGGTGACTCAAACTAAATATGCAATAACATAAATCTGAAAAACTCAAAGAATATCGTTAAGTGGACTTTGTAAATGTAGTCGATGATTGTGTTCCATTTGTCAAAGCACCAGTGAGGAGGGGGAGCCAACGCAGACTCAGAATTTAGTAACCATCAATACAGAACCCAAACTATGCAGATTTCCACCCCATCATGATTCTGTGATCACCATATTACACATTTCCTTGTGTTTTGAGGGTGGCACGGTGGCACAGTGGTAGCCCTGCTGCCTCGCAGTAAAGAGACCTGGGTTTGCTTCCAGGGTCCTCCCTGCATGGAGTTTTCATGTTCTCTCCGTTTCATCCCACAGTCCAAAGACATGCAGGTTAGGTGCATTGGCGATCCTAAATAGTCCCTAGTGTGTGCTTGGTTTGTGGGCAGGGCCGGATTAAGGTGGGTGCTATTGATGCTGCAGCATTAGGCCCAGATGAAAACAGACGAGAACTTTCCGGAAGCTGAACAGTTTTCCTTTGCTATATTAACCTCAAAATAATTCTTAGAATGAAATTTGCAGTCTGACTTTCGGACGCCTAGACACAGCGTTACTTATTATACAGTTACTATTGTTCTTTGCTCTGTGACGTAACTATAACGTCGTTCTGTTTATTGTTAATTGAAGATTTCACGTTAATGCTATCAATTTTACGTTGTGACAGTTTCGGGCTCTCTTGACCCCTTGAACTCTCAGACCACCCGTCAGACACCAGGTAAAAGTCCAATAATAATATTTATTATTATAAATAAGTGCACAAAGCATGCTCCTCTCCACAATTCTCATAAATAATAAACAAATCAATTCTCCAATAATCAATAATCCTCCTCTCTGCCAGACGGGTTGCGACCCTACCACCCAGCTCAGCTCACTCGTCTGGGATTTCCCAGAGTCCTTTATAGTCCATGACCCAGAAGTGCTTCTGATCCCTCAGTCCATATGATTTCCTAGCACTTCCGGGTCAGATCAAAACTCTTCTTTTCATCCTGGAAGTATGTCATTTCCTCTGTCCATGTGACTAGGATGTACGTCCAGGTTATAGGGCAAATATAAGTCTTTGAGCCTCCCTGCAGCATCCCCTTGTGGTCCCCATGGTATCCATCAGGGCTGTGAAGGAAAACTCCAATATCCATGATGCCCTGCTGGAATTCGGGGCACCTCCATGCTGCCGGAAGGGCTCCATCTAACGGCGTGGGGGTATTGGCCAGGATGAGCAGCCGACCATTGTCCACAACGTTAAACAGTTTACTTGGTCATTTAGCTGCGTTTTTTGCGATATCTTGGGGATTCTTGCCACTTTATTATTGTTCGGTAAGTGCCACGTAGTAAATTTTTCACCTTGAAAGTTAGTTGTAAAGTAAAAATCGATGGCTATTTAAATGGTTATCTGTAATGGTAAAACTAAAAGCCGGCCTGCGGCTGATATTTAGAATTTTTAAAATCCTCGACAGGATTCTGGTCTACAAACTGGTGGACAAACTTTTACCCTCAAGAGCCTGAACTGAGTCACTTTGACCCAATGTCTCTGCAAATTCATTTTTTCTTACTCTGTTTCGTAAGAGAATTGTGAAATTTTGTGTATTTCATTGTTAGGTTTTCTGCATTCAGTGCACTTTTCAGACAATTGCTATTGAATGTTGATGTTACATAGTTTGATGTTAATCTCGAGTTGTTACGATACTACGTCGTTATTATAATTCATGTTCAATAAAGGCTGGCTGGTTGCGTCGCAAGCAAATAAGGCTCCTTGGTTGGTCTGAGTGCGCATGTGCGGTGAGTGTTGACTGCACATGCACCAATGCCGAGAAAAAATTTTGTCTTAATCCGGCCCTGTTTGTGGTTGTGCGTGTGCCCTGTAGTGGGCTGGCGCCCTGCCTGAGATTTGTTCCTGCCTTGCACCCTGTGTTGGCTGGGACTGGCTCCAGCAGACCCCCGTGACCCTGCAGTTAGGATATAGCGGGTTGGATAATGGATGGACGGATGTTCGATGTTTACACACTATTGTTAAACTGCATGTGCCTACGTGACCACACGGTAATATCTGAACAATTCTGACGCGGCGTTTGCACTGTTTCATTCTTTTTTTGTATTTCACACCCTCATACAACTTTATCGTAAGAGCATTCCTTATCTACGATGCAGCATTCGATCAGAAGAAAATATGAAGCTGGTTTTAAATTAAAAGTCATTGAATGGCCAAAGAAATTGGTAACTGCGCTGCTGCAACAAAATTCAATGCATCTGAGAAACTGGTGCGAGATTGGAGGAAGCAAGAAAATGTAAAAAAAAATGTAAGTGTCACATTTTTCAACGGGTGTATAAGTCGGGTTCTGATTTTATGATCGATTTTTCGAGTTTCGAGACTCAACTTATATGTGAGTATATACTATATTCGGGATATTCATGCAATTGGGGCTGCGCCTAGAAAGTACCCAATTGTAACTGAACCCAATCAGACATGGCGCACATGCAATCACCTGAGTAAAAAATGGCAGCATGATGAAGAGCTATATAGTGTGAAGTACCAGATGACAACATATTTGGGAGGACACATCTGGTATATTGTGTGCAATTGTGCTCTCCACATTACATAACAACACCAGGGCATATCCAGAGAAGGGCTACTAGACTGATTCCATCGGCGTCAATTTTTCAGTATTTTCTTCTTTATGGTTGCTATACTCGTCGATGCTCACATGTTTCTTCTTCCTGACCCATTTAAGATGCCTACACCCACCTGCAGAAATCCAAGCTTTTGGATAAATTCAAAGAATCTTCTTTGCATGCTTCGGATCTTGTTTTTTGGTTAGAGGTTACTTTTGATGGTACCGCTTCTCAACGTCTGTTTCTGCCTTTCGATTGCTGATTTTGTCACGTTGTTTTTATGAGCCCGGTCTGACTTTTGCTTCTTCCTTCCTTCCTTCCTTCCTTTATCTCCTGCCACCACCAAGTGAACGCATTTCTCATCTATGGTGAACACAACAAATTCCATTCCATTAAAAGTTTTTTTAATTATTTTTTTAATAATCCAGTGAAGGCTTGTACATGAAAAACAAAAGGGCATGTGTGTTGATAAAAACAGAAATTCCTTCTGCCAGTCAGATACATTCTGCAAATAAAATTGCAGTTTGTCAGTCAGCTTTAACCAATTAGGCCAGCAACTAAGTTTCAATAATATTGATCATTAGAATGGACACTCATTATCTTCCACCTTTGCCTTTTCTACTCTCACTTTTAGAGAGTTGTTTTTTTTTGCATTGGATGCTAGTTGGCTTACTTCAGTAGATGAGCCAAGATTTCCTTATTTTCTTTCTTCTCTCCACTCAATGTTAGGGAGCACAGAAACGTTTCTCACATTGGTCTCAGATCACTTGAGCTGTATCACTGAACAACATCCACCACCAGGTCGGATAACCAAAGAGATGGCAACAGTCCTCGCACACAGCAGTCTCGTGTGGCTCTCCTAGCCAATCCTGCTCTCTCAATCCTTGTTATTTAAAGGTGACAACAACCTAAAGTTCCATTAGCTCTGGTGGCATCTGCAGGATTATCATCACTTCCCGTGCATAATTTAATTTGGTTTATATTTTATCTCTACTTGACTTTAAAGAAGTTGTTTTTGTTAACGTGTTATTTTATTTATTTATACAACACTCCAGGCGGGGTCATGTGTCTGTTCCGTCATGATTATGATGTCACTGGAGCTTATGATATAAATGGGCAGCATACACAGCATTCAGCAGCCCTCAGTGGATCAGCTCTGAATCTTCTTCTTCTTTCGGCTGCTCCCCTTAGGAGTTGCCACAGTGGATCATCTTCTTCCATATCCTTCTGTCCTCGTCATCTTGCTCTGTCACACCTATCACCTGCATGTCCTCTCTCACCACATCCATAAACCTTCCTCTTTTCCTCTTGCCTGGCAGCTCTATCTTTAGCATTCTTCTCCCAATATACCCAGCATCTCTCCTCTGCACATGTCCAAACCAATGCAATCTCGCCTCTCTGACTTTGTCTCCCAACTATCCCACCTCAGCTGACCCTCTAATATCCTCATTTCTAATCCTATCCATCTTTGTCACACCCAATGCAAATCTTAGCATCTTTAACTCTGCCACCTCCAGCTCTGTCTCCTGCTTTCTGGTCAGTGCCAACAACTCTAACCCATATAACATAGCTGGTCTCACTACTGTCCTGTAGACCTTCCCTTTCACTCTTGCTTATACCCGTCTGTCACAAATCACTCCTGACACTCTTCTCCACCCACGCCACCCTGTCTGCACTCTCTTCTTCACCTCTCTTCCACAATCCCCATTACTCTGTACTGTTGACCCCAAATATTTAAACTCATCCACCTTCACCAACTCTACTTCCTTGCATCTTCACCATTCCTCTGACCTCCCTCTCATTTACACACATGAATTCTGTCATGGTGGTCCTACTGACCTTCATTCCTCTCCTCTTTAGAGCAGCTCTCCACCTCTCCAGGGTCTCCTCAACCTGCTCTCTACTGTCACTACAGATCACAATGTCATCAGCAAACATCACAGTCCACGGGGACTCCTGTCTAATCTCGTCTGTCAGCCTGTCCATCACCATTGCAAATAAGAAAGGGCTCAGAGCCGATCCCTGATGTAATCCCACCTCCACCTTGAATGCATCTTTCACTCCTACCGCAGACCTCACCACGGTCACACTTCTCTCTTACATATTCTGTACTCTTATGTACTTCTCTGCCGCTCCCGACTTCCTCATACAATACCACAACTCCTCTCGAGGCACCCTGTCATATGCTTTCTCCAGGTCAGTGGAAAAACTGAATCTTTGAAGGATTCTTGTGTTTGTTAGTTTCAGTTCAAGTAAGTCCTAGTTAAAGTTTTTCTATCTCCTTCTCTAGACTTCGACTAATGTTTTCTGCTCTGTTCTTTGGGTTTGGTTGCTCGTCAGTTCCTGGACATTTCCCTGTACAGGTCTTCACTTTCTGGTCCCTTTACTTACTCAGTCATGATAATTCCTAGAGACCCCATGCCCCTTAACAGAATTCTTCTTGTCCATTAGTTTTAACCATCTACCAAGACACCCGTGCCTTTCTTCAGGTGTCACAGTCTCTGGACACCTCCGTTCCTTGCCCTTTAACCAACCTCCGTCCTACTACAGAGTAATTTTTCTGTTCTATAAAGAGAAGTTAAAAAACGGTTATTATGAATAAATGAAGTCATCAACATAAAAAAGATGAAAAAAGTGAATCAATGCAAATAAGCATAACAAATTGGATAACACTCCAAAAGTAAGAAGAAAAGGACAATTAATCGACTAGTGCTGTTTGTTCTGCTCGCACACGTCTGTTGAGTTCTTCTTTGTGATCACATTGTAATTGTTGTTTTATTGCCTTATTTTATTTGATTGCGACTTTTTACAGCGTGTGAGTATTCCCTTACATTGTGCAACTTACTAAGTCTGAAGATGTCATTGTATGCATGGGTAATATCGACCATCCTAACATGTGTGGCTCTTGCTGTAGTTATTAAGGATGGTCAAAGCCTGCCATTTTGAACTCAGACTTTATGTTTTCTGCCATTTTGTAAGCCCACCCAGACATTCTGTATTTATTTTTGTAATAAGTGATGTGTCGCAGTAGGGGGCAGTAGTGCTCCCTTGAACCCTCATGTACCACGCCAAACACCTGGTAAAAGTGCTACAATTATTCGTTTTATTATAACAATGTGCACTAAGCACCCTCCACTCCACACTATTCATAAATCACAATAACCACAATAATAAATCAATAATCAACAATCCTCCACTCCCAGACGCGTTGCCCTCCTACCACCCAGCTCAGCTCGTTGTCTGGGAGTTCCCAGAGTCCTTTTATTCCTCCTGACCCGGAAGTGTTTCTGCCCAACAGTTCCACAAGTCCTTATTCCTTCCGGGTCAGGGTAAACAGTACTTTTCTTCACCCTGGAAGCCCGTCGCTCTTCCTGTGACGAACTTCCGGGTCATGGTGCCCAAATGAGTCCATTGGCATCCCAACAGCGACTCCCAGTGGCCCCCAAGGTATCCAGCAGGACTGTGTATAAAAACTACATAGTCCATGAGGCCCTGCTGGAATTCGGGGCCCGTATATGCTCTCGGGAGAGCTCCTCCTAGCGGCCAGGGGGTTAGGGCCAGAGTAAAATGCCGGCAATCCACCACAGATGTTATCACACTCCACATAGATAATGTGCTTTAATGGTAGGTCCATGATGGTGATTGGTGGGTGATATCAGAAGTCTGATTTGTTACCCAAGCCCAACCTCTTTGGAGAGACTGGCTTCACTCCTGATCAGTCCATTTTCTAACTCGCTTTAAAATAAACTCTAAAATGAATACCAAATCCAGCCAGCACCATTTGTGACCATGGTGCTATAATTTAATAACGTTCGTTCTTAGCAGGATGCTGTTTATTTTGTCTTTTAGGCCTGCACTTTGCACTTGAAGGGACTCACAAATGGCTAAAGCAAGTTACCTGACTAGGCAGCATGTTGGTGCATACAAGACGTTTACAATCAGAGGATGTCACGGGTGATTAAATTGTAGTGGGCCGAGGTAGCCACAAATTGCTCCGTGCACAATGCAGTGTCTGCAATATTTCCTTAATTGAAAAAGTAATTAAGAACAAGGAAAGATATTTTATCTAAATATGGAAATCTAAATTTAGGTGAGGGCGGCATGGTGGCGCAGTGGTAGTGCTGCTGCTTCACAGTAAGGAGACCTGGGTTCACTTCCCGGGTCCTCCCTACGTGGAGTTTGCATGTTCTCCCCATGTCTGCGTGGGTTTCCTCCCACAGTCCAAAGACATGCAGGTTAGGTGCATTGGTGATTCTAAATTGACCCTAGTGTGTGGTGGGTGTGTGTCCTGCAGTGGGTTGGCACCCTGCCTGGGATTGGTTCCTGCCCTGTGTTGGCTGGGATTGGCTCCAGCAAACCCCCATGACCCTGTGTTCGGATTGTTTGAGGCTGTTTCATCCCCCAGTAAAAGTAACAGCTTTTGTTAATACATATAAGGGGTCTTGCATTCTGTTTAAACCGACTCATGGCATTGGCCTATATTGGCAAAACTACACCCAAGGTGGGTTACCCAAAGTTTTTTTTTCACTTAAAGCATTGATAACAAGAGTATTAAAAAAAGAAATGAGCAATTTCCCCATATTTGTCCACAATGTGGACAATTCAATATCTACCTCTTGTGAATCACCCAACCCCGACACAGACAGGCAGGCCGCTAATTCTAGTCCACACAGCACACGATTTATTTATATACTGTAGTTGTCTTCCACAGCACACAAGGCAAGCAGAGTCCTTCCACTTCCACTCCTCCTCACGAGCTTTGTCCACTTCCTCCCGACTCTGGCCCATGACTTCTGGTGACTGGCACCCAAAAGGACTCCAGTTGCCCAACGAGCTTCTTCCGGGTGTGGCGAATTGCTGCCAAATAGGGCCCTAAAAAACATCAATGCGCCCCAAGAGGGTTGAACTTCTATGGTCATGACCCGTGGCCCCGCTGGAAAACAAGAGAAACAGACCTGGAAATACTCTCTCTCCAAGTTCTTATATAGTCAGGGCGTCCCTGCTGGTTAAAGACCCCGGCCATCCACCATACTATCTTGTGATGTAATCTGTGGATGAGTATCAGCACCTTTTGAGTTCTTATTAGGGATAGAAAAATAGCTTAATCCGACCAGTCATCCTCATTCCTCAGGCTCTATTGTAGGCACGGAGCTGGACAGTTTGACATTCGTGGCAGAGCGACTGGCGCTGAGCAGACTCCTGTCAATCATGGAGAATCCACTGCATCCACTGAACAGGATCATCTCCAGACAGAGGAGCAGCTTCAGCGACAGACTGCTGTTACCATCCTGCTCCACTGACAGACTGAGGAGACCCCACACTATGCGACTCTTCAATTCCACTCGGGGGGGTAAACGTTAACATTATACAAAGTTATTGTCTGTTATACCTTCATTGTTATCACTCTTTAATGTAATATTATTTTTTTTATCAGTATGCTGCTGCTGGAGTATGGGAATTTCCCCTTTGGATTAATAAAGTGTCTATCTATTTATCTCTTCTATCTCATTCTGATCCTTGGTATTAGTGAAGAAGTGGCTTCATAGTGAACATATGGTTATATATTTATCGTGTTCTAGGCATGGAACCCAAGGTCACTGACGCCCCAAAGTTCTTTTATTATTTTACAGTATATTGTGTCTAAACTGCAGCCTACACTCACCTGTGTCTGCAATATTTCCTTAATTGAAAAAGTAATTAAGAACAAGGAAAGATATTTTATCTAAATATGGAAATCTAAATTTAGGTGAGGGTGGCATGTTGGTGCAGTGGTAGTGCTGCTGCCTCACAGTAAGGAGACCCGGTTTCGCTTCCCGGGTCCTCCCTACGTGGAGTTTGCATGTTCTCCCCATGTCTGCGTGGGTTTCCTCCCACAGTCCAAAGACATGCAGGTTAGGTGTATTGGTGATTCTAAATTTGCCCTAGTGTGTGGAGGGGGTGTGTCCTGTGGTGGGTTGGCACCCTGCCTGGGATTGGTTCCTGCCCTGTGTTGGCTGGGATTGGCTCCAGCAAACCCCCATGACCCTGTGTTTGGATTGTTTGTGGCTGTTTCATCCCCCAGTAAAAGTAACAGCTTTTGTTAATACATATAAGGGGTCTTGCATTCTGTTTAAACCGACTCATGGCATCAGCTTCAGCAACAGACTGCTGTCACCATCCTGCTCCACTGACAGACTGAGGAGACCCCACACTATGCCACTCTTCAAATCCACCCAGGGGGGTAACGTTAACATTATACAAAGTAATTGTCTGTTATACCTTCATTGTTATCACTCTTTAATGTAATATTATTTTTTTTATCAGTATGCTGCTGCTGGAGTATGGGAATTTCCCCTTTGGATTAATAAAGTGTCTATCTATTTATCTCTTCTATCTCATTCTGATCCTTGGTATTAGTGAAGAAGTGGCTTCATAGTGAACATATGGTTATATATTTATCGTGTTCTAGGCATGGAACCCAGGGTCACTGACGCCCCAAAGTTCTTTTATTATTTTACAGTTTATTGTGTCTAAACTGCAGCCTACACTCACCTCCTTTGTATTCACTTTGCTAAAAGGTCTGCACATGACATCACTTACACCTTCTGTCCAGACTCACTTTGACCCACCCAGGACCCTGCCGTCACCCAAACGCTCATGCACTGAAGGAGATCCGCTTACACCTTGTGACCCACCCTTGGCTAAGTCAAAGTTAAGTGCAAAGGAAAAAAAAAAAAAGCAAAACAAGATCAGTAAAGTACATTTTGTGTGCCAATTAAATGCTTCTTTTCAAGAAAATCATTGAGTGCCAGAAGGCTCCCAATCAGGATGGCTCCAGCCGTCTCTACCTTGGAGGGGTAACGCCTGTGTGCGTCTCTCAGCAAGTCAAACGTCTGTCACTCAGCCATCAAACTAAAGCTCTGCTTTTTATCTCTGGGCATCTCATGTCATTTTAAATGTTCAAACTCCAATTATGGGATCGAGCTCATTGAAGCAAGAAAGTCAGTGGGAGAGTTCTCCAGGGTGGAAGTGAGACAGTGCGGAGCAACCACACTGGAGCCTCACTTCCCACGACGGCACTGCAGGGCGCAGAGAAACTGCCCCGCGACAAGGACGGACAGGTCTCGCTGTCATCTGCCATTCAGCAAACCAGGTGAACGTGAGGAACGTTTCATGTGGGGGCTCCCCAGGTTTCACTTTTTTTTCTATCTGAATAAACTGTTTGTAAAGCCACCAAATTGTTTTAGAGAATTCTTATTCACAGGTGAATGATTTCTGAGATGGGTGAAATTGTGCTCTGCTGTCAGGGAGGGATCAGATTAAAATGTTATGGACTGACAATCCTAGCATGACGAAATGCTTTGTGGGACTGAGAGAGTGAACTTGGTCCACAGTGCCTTGAGCATGGGAAAGGCACCATTTAAATAAAACTATTTACTATTATTATTATATGTTTTATGGGTTGTTTCTTTTTTTTACTAGCAACCCATTTGGTTCCTTATGTCTTATTGTCCGATGGCTATGACTTTACAGAACCGAGGAAGGTGATATTCTGAAACTGGGCAGCACTTGCTTTAACTCACAGCTCATCAAGATAGTTCTAGAAATCTACTCGAGTAATGCCAAGTGCTCCAACTAAGACTGGAATCACATGAGCGTTTGTATTCCAAATCAATCTCGAGGTCTTTGTATTTCCATGAGTTTTTGCACCTTTTTGACAGAGACATTCACGTCTTTTTGATTTGCTGTGTTGATGAGCCGACATCACCTCTTGCTACTGTCATGGAGAGCGATGTCCAGTTGGTTGGCTCAAATGGTACAATCAGTGTTCAAAGCCATGTCTCGACTATTTTAGACTGGTGATCACACCAATGACCAGGCAACATGAGGCCAAGCCCATGAAGCATTGACCAGTGCAGGTAGCTAGCTATCCAATTGGGCTTTATTTACCCTCTGGGGGGGATTTTGGCTTTTTACAGAAGCCCTTTAAATGCATACAGTGATAGACAGCCGGCAACTCAATCTGACCAGGGCGTCCCAGGATGGGAAGAGTGGAGAAGGGCAGCCTTTCCAGGACACTGCCTCCCCCAGGACACTAAGTGGCATCTCCCCTGGATGATAGCGGAGCCCCAGATTCCCTCAGGGCATCCTGGGACTTGGAGTCCATTTTCTCAGCCCTGTGCGGTGGTGGGGGTGCTGCCAGGGGGAGCTCATAAAAGACCTGGGGAATACTACTTTTTCTACAACTCAGAAGTACTTCGGAGTCACGAGGATGGAAGCCCATAGTACTTCCGAGATGATTAAGGACTGATGAGGTGGTGTTTGACCCGGAAGAAGAGGAGAAGCACTTCCAGGTCATGGACTATTTAAAGGACTGGTGAAGACCCAGCAAGGAGAGCCAGAGTTGGGAGGTTGGGTGACGAAGTTGCTGGGAGTGGAGGATTATTGTTGTATTATTATTGATCGACGGGCGCTGAGCAGACTCCTGTCATCATGGAGAATCCACTGCATCCACTGAACAGGATCATCTCCAGACAGAGAAGCAGCTTCAGCAACAGACTGCTGTCACCATCCTGCTCCACTGACAGACTGAGGTGACCCCACACTATGAGACTCTTCAATTCCACCCAGGGGGGTAAACGTTAACATTATACAAAGTTATTGTCTGTTATACCTGCATTGTTATCACTCTTTAATTTAATATTGTTTTTTATCAGTATGCTGCTGCTGGAGTAGCTGAATTTCCCCTTGGGATTAATAAAGTATCTATCTATCTATTGTAGAATTGTGGTGTGTGTGGTGCTTTGTGCACTTTATTGAAGAAAATAATTAAAAATTCTACTTGGTGCTTTTTACGCGTGTGTCTGTTGGGTTTCACAGGGCAACAGCAACCCCTAACGTCCACAATACCATATATACTGGCGTATAAGTCGGGCCTTGAAGCCCGAAAAATCGATCATAAAATCAGACCACAACTTATATGCCCGTTCAAAAATACGACACTTCAATTTTTTTTTCTCTTACATCATCTTGCCTCCTCCAATCTCGCACCAGTTTCTCAGACACATCGAATTTTGTTGCAGCAGCACAGTTACCAATTTCTTTCGCTACTTCAACAACTTTTCATTTAAAACCAGCTTCATATTTTCTTCTGATCGAATGCTCCATCATAGATAAGGTGTATGAGGGTGTGACGCGAGATACAAAAAAACACAAAAACAGTGCAAACGCCGCGTCGGAATAGTTCAGGTATTACCGTGTGGTCACGTAGGTGCAATGCATAGGAAAAAAAAGGCCGTGTGCTCCGTGGTGACTCTCTCAGGTGGGCGTCGGCATATCATAATCTCTTGGACCAATAACGTGAGTTTTCCGCAATCGACTTATACAACCAACATTATAAAATACTAGGCTGACCCGCTTTTTAAGGCGACCGACTTTTAAGTTGACCACTTCTTAAGGCAATTCAATATGTAGATCAATTTGATATTTTATACAAACTCATTAATTTGGTTATATTGCATTTGAGAGGTATTACTTTAATACTCGTAGTTTCTCTTATTTTTGTGATGAAATTTAAACTTTTTTTCTATATTGAGGTCGCCCTTTCAAACCCCCCTGATATTTACTACACGGTGAGGCATTTGTACTCCATCAACATTAATTATTTCCAGAGACATAATTTTGTCTATTTTTCCAGCGCATCGCGCACAAAAGCAAGGGAACGATGGGAGCACCAGAACTCTGTTCACATCATGTCGCTTTGTACCGCAAGCTGCAAGTAGTAAGTCAGTGATAAGCGAAATAGCGCTACGCTTTCCACTCACGGGACGGAAAGACAATCCTGACCGCTTTTATATAGTAAGAAAGAAGAAGAAGATATCGCACAGTCTGGAGTAGAAAAATCATCTTTTACCTGGAAAAACGAAACTACAAATCCCATCGTGCATTGCAAAATGGACGGGGCGTGTGTGAAACTCAGCGCCTGCGTAGCACTCACGGGACGGAAGGACAATCCCGACTGCTTTTATATAGAAGGATGGGAAATTATACAGTAAAATCAAGCCCCGACTTATCTGCGGGAGAACTTACGTGAGTATACAGAGGTGTGAAAAATATTTGCACCCTTCCTGATTTCTTATTCTTTTGCATGTTTGTCACACAAAATGTTTCTGATCATCAAACACATTTACCAATTGGTCAAATATAACACAAGTAAACACAAAATGCAGTTTTTAAATGATGGTTTTTATTATTTAGGGTGAAAAAAAATCCAAACCTACATGGCCCTGTGTGAAAAAGTAATTGCCCCCTTGTTCAAAAATAACCTACCTGTGGTGTGTCACACCTGAGTTCAATTTCCGTAGCCACCCCCAGGCCTGATTACTGCCACAACTGTTTCAATCAAGAAATCACTTCAATAGGAGCTGCCTGACACAGAGAAGTAGACCAAAAGCACCTCAAAAGCTAGACATCATGCCAAGATCCAAAGAAATTCAGGAACAAATGAGAACAGAAGTAATTGAGATCTATCAGTCTGGTAAAGGTTATAAAGCCATTTCTAAAGCTTTGGGACTCAAGCGAACCACAGTGAGAACCATTATCCACAAATGGCAAAAACATGGAACAGTGGTGAACCTTCCCAGGAGTGGCCGGCCGACCAAAATTACCCCAAGAGCGCAGAGGCGACTCATCCGAGAGGTCACAAAAGACCCCAGGACAACGTCTAAAGAACTGCAGGCCTCACTTGCCTCAATTAAGGTCAGTGTTCACGACTCCACCATAAGAAAGAGACTGGGCAAAAACGGCCTGCATGGCAGATTTCAAGACGCAAACCACTGTTAAGCAAAAAGAACATTAGGGCTCGTCTCAATTTTGCTAAGAAACATCTCAATGATTGCCAAGACTTTTGGGAAAATACCTTGTGGACTGATGAGACAAAAGTCGAACTTTTTGGAAGGCAAATGTCCCGTTACATCTGGCGTAAAAGGAACACAGCATTTCAGAAAAAGAACATCATACCAACAGTAAAATATGATGGTGGTAGTGTGATGGTCTGGGGTTGTTTTGCTGCTTCAGGACCTGGAAGGCTTGCTGTGATAGATGGAACCATGAATTCTACTGTCTACCAAAAAATCCTGAAGGAGAATGTCCGGCCATCTGTTCGTCAACTCAAGCTGAAGCGATCTTGGGTGCTGCAACAGGACAATGACCCAAAACACACCAGCAAATCCACCTCCGAATGGCTGAAGAAAAACAAAATGAAGACTTTGGAGTGGCCTAGTCAAAGTCCTGACCTGAATCCAATTGAGATGCTATGGCATGACCTTAAAAAGGCGGTTCATGCTAGAAAACCCTCAAATAAAGCTGAATTACAACAATTCTGCAAAGATGAGTGGGCCAAAATTCCTCCAGAGCTGTAAAAGACTCATTGCAAGTTATCGCAAACGCTTGATTGCAGTTATTGCTGCTAAGGGTGGCCCAACCAGTTATTAGGTTTAGGGGCAATTACTTTTTCACACAGGGCCATGTAGGTTTGGATTTTTTCACCCTAAATAATAAAAACCATCATTTAAAAACTGCATTTTGTGTTTACTTGTGTTATATTTGACTAATGGTTAAATGTGTTTGATGATCAGAAACATTTTGTGTGACAAACATCCATCCATCCATCCATTTTCAAACCCGCTGAATCCGAATACAGGGGCACGGGGTCTGCTGGAGCCAATCCCAGCCAACACAGGGCACAAGGCAGGAACCAATCCTGGGCAGGGTGCCAACCCACCGCAGGACACACACAAACACACCCACACACCAAGCACACACTCGGGCCAATTTAGAATCACCAATCCACCTAACCTGCATGTCTTTGGATTGTGGGAGGAAACCCACGCAGACACGGGGAGAACATGCAAACTCCACGCAGGGAGGACCCGGGAAGCGAACCCAGGTCTCCTAACTAAGTGAGGCAGCAGCGCTACACACTGCGCCACCATACAATACAATACAATACAGTTTATTTTTGTATAGCCCAAAATCACACAGGAAGTGCCACAATGGGCTTTAACAGGCCCTGCCTTTTGACAGCCTTGACTCTCTGAGAAGACAAGGAAAAACTCCCAATAAAAAACTTGTAGGGAAAAATGTTCAAAGAGAGACCCCTTTCCAGGTAGGTTGAGCGTGCAGTGGGTGTCAAAAGTAGGGGGTCAATACAATACAATACACAGAACAGAACAATTCCTTAATACAGCATAATAATAAAAATTTTAGAAGTACGGTTTAACAAACCATGCCGCCCAGCTTAGAGTCGTATGCTGTATTTAGAACAATGTTAACAAATTGTTTTTTTTCAATCAGTAATAAAGCCTATTGATCATGAGTCCAAAATTATTTATACTATACTAGCTGTGTAAGCTCATGCTGTAAAGGGTCCTAGAAACTTTTGAAATCGTCAGAAAAAAAACTGAAATGTAGAGAAGTCAGGTAATTGAAAGGAACTCCTCTGGGCGTCTCTCTCCTCGGAGGATTTGTTTTGCCGATGTGCTCCCATCGCTTCTGTATTAGCGGCGGGAGGAAAAGCAAAAGGAAATACCATTTTGCCGATGTTAGCGGCTAAATAATAATAATAATAATACATTTTATTTGAAAGCGCCTTTCAGAACACTCAAGGACACTGTACACAGTAAAAATAATAATAAAAGTAAGAAAACAAAAAGCAGGCAAAAGAGCAGGTAATTTACAAGATCATAAAAACATAAAACATAAAACAGTTCCAAGATAGGAAAATGGAGAAAGTTATGTGGGATAAGCTATTTTGAATAGGTGAGTTTTTAGTCTAGACTTAAAAAGAGAGAAAGAGGTGATGTTTCTTATTTCAGTAGGTAGGGAATTCCAAAGTCGAGGAGCAGAGCAACTGAAAGCCCTGCTCCCCATAGTGGCGAGACGGGGGACAGGAACAGAGAGAGAAAGAGAAGAAGAGGACCTGCGACACCGAGATGGGATGATGATCTGTACCAAATCAGAGAGATATGGAGGAGAGAGACGATGAATAGCCTTAAATGTATACAGAAGTATTTTAAAATCAATGCGATATTTGACCGGAAGCCAATGGAGCTGCTGGAGAACAGGGGTGATGTGGTGAATAGAAGGGGTCCTGGTGATAATACGGGCAGCAGAGTTCTGAACACGTTGAAGCTTATGAATTGATTTTTGAGAAAGACCAAAAAGAAGTGAATTACAATAGTCAAGCCGAGAAGTAACAAGAATGGCAGTGGCCTGTGGAGTAAGAAAGGAACGGAGACGATTGATGTTACGCAACTGGAAATAAGCAGACCGAGTGACGTTATTGATGTGTGAATTAAAAGACAGAGTACTGTCAAGGATGACACCCAAACTTTTCACACATAGGGAAACAGAGACTGGCAAGTTATTGATAGCAATAGAAAAACTATTAGAAAAGCGACTTTGCCTTTCTTCTGAGGTTTCGTTTTGCAGACGTGCTCGCCTCGCTTGTGTTACTAGCGACTAAGCGAGTTTTCTGTTTCCTCGGAGGTGGAGCCCTAACCTCCCCAACTCCCACCTCTCACTTCCAGGACAGACAGACACACACACTTCCACACATAAGACATTTATATATAAGAAGTGCCTTCCGTAATAAATATAATCCAAACTCCATTATTAGTAATCCCTTATTACTATAATTTTAGCACAGTAATAATGATTATTATCATTATTAATGTTATAGTTTAATAGTACTGTAGCTTGTCATATTTGTCAGGGGTTTTTGCCCAAAATGACTGACCAGACCAGAACAGATTACAACTATTTACACATGAAATGCAATTTGTTTATCAAATGGAATGGAGACCCAGTAAGTAACTTACTCAGCGTCTCACATTGAATCTGAACGAAGCATCCGACATGCAACCTTTTGCATTGCACTCCATATCCTAAGTCATTAGGCCACAATGCTTCAGTCCAATATTATTTCTGTTTTCTTGTCACGATAAGACAGGTTAACCCGCCCAACAATAGTCTCCCTCTTTTCCAAAGAATCCCCCACAGCTTTTAAAACAGTTGAGAGAAATGAAGTCCTTCTAGTGTTTCCTGGATTTGCCATCGCTGACGGCTCTCTGTATGCTTTTTATGGTTCGCCACCACACCACTTCTCAATAGCCATGATGACACCTACCACAGAAACAGACCCAAGCCCACCAGAGTCCTCTGCTGCCTTCAACTTCTAAATCGTTAAGCAGTATGCCATCAATTCTTTGTTGTTCTCCGATGTCCTTCTCCAGGGTGTTGGGTGAGCTACGCTGTAGGGCAGCACTACTGTGTGATACTCCTCCTCACCTCCACCTGGCAGCCTGGCATGGAAGTGCAAATAAACCCAGGCTGACATGGAAAGGGCATGGCAACTCCACACAGGAGAGGATCTAAGCCCTGAGTGAGGAGGAGGCAGCAGCCATACCACTCTACCACCTAGAGGGAAGACCTCTCGTGCCAGGAGCGAACATCTGTTAAAGCCCAGACTATAAACAACTTAGGGGAATGGAAGGCAAATAGCCTTTAACAAACAGTCGTCCATTGTTCTTCGCAGTTATAAATGCACAATCTGAGCTCAGCTTGCTTTCTGTATGGCGTAGTGCTGAAGCCTTTGGGGAAATAAGCACATTTTTTGACAGTTTTCCTAAAAACGTCTGTCTGTACGGCTGAGGTGCCCTGGGGGCCAAGTGCCCCCAAAGTTATTCTGCTCAAGTTTAAGTTTCCTTTGCACGCCCCGGGGAGGATTCACTGCCAGGGTTCAACAGGAAACCCCATTCATAAGTATTGTGACATCTGTCTGCATAATAAGTAAACTGAAACCAGTGGCCGGCAGAGATGATATTTTATATCGCTCTGTGCAACTGCCTTTTCTTTTTCAAAATTCCCCTACGCTTATAAAAATTAGCTCTTGTTCTTTTTAAAGGAATGCGATGTTTCAATGAAAATCTGTATACACATGACTTCTTAGTAAAACTGATATAAATAAATGCATACCCTGTCCTTCCTTTCTCATCGACCAAAAAAGTGAACAAAAGATTTGACGAGCGAGTCCATGTTCTTCTCATGTTCACCCATTGAGGACGATCCCCTCTAATTTTTGGCTCCATTGTCTGCTAAATCAAGTTTCAAAAATTAATCTGACCCAGATCTCCTAGATCAGGGGTTCCCAAACTTTTGGACGTCAAGTACCCCATGAGGTTAAGTGAGTTGCGTTGCGTACCACCCGCACCTTGTTGAAAGGGAGGGAGAGCTGTAAGAGGGGGAATTCGGGTCTAAACCGCCCCGAAATCTGAATAAAACTTAAAGAATTGGAAGAAATTATGCATAAAATTAATGAAAAAATTTGTGCATGTACATAAATTGATAAATTCCACCCCGAAACTGAATCCTGCCTTCGGCCTGTATGTGACGCAGTTACCGAAGATGAAATGGTATCGGCTTTGTGCTTAGATGTAGTGACTACGATGCAATACAGCGGCAGTGCACGTATAACAACAAACGCGAGCGGTTTCTGTGAGGCAGAGTTACTGAAGACTAAATAGTGTCGGCGTTGTGCTTTCATCTAGTGACCAAAAGCTCAAACAGTGAAGTAGAAGTTGACTTCCGCGAAACGGAATTATGGTAGCGTTAAAAGAACTAAATACCGATTTGAATAATAGGTTTTATTTATTCAGATGACGAAATTTCACACCACACTAAATTTGGGAATCCACGTATTATTGTATTTAAACAGTTTCACTGGTTTTTGCTCACAACAGGCTTGTCATAAAGGGTTTTGCACAGATAAATTAAATTTCAGGGGCTGCGATGCGTACCACCTGAAAAGGCTCCGCGTACCACAGTTTGGGAACCGCTGTCCTAGATTAAATGCAAGCATACATTAGTTCTTGCATTTGGAAACAAAAGGAATAATAAACAGGACAGCAGGGCACCTGGGGGCATTCAGACTGGCACCTGCTTATGAGTCACATCTGGCATACTGGGTGTGGTGTGCGTGAAGTGAGATTCTTGAGGTCCTGCTACAACTGGAGAAGGTGCCCCTCTGGTTGCCCTTCACACCCAGTATAATACCAGGGTGGTCAGTTTTATCCCAGGTTTTGAATCTGACAAATTTAAACAAAGAAAAGAGGAGTAAATAGAAAAGAACACAAAATATGCAAGAAAACAAACCACAAGACTGTGTCACTGCGTCAAAACACCATGTTCAGGCCTCCTAATGTATGGATTGTGATCATGGGAACAGTTTAAGAGGTGGCCATGGGGGCCATCTTAGACATATATAGTGGTGTGAAAAACTATTTGCCCCCTTCCTGATTTCTTATTCTTTTGCATGTTTGTCACACAAAATGTTTCTGATCATCAAACACATTTAACCATTAGTCAAATATAACACAAGTAAACACAAAATGCAGTTTTTAAATGATGGTTTTTATTATTTAGGGAGAAAAAAAAATCCAAACCTACATGGCCCTGTGTGAAAAAGTAATTGCCCCTGAACCTAATAACTGGTTGGGCCACCCTTAGCAGCAATAACTGCAATCAAGCATTTGCGATAACTTGCAATGAGTCTTTTACAGCGCTCTGGAGGAATTTTGGCCCACTCATCTTTGCAGAATTGTTGTAATTCAGCTTTATTTGAGGGTTTTCTAGCATGAACCGCCTTTTTAAGGTCATGCCATAGCATCTCAATTGGATTCAGGTCAGGACTTTGACTAGGCCACTCCAAAGTCTTCATTTTGTTTTTCTTCAGCCATTCAGAGGTGGATTTGCTGGTGTGTTTTGGGTCATTGTCCTGTTGCAGCACCCAAGATCGCTTCAGCTTGAGTTGACGAACAGATGGCCGGACATTCTCCTTCAGGATTTTTGGTAGACAGTAGAATTCATGGTTCCATCTATCACAGCAAGCCTTCCAGGTCCTGAAGCAGCAAAACAACCCCAGACCATCACACTACCACCACCATATTTTACTGTTGGTATGATGTTCTTTTCTGAAATGCTGTGTTCCTTTTACGCCAGATGTAACGGGACATTTGCCTTCCAAAAAGTTCAACTTTTGTCTCATCAGTCCACAAGGTATTTTCCCAAAAGTCTTGGCAATCATTGAGATGTTTCTTAGCAAAATTGGGACGAGCCCTAATGTTCTTTTTGCTTAACAGTGGTTTGCGTCTTGGAAATCTGCCATGCAGGCCGTTTTTGCCCAGTCTCTTTCTTATGGTGGAGTCGTGAACACTGACCTTAATTGAGGCAAGTGAGGCCTGCAGTTCTTTAGACGTTGTCCTGGGGTCTTTTGTGACTTTCGGATGAGTCGTCTCTGCGCTCTTGGGGTAACTCTGGTCGGCCGGCCACTCCTGGGAAGGTTCACCACTGTTCCATGTTTTTGCCATTTGTGGATAATGGCTCTCACTGTGGTTCACTGGAGTCCCAAAGCTTTAGAAATGGCTTTATAACCTTTACCAGACTGATAGATCTCAATTACTTCTGTTCTCATTTGTTCCTGAATTTCTTTGGATCTTGGCATGATGTCTAGCTTTTGAGGTGCTTTTGGTCTACTTCTCTGTGTCAGGCAGCTCTTATTTAAGTGATTTCTTGATTGAAACAGGTGTGGCAGTAATCAGGCCTGGGGGTGGCTACGGAAATTGAACTCAGGTGTGATACACCACAGTTTGGTTATTTTTTAACAAGGGGCAATTACTTTTTCACACAGGGCCATGTAGGTTTGGATTTTTTCTCCCTAAATAATAAAACCATCATTTAAAAACTGCATTTTGTGTTTACTTGTGTTATATTTGACTAATGGTTAAATGTGTTTGATGATCAGAAACATTTTGTGTGACAAACATGCAAAAGAATAAGAAATCAGGAAGGGGGCAAATAGTTTTTCACACCACTGTAATACTCTCAGTGAGTGCTGGGTCTTCCCTGAGGTCTCCTCCCAGCTGGTCATGCCATTACAACCTCCATATCTTGGATGGCTCCTCTCCATACAGAGGGTCAGCGGCTCTACTCCAAGCATCTCACTGATGTCTGCACTTCTCACTTTATCTCTAAGGGAGAGCCCAACCATCTTGCGGAGAAAGCTCATTTCTGCCGCTTGCATCCGCAATCTCATTTTTTGGTCATTGCCCAAAAGCTCATTACCATAGGTGAGGGTAGGGAAGTATATCAGCTGCTAAAATCGAGAGCTTCATCTTCTGACTCAGCTCCTTCTTACCCACTACAGCTTTCCACCTCCATCCATCTATTGATCTCACCATCCCTTTTCCCTTTACTCATAAACAAGACCCCAAGGTACTTAAACTCCTTCACTTGAGGGAGTAACTCACCTCCCACTCGGAGAAGAGAGTCCATCTTTTCCTACTGAGGAAAGTGCTGCAAAGAGGAATGGGCGAACCTGGCCAAGGATAGGTGTGCCAAGCTTGTGGTATCATATTCAAAAAGACTTGAGGCTGTAATTGCTGCCAAAGGTGCATCAACAACGTATTGAGCAAAGGCTGTGAATACTTATGTACATGTGATTTCCCAGTTGTTTTATTTTTAATAAATTTGTAAAAACCTCAAGTAAACTTTTTTCACGTTGTCATTATGGGGTGTTGTGTGTAGAATTCTGAGGAAAAAAATGAATTTAATACATTTTGGAATAAGGCTGTAACATAATAAAATGTGGAAAAAGTGATGCGCTGTGAATACTTTCCGGGTGCACTGTATACTGAAGGAGCGCTACATGTGGTCAAGTTATCACTTTTGTCTCCCTCTTGCTTTGCTACACGTGTGGGCAGCCTACACCCACTGTGATGCTTGTTCTGTTTATCTAATATATAAAGCAGAGTCGATGTATGTATGTGTGTATGTATGTTTGTTTGTCCGCCATACAAATCTGCACCGGGCGTCCGATCGCCACCAAACTGGGGATGGGGCTCCTTTGTGACCAGGAGGAGGTCATGGAGTATGTTTGTTTGGGAAAAATGTTTGTGGTGAAGGGCAGGGCATCTTTTCACCGACACAATGTTCTGCCCACGTCCCCATACTTATCATCGACAAGATGGCCACAAGTTGCAAATGACGTTCACGAAGGCGCCATCTACCGGCACCTTTGGTCCCTGTGCGTCGCTCTTTACCCATGTTTCTTTAAATTGCCAAGAGATGTTGGACGTGTCCAAGTATGACAAGGCCGACTGCTTTGATCGGGTGAAGGGGAACTGTTGTATAGATGTAAAACGTGAACGACCCAGTAAGCGTGACCGGCTGATACACCCCCACACACACTGATAGTGCTGTATTTCATTTGCCAACGTCCGTTATATGGCAGCACGTTTGAACAGAGACTCGCCTTAAAATGACAGCATCCTTCCCCCACCATTTTCCACACACGCAGCAGCGGTTGTATGTCACTTCTCTTTGTACTTACCATCGCCAATGTCTGTTAGATGGCATCATGGTTCAACACAGACGCTCCCTACAAACACAGCACCCCTTCCCGCCATTTTTCCCAGCACGGTTTCAGTGCTACTCTTTCTCACTGGCTTTCCATATTTGTGGTGCTATTTGCTCGCTTTCCCACTCACAGTACGATTTCAGTGTTGCTCTTTCTGACTGACTGGTGCTATTTGTTCGCTTTCTGACGTATTGTAAATAAGGTAAATTCACCTCACTCTGATGCTTATTCCGTACGTAATACCATGTAACACAATATAATTGTCCTGCTTTTCGCTAATATACCCATTCCACCGAAAAAAACACGTAGAATTGGCAGGGCCACTTCAGATGCCAGAAGAAAGTCTATTTCAAGGGCGTCTGAAACGCCACAGCAGACACGATCCAAAGTGGAGGAACTTACAATAAAATGTCAATCAGAAAACTGTTTGTTCGATTTCTATGTTCTGTTTTTTTTCATTTGGGAAATTCACCGGTTATAGTTTCCCGGACAATGGCGGGTACTCCTGCTAGTACTGTATACAGTAATCCCTACTCGATCGTGGGGGTTGTGTTCCAGAACCCCCCGCGATAGGTGAAAATCTGCGAAGTAGAAACCATATGTTTGTATGGTTATTTTTATATATTTTAAGCCTTTATAAACTCTCCCACACTGTTTATAAATATTCCCCACACAGTTATACAGCATAAACCCTTTGTATTCTCTTAGATATTAGGTAAAATTCATTGAAATTATGTATGTAAACACACTGTTTATATACAGTAAAACCTAAATATTATTTTAAAGATATCGAGCGTCTCCAATATCACATATGTTACAGCCATTATGACAGACAGGCCACCAGCAATAAATACGTACGATGCAGGAAAAATTGTATACAGTAAATGTGTGTAAATTGACACTAAACGTACGTACATGTACTAAGTACTGTGCGTAGAAAATTAATTATGGTTGCTCACCAACAAAGACACGACGACTTGTCCGATAACAATGAGTTTAATTTTACTGCACAACAAAGGAGAGCATTGCAGGCCTTCTAAATGAGCCTCTTCAGGCGATTGTGTAGCACCGCCATTGTTCTTCTTCAATCCAAATCCCTAAAGCAGATTCCATCCAGACTACTGCCTTATTGCATCCACTTACAACTCGTTTTGCATCCTGGTTAAAGGACACTTCGGCCGTAGATCTTATATTCTTTTACTCCTTTTTAAATAAAAAGAATCATGGACTCATTGATGCCGTAATGGCGTCCTGCAGCGGTGTAGCTTTTCCCTTCCTTCAACATATCCAAAACGTTTACCTTTTCGGCAATCGTTAACATCTTCCATTGGCGCTTCGGCACAGACCCTGAAGCAGTAGAAGGAGCAGATCGTTTTGGAGCCATAATGAAGGGCTTGACTACGCACAAAGATAAACACAAAAGAGTACAAATGTTAACTCTTTACACAGCGAAACACGTTGATGCTGAATGAGTGAGATGAGACTTCCTGGTTAACGCAGCGGAATTGAATCCGGCGCTCCGTCACTGAGCCAATCAGCACACAGGAACTTAACTGCGTGCTCTGTTTGGTTAGCTTCTCAGCCATCTGCCAATAGCGTCCCTTGTATGAACTCAACTGGGCAAACCAACTGAGGAAGCATGTACCGGAAGTAAAAAGACCCATTGTCCGCAGAACCCGCGAAGCAGCGAAAAATCCGCGTTATATACTGTATTTAGATATGCTTACATATAAAATCCACGATAGACTGAAGCCGCAAAAGTCGAAGCGCGATATAGCGAGGGATTACTGTATACATGCTTTGTCTGCTTTGGTGCTGCTCTTTCATATTTGATTAGTTTTATGTCTACAGCATCTGCTATGGTGTTCAAAGTGTTTAATGCGTTTATTGTGAGGTTGTGCTTTTGTGCTGTTATTTGGTTAGCGCTAGTGTGGCTTCTGAGTAAGAATCATCTATAACAATTTCTGTTCATAGTGTCACTCACTTCTTGTTATGAACAGTCTTAATTGATTGCATGGTTTGACTTTGTTTAATTTATTATTTATTATTCATTTGACATCAATTTGTTATTCAAATATTTCTTGTTTCCTAGACATAATTAAGAATTAATTTGGTATTATTTTGGAAATTCATGTTGACAAGTGTTTGTACCCAGAAATGCAAATACCTCCCCTTAGAATTTGGTCTTCTGAAACTTCATGGTTCTGATCATCAGTGCTTTTAAGATCACATTTAGCTAGAAGGATGTGCTTCACCCAAAACTGATGGTTTTGGACATCAGAGACATGTTCACATAATATCTTCTGCACTCAAGGTGGAACAGAGTGAGTCCCTTTAACCTGTCAGTCCAGGATCTGAAATCTGGGGAGGCAGCCAGGTGACCTTCTCTTTGTGAGTCCAACTGCAGATGTATCTTTCCTCAATACAGTGGCTGGAGTTGAACCTTTCAAATGTTGACGAGCAATAAGCAAAAGGTACCACTGAAAACCGCAGGAAACAAAAAAGGCAAAAAAAAAAAACAGTATGAAAAAAAAAAATGACAATGTCTGTGTTTGGGGATCGTTGTGCACAACTGAGCTGCGGTCACAGAACTAACTGCTCTGTGGATGATTCATTCAGGCATTTCAAGGTCTTTTGGGCAATTCGTTGTAATGAAAGTATCTGCTGAATGTACTTCGTAGTAACGAGATTTCTATAGACTCGTGTCATATGGGGAAGCAATCGGGACCATAAAAATACTTTGTTGTAATGAAAATTTAATTGTAAAGATATTCGTTGTAAAGTAATTTTACCTTTATTCACTTTAGTAACTTACAAACTGTTTGCCATTTTTGCCTATTTGATCACCGATTGGGAAAGTAATTGGAAGAAATACGGCTTGTCTAAGTCTAACGCCCCTCAGGTTGCCAGGCCACAGGTCTTGGCGGTGTAGTTGTCAGTCCAGATGATTGGGCCAGCCGTTACAAACTATTAGCTGGGCATCTTGTATTGTCGAAGTTTCCCCCAATCACTAACTCGAACAGGAGTTCTAAAATGTATACGCCTATACCTATCATTTGGGACTAAATTCTTTGTGCTAAGTATCACTGCAGGAACACACGTTGTACGAAGGTAAAGGTGGTATGGGATGTGTTATCATGCCAGAAGAGAAAGTACAATATCACCATCAGCTGGTATGTTCAACATACAAAATGAGTGCCCTAGAAGTAATTGATCTGAAAAAAAAAACAGAACAATGGCGAAAACAACTTAACTCTTTGAGGGCTGAATATTTTTTTCCAAAAAAACATAGTTTCTGACAAGCAATGGTTTCACACAGAAATTAAGATAAAACCTCTGTTGCTGCATGGTGTGACTGCCAGTTTGCCAAGAATGAGTGGCAGGCTTGCTGCCAGGCTATCTTTGTGTGGCTGGGACGCGGTCTCAGTGCATTGCAATCTGGTTTCTACCTCTTATCATTCTTAAGTGGTAGTCCTCCCTGGCAAACATTGTCAGTACAACGATTAACTGGGGACCAATCAGCTGAAGCTGGAATCTCACATTCATTTTCAATCACTTGTATCAAAATCTGAGACGGGACAAGTCATAGTCCAGTTCAGAGATAACAGGCAAAACGTCGTCCACAAAGTGTTTTGTTTTATGCATTCAGTTTGATCTCTCGCCAGATGTCAGTGCCATTTTTGACGTTGTTTGCACCTTGCTACTCATGCGAGAGTAATGCGCGGAAATCTCGATCAAACCAATGAATCGAACTTTCCTCTTAGCAACGAGAGTCCAGGTAAAAAGTAACGGTTGGTTTTGTTACAGTTTACAGTCGATTACCATCGTCAACTCCTCCTTTTGACAAAAGTCGACATCAGCCCTGAAAGAGTTAATGGATGTTCCAACTGGGAGCATGAAGGGATCCACTACATTATACTGTATGTGGATGTTTGCTATACATTGTGATGGAAAGGCTACCTAAGGTTGGCCTGCCATTTTTAAGGAAAGCTGAGGTTTAAGGGCATCTGAGGCTACCACCCTGAGCTCTAGGAGGGCAGTAGTAAAGCATCTTGAGCACATACCTTACTCCAGGAACGATTAAGGAGGGAATTTCCATGGAAGTAAGGGAGGTCCTTAAGACGTTCATCTGCTCAGAGCCCCCTTAAACTTGGAGTCGGGAGGTGAGTGAAGACCAGAGTTCACTTGGGGTTAGGAAGTCTGGGCAGACACACAGGAGGTGACAGGGAAAGCCATACTGTGACATCTTTTTATGAAGTTGTGGACAAGCCACCCCACCTGATAGAGAGGGACACAAGCTTTTATAGAAAGGCCAGTGAAGATTTACATTGCATTACATTAATTCATTGAGAGATTGATGGTTTATTGTATTGTCATCTTGCATATTATTGCCTTCTGTTGATTATTTGTAAAATAAATGGATCCTGTGGAAATGCTTTGGCCCTCCTGGTTTTATTCTGAGCTCATGGATGGTGAGAGAGTACTTCCTGTCTTCCATATCCTTTAATGAATTCCAGTAGCACTTAACAAGTTCACGTGTGTGCTTGTATATGACTGAAAATCCACTGATCCAACCCTTGGCCACTGGGGTGAAATCTCCCCTAAACAATGACAGTACCAGTATTTTCATCTCCACTAGCCTGGCTGATGCACACATATGTGCCTCCACCACCGGGATTGCTGGTTCTAAATGATTTCAGTCACTGTGCTCTACCTTTTATGATATACCAAATTTGAAATAAATGGGCAGCCTTTGCTCGCTTTCCACTTTTATTGCAACACTGAAACGACTTTAACAGAATATATTAGATGGATGGTGGGACCAAAGCCCATGTTCATTTTCCCCTCTCCTTCAGTTTGTCCCATGCTCATGAAATGCTGTAGAAGTCTGGGCCAAGTTAGAGAAGTCCTTTGATGTTAGAAAAGGAGAAAAGCCATAAATAAATCAAGCGCCTTTGGGAGTTTTTCGGGGCCCAGCGACCTCGCCGTTTCATTGTCGTCCTGATTTGTTGATGTCTGCGTATGCAGCTTTTCCTGGGAGTCATAAATCTTTCTTCTGACCACGATCTCCCCGTCCCAGCGCTCCCTCTCCCTAATTTGCGCACCCATGCACGAGTCAGCCTGGAAACTTGAACGGCCCTGCGTGCTTCGCTGTGAGCGCACGCCTCAAAATGACTGGAGATAAACGTGAGTTATTGTTTCCCATTTTCAAAAGAGCAGCAACATATCCAGAAAGGCATTGAGTGATCTTTGTCCTTTTTTTTTTTCTTTTTTTCCTTTAGACACCTGCAAGCATCTAATGTTTCACTGAGTCCTGAAAAATAAATGCAATGCTTCAATCTCTTAATCCTCGCGGCTCCAGAGACCACTGTTATATGAGAAGTCGCGGTGATGATGCCAGGAGTCGTAGGGGCAGCTTAATCTTTTTTAATTCAAATCAACAGAGTCCCATGTGGCGCTGCTCTGATATCTTATATGCTGCAATCAGACTGACCCAGACTTCGTACGCTCTAAATGATTAATGAAACTGCCTCCCAGTATGTTTCTATGGTGACAGGAAACCCAAAACCCTGTAGGAATCTGTCCAGTCCGAGTGCAGAGAGACACCGTGTCCCCACGTCATATGGGTTTTAGTTGGGGTTCATTTTGTTCTGTTTCATTGATAGGAGCTGTTTGGGTGTGGGTATGTGCAAGATGATCCTGGTAAATAAAAATGAGTGAAAACACACGCGTATTGACGAATGGATTTTTCATGGTCTGTAATATACAAAATCAACCAATTGTCTGAAATGGCTTTCTCTTGAATGGCGGCGTGGTCCAAGCTGACAAATAGCAGATGCCAGACAGAAGTACATCACAGGTAGGCGAGTGTCTGGCACTTGGAGTAATCATCCAAACACCATCTTGTGAGTAAAATGAGGGGAATCAAATAACCTGGGAGAATTCACACATGCTAAATCAAAGCCACCACAGTGAGCTGTTAAGCACACTGCAGCAGGTGAAGAACTCTCCTGAGTTCATGTATGGTTGTGTTATATTCATTGTGTATGGAACAATCATCAACATCAAGTGTGTCTGTGTGTGTGTGAACTGGGCAAAAGGAAAGAGGCCAAAACACCCACACCGGATAAGAGCTAAAGCTGAGGGCTTGGCAGTCTGGGAGGATGAAGTTATATTGTACAATACTGAATACGATCCAAGGCTCTGGAGGTAAAACAGCACGACACCAGTATCTTGCAGGATCAGACGACTCCAAAGGTAATAAAAAGGCTAGATATCAATGTATTTGATGGGATCCAGTATAAGGCAAGAAAAGAGCAAATGCTTCCCACTCAGCCGGGTAGTGAGATCTGACAAGGCCAACTCAGAGAAGGCAAAATCACCTCACAGCATCACATGTTACCGCATATACAGTAAATACGAAAACCCCCATGAAAACCCTACAAGCTAGGAGCTCCAAGTCGGCCATTTTGGAGAAAACAAAGCTAACTGAATTCTCTGAGCTGTGATGTAACGTCGACCTTTCACCTTAGTAAACTGTCTGTCTATTATATAAAAAAAATCCTGGGACGAGACAAAACATTTTTTGAAGAGATTTTTTCAAGTCCTGCGAGTTGAGACTTTGGTTATGAGATTTTTTTCAAGTCACGCCCTCCTCTCAACCATATTCAACCACCCACACGGTCCTCTCACCTCTCATTCGTGTCAATGCTTTTGACAGACACAGTTCCTGCTCTCTCAGCTCTTATCAATTTTAACATTTTCCTCACTTTAAGTTAAAGAAGACATATGTCCAAATCTTATTGAAGAATTATCAACAGTAAAAATGAGTTACACTGGCAATCCTAGCACCGAGAAACGATGAAGTCAAACGAATTAATGCTAAACATGTTGATCGGTTACACGGCAAATTGGTTAAATGCGTATCAATAGGCTGAAAAAGTTGCTGGTGATCGTGCGGAAGATGAAAACATCTACTTACAATATCCCAAAGAATATCAACAACCATTAATACCGTGCGGTCTTCCAGCGGACGAATTACTGTAGAAAGAAGGATGTGTCCAAGAAAGGCAATGTAGTACATCATCAGGGAATAACATTCAACAACAAAGGAGATCTTGATATGCCATTCGTATTAAAACGTTAACAGTTTCCCGTTAGAATAGCTTTTGCAAACACAATTAGCAAATCTCAGAGCCAAACATTCGAAAAAGTCATTTTATTTAATAGAGAGAAAGAAACGAAATTCAATCACAGATCCACCCAGAAGTGTTGCTGGAAGAAGTCCTTCCGGGTGCCCTATAAAGTCATCGTCCAGAGTCGGGAAGAAGAGGACAAAGCCTGTAGGAAGGACTGAAGGCGACGGTGAAAAGATTGTGCTTGTACTGTGGGGAGCAGAGAAAAGCGCTCCCCAACTCTAAATACTTTGTGTGCTGTGTGAACTAGAATAAGTGTCATGCCTGTCTGTGGCGGGGTTGGGGAGGCTGTAGGCGCCCGGGCATCACAGTGTAAAGAGCTGCATGTAGACTGTGAAGGATAGGGGCTGCTAGAGAGCCCTAAACCCCAAACACTAACCCACAAGACAGACCCAGGTTCAAACAAAGGGTGTTTATTACACAACACCTCCAAATGAAGCACATAACACAGTTATCCCTCCTCCAGTTCACCTCTCCTCTCTCCACAGCACTGCCCTCCTCCAGTTGAGTGTTGTCTTCTTTCCTTCCAGCTCCGACTCACCTGGACAAGGCAGTGTAGTCCATTTTATTGAGAACCCAGGAATACTTGCGGTGCCAGGGCCGTTGGCCATTGGAATCAATTCCGGGTCACACGGAATTGCTACATATCATGGAGTACGTCCCCCTGCAGTGCCGTCTGCTGCCACCCACAGACCCCAGTAGGGCTGCGCTGCCGGAATACAGTTCCTGGCATTCCCTGTAAGTTCCTGAATGGCTGTCGATATCCAGGGCAGCTGCCATCTAGTGACTGGGGGGAACAGACATCCCCCAAAGGCAATTCTTCCCTGTCCTTTTTTTTTCTTCCTGGCCAGGGAAGGTCCAAGAAATGTGTCCAGTTGGAATGCCTGTGCATCTGCCTGGGGTTTCCCATCCAGGTAAGGAATCATCTTCCATCTTCTCGAGAAGTCCTTCTCAAGTCTGGCACCTTTCTCTCCCTTGGTCAGGATGTCTGTCTATCCTCTAAGAGCCTCCTGTCAGAGTAAGGAACCATCCCCTATCCTGACTGGGATGTCCACCCATCCCATGTGGCACTTACAAGGCAAAAGGGAAGTTAACTATAAATAAAATGTGAGACACTGTCTTACAGGGAGCAACACCTCAAAAGGATTTAGGGGTTTATGTTGAAACATTTTCATTGTCGAAGCAGATAATATATTTTAAAAAAGTTGACTATATCTCAAGAAACATTATGCTCAGACTACGTATATACAGTGTGGAGACGACCCGGACACAGACAGGTGGACATGTTGGATTTCACCACCACACGTTTTATTATACTGTATACACTATTTACAATTACTAAGTCACTCAGACTCAAAATACAGCGCACAAACCCCAACACACACAGTCCTGGCCTCACAAATGCCTTTATTCGGGCCGCCTCCACACTCTCTCTCTCTCTCGTGCCTCGTCCGTCTTCCACCCAACTCCAGCCATGAATAAAGGGAGACGGCCCCTTTTATACACTCCTGGATGAGCTCCAGGTGGTTTCCGACACTCCCTCGTTGGCCACGCCCCAGCGTGGTGGAAGTGCCGGCTGTTCTCCCGGCAGCTCACCGGGTGTCCTCCTTAATCTTCCCCCCAGCACTTCCTGGTGTGGCGGAAGTGCTGAGGTAACAGGTCCCCAAGGCATTGGGGCCTCCTGGCGGTGACCACGGGCCCCTACAGGGTGGGGCTTCCATGCCCTCAACCCGTGGCCCCCAAAGCAACCAGGATGGCGGCCCCCACATGATCCAGGGTGGGCGCAGACCCACATCCGGTCCCTCATGGCGTCCCGGCCGGGTCGTTGTCCCTGGCACCCCTGACAACAGTTGTGTTTGAAAGTTTGTGAACCCTTTAGAATTTTCTATATTCTGCATAAATATGACCTAAAACATCATCAGATTTTCACTCAAGTCCTAAAAGTAGATAAAGAGAAACCAGTTAAACAAATGAGACAAAAATATTATACTTGGTCATTTATTTATTAAGGAAAATGATCGAATATTACATATTTGTGAGTGGCAAAAGTATGTGAACCTCACGGATGATCAGTTAGTTTGAAGGTGAAATTCGAGTCAGGTGTTTTCAATCAATGGGATGCCAATCAGGTGTGAGTGGGCACCCTGTGTTATTTAAAGAACAGGATCTATCAAAGTCTGCTCTTCACAACACATGTTTGTGGAAGTGTATCATGGCATGAACAAAGGAGATTTCTGAGGACCTCACAAAAAGAGTTGTTGATGCTCATCAGGCTGGAAAAGGTTACAAAACCATCTCTAAAGAGTTTGGACTCCACCAATCCACAGTCAGACAGATTGTGTACAAATGGAGGAAATTCAAGACCATTGTTACCCTCCCCAGGAGTGGTCGACCAACAAAGATCACTCCAAGAGCAAGGCGTGTAATAGTCCGCGAGGTCACAAAGGACCCCAGGGTAACTTCTAAGCAACTGAAGGCCTCTCTCACATTGGCTAATGTTCATGTTCATGAGTCCACCATCAGGAGAACACTGAACAACAATGGTGTGCATGGCAGGGTTGCAAGGAGAAAGCCACTGCTCTCCAAAAAAATTGCTGCTCGTCTGCAGTTTGCTAAAGATCACGTGGACAAACCAGAAGGCTATTGGAAGAATGTTTTGTGGACGGATGAGACCAAAATAGAACTTTTTGGTTTAAATGAAAAGCGTTATGTTTGGAGAAAGGAAAACACTGCATTCCAGCATAAGAACCTTATCCCATCTGTGAAACATGGTGGTGGTAGTATCATGGTTTGGGCCTGTTTTGCTGCATCTGGGCCAGGACGGCTTGCCTTCATTGATGGAACAATGAATTCTGAATTATATCAGAGAATTCTAAAGGAAAATGTCAGGACATCTGTCCATGAACTGAATCTCAAGAGAAGGTGGGTCATGCAGCAAGACAACGACCCTAAGCACACAAGTCGTTCTACCAAAGAATGGTTAAAGAAGAATAAAGTTAATGTTTTGGAATGGCCAAGTCAAAGTCCTGACCTTAATCCAATGGAAATGTTGTGGAAGGACCTGAAGCGAGCAGTTAATGTGAGGAAACCCACCAACATCCCAGAGTTGAAGCTGTTCTGTACGGAGGAATGGGCTAAAATTCCTCCAAGCGGTGTGCAGGAATGAGCAGAAGTTACCGGAAACATTTAGTTGCAGTTATTGGGGGGTCACACCAGATACTGAAAGCAAAGGTTCACATACTTTTGCCACTCACAAATATGTAATATTTGATAATTTTCCTTAATAAATAAATGACCAAGTATAATATTTTTGTCTCATTTGTTTAACTGGTTTCTTTTTATCTACTTTTAGGACTTGAGTGAAAATCTGATGATGTTTTAGGTCACATTTATACTGAAATATAGAAAATTCTAAAGGGTTCACAGACTTTCAAGCACAACTGTATGTTGTTTAGGCTTTCAAAACGCCTGGAGAATTCTGAAATTAAGGAATCCATCATAACATGAAACATGCATCTTCTGAATTTTACTTCTGGATCTTGGGATTCCTGATCATCTGCTTCTGCATCAGATCCATCGGACTCACTAACACTTCTTGTCTTTTGCGACGCCGACCTGATTTGAACACTGCAGGGATTCCCATTTCATTTGCCGCAGTTTTAGCCATGCGCAAGACAACTTTCCACTGCTTGGGACCCCTGACAGGTGTCATGGGTGCCTCCCCCTGACAACGGCTCTACCTGTAGGACTGCAGATCCATGATCTGCTAGGGTTTGATCTGACATATTTTAGGATACAAGCACACTACGTGACAGAATCCAACTCATGTGGTGCATCGCTGCACAAGTCTGATGCCTGGCAGGACTGAACTTGACCTGTCCATGTTCTGACCTGCTGAACTATTTTAGTGTTATATGGAGATGATGCCTACTACAATGGCGATAAAAGCAAGATGAGAACCCAACCCAGAATGAGTCACAGCCATATTCACATTAACCAAACATATTCCAATTTTTGAGATTTAGGAGGAAAACAAATAGGAAGACACAGGCAGAACATGTAAAGTCCACATGATGTGGAACATCTTGGAACACGCACAAATCGGGTTACGACCAAAATGTTCGATAAACTTTTGCATCTGTTCACGACCACACACTCGAACAAGTGGGTGACGAACAAGCCAGTTTCCCTTCCAGTTCGTACGCGCCGGTGATTTCCGCACGTGTTCAGTCTCTCCCTGTACTGTTCTCGGTCAGACGTGCATCGTTACCTCAAAACTGTAATCTCCTCTCCACTCAGTTCCTCCTCACTTCCTTCATGCCAGAACTCGACTCATGCAAGGTTACTTTTCTTGGTTGTTTATGGTTAGTTTTTGTATATATTATGGATTTTTCAAAAGTTCTTTTTTTCCCCTGTGCTTAAAACTCATTAAAAAAGTGTTTACAGAGAGCGGTTTGTAAGGCTGTAGCGTGAACTCTTGAAATGTTACTTTTCTCTGTTCAAGGTTTTCTCAGTGTTAGTCAATGTTTTTACGTTTAGTTTACTATTACACTCTGCATTCTATGGTATAATTAACTATTTTTTTGCTTAAAAATCTTTAAAAAAAATATATTTACATACAGCTCGTACGGCCCGGAACGGATTAATTATATTTGCATACAATCCTATGGGGGAAATTACTTTGGGTCACAACCAAATTGGGTTGCGACCAGAGTTTTGGAACAAATTACGGTCGTGACCCGAGGTTCCACTGTAGTCAATGATAGAATTCCAATATGGAACTTTGAAGCTGAGAAGCAGAAGTGCTAACACCCAGGATTCGACTCAAGAAATGAAAATCTATAAAGGATAGCATCTGACGAGATGAAGGAGAAATTAGCATGACACTGTCTATTGAGTGTGTGAGTAGGACACCAGGACCTAACAGGATACTCGTCACTTGCAATAAGTCTGCAGAATAGGAAGGATCTTATATAGGATCCGACCTTCAGGAGGTAACTCTGCTGGATACTAATGTCTGACAGGATCTGACTCATGGGGGGAAAGTCTTAAGAAAGCTGAGATCTGACAAGACATGTAACAAGATTAGACTCTCGGAAAGGGGCTGCACGTGAAACAGGCATCTGGTAAGATTAATCAGGGACATCTCTGAAAGGTTTGAGCAACTGTACCATCTAGAATCAAAGATTTCTGTCATAGTGGCATTCTATTGAGCTGTTGCCATTGCCAGGCTGAGGAAATCTGCTCTACTTGAAGATGGATCTCCATAACATATTGAGAGTAGCGAGTCAAAAATTGAACTTTCTGTGCACCCCTCATAAAGAAAAGTGAACGTTTGGAAAAATGGCCTTCAAGAACTGTCTCTTTACAGAAACAAAATGCTCAACATAAGCGAACAGAGCTTGGCCAAGATTATGACTGTATTATCAGGCTCCACTGGGCACAAAGGGTGTCCCGTTGTCACTCTGCCCACACCCCAACGTATAAAGATCCTGTGTATTACCTTGCATGGCCAAGAGAGCACATGGAGATCAATGGTCTCTGCAGACACCTTTTCATTTCTCTGACACCAGCCATCTCACAGAAATGAGGTGTTGTTCCTTTAATCTCAGGTCCAGTTTTGAAAAAACATCCAACCTGAAAGAATTCCATTGATTGTCAAAATGTCGAAACTGCGCAGCACATAGTGCATCAACACCCCCCTTGATGGCAAGCTATATGAGTCTGGAGGTGATGAGTGAGCTGCAGAATGGCCCCTGAATGGAGCCTTTCATATGTTCTTGGGGTTAGCTTCCCTGGAGGTAAAATGTATTTTTTAAGCGTAATCAGATTTTAAATGCAGGTTCAACTGCTCAGGATACAATTTCCAGCACTCTAAGCACGCAGACACTGACGCACACAAACAGGGATCCTCTCAATGTTTGTTTTTATGCACACTGCATCAACATGCACAGTGTTTTCTTTGTAAGATAAGTAATATGGAGCTTTAGTGAGTGAGACAAGGAGACATCTGGCCACATCTGGATAGCCTGACCTATCCTGGGGTCATTCTGGTGACCAAGGTTTCTGAACAGGAGCATATCTTAAACTTTTCCACTGAGGATAAATACAAATAAATAAATCAAATGAATGACCATTTTAGTTGATGTTAAAGCTCCAATTCGTTTGGACCCGTTTATCAACTCCATTAAAAATGAATTGCCTCAACTCTCCTAAAATTCAGTTGGATATTACAAAGTATGACCTGCCATAAAGGGGTAGACAATACAGAACAATTGGTCACAACCAAAATCCTCCAGAAAACGCAATACCAAAGAATCGTATTGTAAACGAACATGAGAGATGCATTTATTGAATCAATGGAGATGAAGGCAAACTGGTGTTTAGGTGGAACCAAGCTGGAGATATTTGCTGCATTTGTAAATACTATAAATATTCCTAATACAATATATTGATTTTGGTTTTATTTTTGTATCCAGATTGGTCTTTGTTTGTGTGACAGGGGACTGACCATCCATAAACCACAGGCCTATCCTGTGTGAATCTGGGAGGACAACACTGGCAAGGGCAGAGCAACATGTGAACGCACGTTCTGGAAGCAGCAGACTCTGCCTTCAAACTTGAGCTCCTAAAAGTAAAAACTCCAAGGACATCAGAGTAAGCGTGAGAGACAGGATGAGGGAGAGAAAGGGAGAGGAAGAGTGGGAGAATGATAGAGAGAGAGAGAGAGTTAGAGAAACAGAGAGAGAGAGAGAGAAGGGGGGAGTCAGAGAAACAGAGAGAAAGAGAGAAAGAGAAAGGGGGGAGTCAGAGAGAGAGAGAGAGAGAGAGAGAGAGAGAGAGAAAGAGAAAGAGAAAGGGGAAGTCGGAGAGAGAGAGAGAGAGAGAGAGAGAGAGAAAGGAGGGAGTCAGAGAAACAGAGAGAAAGGGGGGAGTCAGACAGAGGGAGAGAGAGAGAGAGAAAGGGGGGAGTCAGAGAAACAGAGAGAGAGATGACCCTTGAGAGAAAGCATGGAATTGTTACTCACAACACTAGACAGCAAATAACCTGATCATAGCCAAGGTAGCAACCAAACCTTCCTTACAAAATGAAATACGTTTAAAATATATTTTAAGAAATATATTGCTACCTATTTAAAAAATGCTATAAAGTACTGCTAATATAAATATATAATGTCATTTTACATTGTATTGTTTAATATGCAAATAACTGTTATTTTTGCATACTGAAATACATTTTCCAAAATGTAAAAATCTATTTCTTAATATATTTTAAAATACTAGGAATAATGTAAAATTGTACATTTCAGGAAACTATTAAATATATTTTTAAGTATACTATAAATATTAGCTATACAGGGAGTCCTCGGGTTACGACGCCGCGACATACAACGTTTCCAGTTTACGACGTTCACTCCCATAAAAACTTTAAAAAAAATTTGAGATGTGAGTGTTTTGGATTACGCTGTTAGCATCGTATTTACAGACTTACGGGGGCGAACGAGTTTGGTTGCGGGCAGCAAAAGTATGTGGCATATGAGTGAGGGAGTCGGTGAACTACAGGAAGTTTGGTTGAGTGCGACTCAAGTGTATAACTGGTGACTTTTTGGCTCTTATCATGGCTTCTAAACGGAAGTCACAGTCTTCAGATGGTAGTGCTTTGAAGAAGAGGACAACCATCACGATGGAAGTGAAATTAGATATTTTAAAGAGATCAGGAAAAGGAGAATCAGCGACAAACATCGGCCACACGCTAAGCCTTAGCCACTCTACAGTAACAAAAATGATCAAGGATAAAGACCGTATCCTAGAGCATGTAAAGGGATCAGCCCCTATGAAATCAACTGTGATTACTTAACAGCGAAGTGGCATAATTAATGAGATGGAGAGATTGCTAATTTTGTGCCTGGAAGACCAGCATCAGCGATGTATACCAGTAAGTCTAATGTTGATTCAGGAGAAGGCTAAACGATTGTTTCAGGCAATAAAAAGTGAAAAGGGGGAAGGGAGTGAAAGTGAAGAGTTTGCAGCTAGTAGGGGTTGGTTCACTGTTACTACAGTACAGTATATCATTATTTCCTTTTTCTGTTTCTTAGTTGTGTTTTTATGTTCTGGATTATTATTTTACAACTGTGGTTAGGATAGGTAAGTGACTTAGGTTAGGGTGTGTTTCGACTTACACCAAAATTCAGGTTACATCATTGTCGCAGGAACGGAACTGTGTCATAACCCGAGGACCCCCTGTAATATATTGCACAATATTTTAGAATTAATATTTCAAGACATATGTCACTGTTGTATATTGCAATTCAAAAGGACAAGCCTCAACACACAATAAGGTTTGGGGCAGCCACCCATATTTTGTACCTGGCTGGAAAAGGTTTGCATTTCCAATTTGCATTAATTGGAGTTCCAGACTGAATTGAGCTGTTAAGCCAAAGATGGCGGCTTTAATGGCCTTTAAAGGAAGTGATGTCATTAAGTTAGGAACTGGAAGTGACGTCACTCTTGAGGGCCAGAACTGGAATTGGCATCATGAAGGTTGAATCTGGTAGAATTTCCCGTATTTGGTCCGCAGAAATAACAGAGGAAGGTTTAAAGCACCCCGCCACCCCCTAGCCTGGCATGGAATTACCTTCATTTGGTCCATTCAGCTTCCTTCTAAGCGCACATGTGTGACACAGTCAATTTAGAAATATATTAACCTGGCATTGAAGATATCATCCAGTAGTATCTCCTAAGTGTTTCTCCTGTCTAAACCCAGTTACACTGTGACAGCACCAATTATAAACCTACTGTATTAATAACCCAATACAAGTAAGGAAAATGGTAATAAATGGAAGCCAGTAAGTGTTGGCAGAGTGGCCTACTTTTACTACCTCGTGTGAGTTAATAATATAAGGCATGAATAATCTGCCATCGGTCTGCACACACAGTAAATATCTCTTATACACAACATATTTGGAAATTTGTTAAATTCATTAAGCGAAAAGTATGATTCCTCATATTTTAGATCTAATCATAAAAACAGACCTTTTAACTACATATCATTTACATTATATTCGAATATACATTGTAATAACGGGACACCTTGAAAGGAAACTCTTTATAGCTGATGGTCAAAAATAAATAAAGAAGGCAAAAAGGTTTGAGGGTCTTTTGAGACGACATCGAGAACGTTGACTGATTCAAAGATGGCGGTGCTGCCCCTTAAGAGGAAGCCAGACAAAAAGGGGCGGGGCCAGAAGATGACCACTCGGCAGTGGAGTCACAGAGACCGGCGGTCGTCCGATCCGTAGGAACAAAAGGAGGAGGAGTTTTAAGTACCCGTGCCAAGCCTCGGCTCAGGGTGGAATTACGAGTAGATGAGCCCTCAAGTTGTCTTCCAATGGCATGTGTGTGACAATGTCCAAATATTTTTGGGATGTATCACAATATATTTCAATTTTTGTATGGGCTGTGCAGGGTGAAAATCCATGGACACACAGTGATCGAATTATAGTAGCCAATGAAATTAATAAACATATAGACCTGTTTTGGTTCTGAAATGAATCCCTGAATAACTGAAAATAAATCCAAGTGCACGGTGGAAATATGCGAAGTCCACACAGATATTGACTGGACAAGGGTCTCCAGCCGTTCTCCAGGTACTGTCTGGCAGTGCCACTAACCACTGTGCCAATCTTATACTCAATTATGTAAAACTGTATGTAATTAAAAATATTATGAGATGAAGTAGATTTTCAAAAATGGACTCTCCCTCCATTCCTCATTAATTTATTGTAACGGTTCACTGGCTGTTCATTTGTTCTGCACTTCTCACATTGCTACTTCACTGCCTAGCTCCGTTCTTCTCCATTAGTCCCATCTCGTATCTGAGCAGAGATTCCCCAGGGGCCGTACTCGGTCAGGTGGACATTAACCTTCAGCTCAGATTTCGGATTACGTGTCCATTTTCCGCTATCCCTTCTGCCCTTAGCCTCTCCTTTAAAGTTCATCTGGTTAGTGTTAATCCTTAATGACCACCTACGAGTGCTTTAGTTCCAATTCACTATCAAATCAAGGGAACTGTTATTAACAGTAAATAGGCAAATAAAAAAAGTAAAGGGAATCTGACTGTTTATGGGGCCGACTTCAAGCAGCTCTGTACCCAGTCCTCCTTAACTTGCTGCTCTTGTTAAGAAGTGCAGGGTCTACACTGTTGATGCTTTGATTCTTTTTTCATAAATCATTGCTTTTTCTGTCATTTTTAACCAGATGATCAGTCTTTGGTATGTGTGACACAGGCCTAACTCTGATAAAGAAACCCACGGCAGCTGACCCCTTAGAGTGCACTTGTAGTGCTTTGGTTGGGATCATCTCCATCCACCTTAATGAAAGGAGAAGGGCTTGTATGTTCGTCTGTTATTCCAAAAGATGTCTCATCACAAACATTCTTAGTAATAAAAGGTTTTGCATTTGTCATGCCAACAAATGGCGCGTCACAAACATTTGTAGTAAGGCAGGTTTCGAATGCACCATCTGTTGGAATGAAAAATGCAATGCATTTTATTACTACATGTATTACAAAATACATTCCTATGGATGGTGCACTGGAAATATTAACACGGAGGTCTTTTTTTTTTGATCCACTAGCAATGGCGTTAAATTTTAAATGATCCATAACCAGACACTGAGAATGAGCTTCTAAGTGGCAATAACTAGCAGGAAGGCGAAAAACACAGGACAAGAGAAGATCAAACACAAACCTGAATTCACACCGTAATCTGACAATGGAACAAGCAGTTCATTACTAAGAATCCTTTATTCAGTCATTAGAAAGACATTTCCAAAATGTAGCTGATCAAAAACAGAAGCTGAAGATGAGTTAGTCAGGAGCAGCAACTGCATTATAAGAGATTCATGTTGACCAGAAGAAGAGTAAGCAGCCAACCAGCCAAGACTGAAAAGAAATTAGATGAAGCAGAAGGGAACATCAAACAACAAAGTTCTGCCTTATCTTGATGACTGAACAACACACACAACAAATTTTAAGGCAGCGTTATTGATTCATCATTGACAACCCAGCAGAATGTTGTGAAGGGCTTGCCATCAGTGCAAAATTCTCAGAAAGTTAACAATTCACAGTGAGAGAACAGCAAGCAGCTGAGCAAGTGACAGACCCCATTAAAAAAAACTCCGATTTCGTAAGAAAATGGGCTTTTGCTTTCAACAGCCGAGATACATATTATTCTATTACAGGTTAGATTTGAACAAAAACATTATTAATAAATCAGACTCTGCAGCTGCATGAATTAAAAAAAAAAAAAAAAAGAAATCTAGTACATGTTCAGTTAAAATACCACCTCCGGCTGATGGATTTGGCCCGAAAGTTAATACAGATCTACAATTTTGATCTACAATTTACAACCACATGCCAAATTTCATCCACCTGAGTGGAGCCTCGGGTCACGACCGTAATTCGTTCCAAAACTCTGGTCGTAATCCGATTTGGTCGTGAACCGAAGTAATTTCCCCCATAGGATTGTATGTAAATACAATTAATCCGTTCCAGACCATACGAACTGTATGTAAATATATATATTTTTTTAAAGATTTTTAAGCACAAAAATAGTTCATTATACCATAGAATGCACAGCGTAATAGTAAACTAAATGTAAAGACATTGAATAACACGGAGAAAACCAAGAACAGGGAAAAGTAACACTGGAAGAATTCACGCAATAGCCTTATGAACCACTCGTTGTAAACACTTATTTAAAATGAGTTTTAACCACAAGGAAAAACATGAACATCTGAGAAATCCGTAATTTAATAAACAACCAAGAAAAGTAAAATTGCGACAAAGCACGCTACGAACCGATCGCTGTAAACAGAAGTGAAGTGGAGTTTAAAATTCAATAGAAAAAAGTCTTAATTAAATACAAAGAGGTTAAAACAATGCTCGAATCAGTCTCTTTAAAAACAAGCTTGGTGTATTCTTTAACTGCCTTCTCGGCCTTACGTGACCAGCTCTCTCTCTCTCTCTCTCTCTCGCTCGATGCACAGGGAGAAACTGAACATGTGCGGAAATCATCGGCGCGTATGAACCGGAAGGGAAAGTGGCTTGTTTGTAACCCGAGTGTGTGGTCGTGAACAGATGCAAAAGTTTGGCATACTTTTTGGTCGTAACCCGATTTGTACGTGGTCCTAGACGTTCATGACCCAAGGTTCCACTGTATCTCGTCGTCTTTTTGAGTTACGGACATACATAATTCCAAAAAACGGTATATTCGGACTCAGGGAGGTCTAAAATGTCAAGGTTCATCAAAATCTCGAGGTCGAATCTTTTTGTAAAAACAAGCATTTACAATGTTAATGAAAAAATCTGAAATCTGAGGTCCACACAGCTTTCTTCATCCATCCATCCATCCATTATCCAACCCGCTATATCCGAACTACAGGGTCACGGGGGTCTGCTAGAGCCAATCCCAGCCAACACAGGGCGCAAGGCAGGAAACAAACCCCGGGCAGGGAGCTAGCCCACCACAGAGCTTTCTTCATGCTTTAACTTTAATTTTGCTTGTAATTTGTATGTTGTGACCAGTAAGAAAGACTCATTAATAAAGATGTACTGTTGGCATATTTCAATGTTTGCAAATCTGAAACCTACATCTAAAGAGTCATCAGAATTGTTCAAAAGATTGAACTTTGCAGTAATTGGGAATTCTTAATCAAACAAAACATTTTTGAAGCAGAGAGATAGACCAAGATTTTGCCTCCCCAAGCTAATCGAGTGACATGACTATGCTACACTCAAGCGTAACATCAATCACATTGAAATTGTGTGCAACCGTAATTAAATTTATATAATATCGCAAAAATCCGATGAGAATTGACTACAAGCCCTCGTTCTTGCATAACGTACACTCCAGATGGGTACACTCCAGGTAGGTGTCCATAGCAATCGCCATTATCCCAACATTTTATGTCAGCAAAGACGTGACAAAAAGCTCATGGGATATACAGGAATGTATTGTAAGCACTCTAAAAACAATGAGAAATGACCGTTGATCATAACACCCATGATTCGTGATTCAAATGTATCAGTAATAACATCCGCACCAGTGCTTAATTGAATGACATTAGTAAAGAACAAACTCTCACCCAAGGTCTTCTCACAGATTATTTGATTTCGGCGATTGCTCAACAAAAAAGGGAAATGTAAAAAAACAAGAGAGAAATATTGTAGGACTTTTTATTGCCAATTACTTTCAGATTAAACATTTCATGTAGAATTGTTTTAACAGTAACATTTTTCCCTACAATAAAGCTAAAATGGTGGCAAACCGGAACTAGTTTGAAAAATTACAAATGAAATGTTGACACCTTTTACAATTGTTCAACATTAAATGTATTTTTGAAACATATTGTCTTTGAGGCTCAGTTGAACAATTCCTTCCTTATTTTACCTCTGTCATTAAAGCCACTACGATGACCACGGGCGTTACACCACTTTGGTGAAATGTATACCCTTACACCCAAGACCAGTAGCAGCCCTCTGTGCAAGGGTGTGTGAAGCCTCCCGTCATCTCCTGCCCATTCAGTCTATTAGGCAAAATTATCTCCACTTTCATGACCCTTCATTTTCAAAAATATTGCCAATTTGTCCAAACCTCAATGTTATAAATATCTCATTCAATTTTACCTGACCTGCAGAGGGCTGGCGCCCTGCCCGTGCTTTGTTTCCTGCCTTGTACCCTGTGTTGGCTGGGATTGGCTCCAGCAGACCCCTGTGACCCTGTAGTTAGGATATAGCGGGTTGGATAATGGATGGATGAATTTTACCTGACCCCCAGGGATATAAATTGCTATGGGGGCCGATCTTACATCCCTTCTGCTTCCTAAGCCAAACTAAGGCTCTTCACATGTTTTGGGAATGTGCCACTGTTGGTGCCCCTTAGTCTAAACATTATCAACAAAGTTCGTAAAAACAAAGACTAATCTGTTTTGTTAGAACGATGGAAAATGGCAAGAGACAGGGGCAAAGTAAAGTAGGACCAGAAGACAGAAACCAAAACACGAGTGTGGGTCGTTACTAGAATGTTAAACCAACACGTGACAAAACCCAAAATCTAGTCAAAAATCATGGTCAAGGATCTCAAGCAAAGAGGTCTAAATACGAATGAACAAAAGAAAAAGCATTTAAAATATTTGGAGCATACCCACACAATTCAAAGAAGGATTGCTCTGCGGTGCCTGCTTATAAACTGTTGCCCCTGTGATGTCGTAGAGCAGGAGTGCCCAACTCTGGTCCTGGAGGGCCACCGTGGCTGCAGGTTTTCATTCTAACTGTTTTCTTAATTAGTGATCTGTTTTTGCTGCTAATGAACTTCTTTTGAATTGATTTTAGTTGACTTGGTTTTTAAGATTTGTTCCTCTGAATTTCTTCATCGTTCCTCTGAATTGCTTCATTTCTTTCCTTAAATAGAAATAAAATGTGAAGTGAGTGAGCCAACAGAAGACCAACTAAGTCAGGGCCTCAAACTCCAACCAGTTTCTTATTGAGGCGCCGAGTCTCGTCGTTAATTAATCCCGTTCTTTAATTCCATGGCTTGTTGCTGCTCTCATTGTGCAATAGCAGACATTTTAAAAATTGTGGATTGTCTCTTTTCTTAGAGCAGATCAACATTCCTGAGACCTTCATCTTTCTTTATTTTCAGATATTGTAAGATGGTCACAGATTGCTGGTCCTGTTTTGGTTCATTTTGTGTCTCATTATTGTTTGGCTGCTAATTAAGGAAAAAAAAAGCAATTAAGGGGTCTGAGTCTTCAAGAGCAAATCAATTAAAATGAATTCAAAAGAACTTAATTAGCAGCAAAAACAGGTGACAAATTAAGAAAAGGGTTAGAATGAAAACCTGCAGCCACTGCGGCCCTCCAGGACTGGAGTTGGGCACCCCTGTCGTAGAGTGTGACTTCTGGTTGTAGCGGGGCTACATAGTAATAGTGTTGTTCAATGTTTGTACTGAGTGCGTTTTGTTTCCATCGTCCCATTTGCTGTTTGTGTGCGTCAGTAAATGTCGTCCCCGTAAATACAATGATGGAAAGAGACCGCAGCCCCAAATTGGAAAACACCTGTTAACAATCAATCAATCAATCACATCCGGCAGTACTATATAAACAATCTGGAGAGAACAGGGGAGACACGAGGATCACATTTCACCCCAACGCATCAACTTACCTGCTGTTTACCACATCGCGCCATTGCAACCAGTTTGTTTTCATTCCGCCGGACTGACTTCAATTCCCTCATCACCAGAGACCCCGGGGTCAGATTACATCATCCACCACAAGCCGAGGATTCACGGTGAGGTTGCTCCATTTATTCTGGGAAATGCAAATGCCTCTCTTATCCGTTGACCAGTCATCCGCATTCAGGACAGTTGTACACTTGGACTCAAGTTGCCATTGCCATTGCCATTTTCTGTGTTCATTTATTGCTATCTGTGTTTTGTGTTCATTATACAGTGGGTACGGAAAGTATTCAGACCCCCTTCAATTTTTCACTCTTTGTTATATTGCAGCCATTTGCTAAAATCATTTCAATTATTTATTTATGTACACACAGCACCCCATATTGACAGACAAAAAAAAAGAATTTTTGAAATTGTTGCAGATTTATTAAAAAAGAAAAACTGAAATATCACATGGTCCTAAGTATTCAGACCCTTTGCTCAGTATTTAGTAGAAGCCCCCTTTTCAGCTCATACAGCCATGAGTCTTCAAGTTTTTCACAACTGGATTTGGGGATCCTCTGCCATTCCTCCTTGCAGATCCTCTCCAGTTCTGTCAGGTTGGATGGTAAACGTTGGTGCACAGCCATTTTTAGGTCTCTCCAGAGATGCTCAATTGGGTTTAAGTCAGGGCTCTGGCTGGGCCATTCAAGAACAGTCACAGAGTTGTTATGAAGCCACTCCTTCGTTATTTTAGCTGTGTGCTTAGGGTCATTGTCTTGTTGGAAGGTAAACCTTCGGCCCAGTCTGAGGTCCTTAGCACTCTGGAGAAGGTTTTGTCCAGGATATCCCTGTACTTGGCCGCATTCATCTTTCCCTCGATTGCAACCTGTCGTCCTGTCCCTGCAGCTGAAAAACACCCCCACAGCATGATGCTGCCACCGCCATGCTTCACTGTGGGGACTGTATTGGACAACTGATGAGCAGTGCCTGGTTGTCTCCACACATACCGCTTAGAATTAAGGCCAAAAAGTTATATCTTGGTCTCATCAGACCAGAGAATCTTATTTCTCACCATCTCAGAGTCCTTCAGGTGTCTTTTAGCAAACTCCAAGATAGAACTTTTTTTTTATGTTGATCAGTTCCAAAAAAAGACAAATTAAATCCACTGCAACTGAATGTTGTACAATAATAAAATGTGAAAACTACCAAGGAGGGCGGCACAGTGGCGCAGTGGTAGCGCTGCTGCCTTGCAGTTAGGAGACCCGGGTTCGCTTCCTGGGTCCTCCCTGCGTGGAGTTTGCATGTTCTCCCGTGTCTCGTGGGTTTCCTCCCACAGTCCAAAGATATGCAGGTTAGGTGGACTGGCGATTCTAAATTGGCCCTAGTGTGTGTTTGTGTGTGTCCTGTGGTGGGTTGGCACCCTGCCCAGGATTGATTCCTGCCTTGTGCCCTGTGTTGGTTGGGATTGGCTCCAGCAGACCCCTGTGTTTGGATTCAGCGGGTTGGATAATGGATGGATGGAAAACTACCAAGGAATGAATGCTTTTTATAGGCACTGTAGTTTGTAAAATGTCGGATGGCTACTAGTTTGTTTTTTGCAACATATTGTGGCCTACAGCTGGGACTCTTGCCTGGCCGGGATGCCTCCATGCTGGAAGGACCAGAGGTTGGAACATACTGTATCTAGAGCATTACCTCCTCCAGAGCGCCAGGTGGCAGCGGTGCCTCAGACGCCCGCAGAGCTCCATGGGAGCTGAGTGTGATGCAGCCCTGTTGGGTTCCATGGGTGTCGCCAGGGGGTGCTGCTGAGCCCTTCGGAGCAGCTCTTCTGCCACACTGCTGCTGGAAGTAAGTCAATGAGCTTTATAAAAGGAGCCAGCAGCCTCTACTCCGATAGCCAGAGTCAGATAGGAGTAGATGAAACTTGCCCAGAGGAGTGGAGGAGGAAGAAGAGACTGGAGAAGAAAGAAAGAAAAGAGAGAAAGAAGAAGAGCATTATGCTGTGCTGTGACTGTGCTCTAGTTGTGGGAAACAGCGGAAATCGTTTCCCATGAGGGAAAAAAAAAAAAAAAAAGAAAAATTTGTGTGTGCTTGAACTTGTCCCGCGCCTTTCTGTGCGCCCCTAGTGGTCCACAATATATACATCAATCCATTATTCAACCGCTATATCCTAACTACAGGGTCACGGGGGTCTGCCGGAGCCAATCCCAGCCAACACAGGGCGCAAGGCAGGAAACAAACCCCGGGCAGGGCGCCAGGTGTATATATAGTGAATAGATTTTATTAGTAGCAGAAATGCTTTTTAGGGGTAAAGCAAAAGAACAATCAGATGTCATTTCATTAGAAGGTCATAGTCACTGAAGGAAACACTGTTGTAACAAGAATCTTTCAGGAAATAATCATTTCTTTTGCAACAGAAGACTACTTTAACCACATAGCCATTTTCTGAATTATATAATATGGCTACCATTATGTCGCATGTCAAATGTTATGTGCCTCCATGTTGCCTCGCAGCTGTGACTATGCGCACATTTTCAGAGGATTTTTAGTTTTAGCAGAAGCCAAATGCTGTCTCCCTGAATCCTTTACTCCTTCTGCCTTTGAAAGTGTCCTGGGGAGAGGAGAAGGATCCTGATTGGCTGACATATTAGCCACACCCACCAGACCAGTCCATATCAAGACTTTTGAGGGATGACTGGGGAGGAATCAAGAACTAGAAGAAAGACAGAGAAAAAAGAAAGAGAGAACACAAGAAGAACAAAATGAAGCCACCAGTAAGAAGTTATAAGGATAGTTCAGGAGGTGCACAGGAATTTAGGGATCCCTGCCAATTCTGTAAATTCTGAAGGCCCCTACATTGAAGGTTTTCAGCACGATCACTGCTGCTGCACTATCCGCAAGGAACAATGAGTAGATTTCTGCTATGATGTTGCATTTCTTGACATTCTGCTACTTAACTGCAGATTATCTTCTTCTGAAGGGACGGGGATCATGAAGTTGATTGTTCTGTAGCTGGTATGTTTCTTGAGCTGCAGCACAGGGTGTGTAACAGGACACAAACCCTGTCATTCACAGAGCTGTCGAGCCACATTATACTTGGATGTGTTTTTCTTAACACCAGGGGCTGTAAATTCACACGGACTGTTCCTGATGTCAGCGCACTGCCTGGCGTGGGTTACAGAAGGGTTCTTAGGCTGCACAGCTTTGGGAATATCACTAACAGCAAGAGTGGCCTTCAGAAGTGAGACTGACCTGCTTCCTACAGCTCAGGCTGCCTCGAGAACACCCTACACTCCATCGCAGACACTTCTCTTATGTGCTCAACAGCTGACTCCTATTTCCAAGCTTCCTGTGGCCTGTCAGTATCCATTAAAATCATGTAGGCTGAAAAACTGGAGAGCCAAGAGATGATTCTGAGAAGTGGAGCATAGCAAAAGATGATTACATCTGAGGTTGTCTAATCTTGTACTGGCTATTATATCGGTCTGTGTTAACCGCAGCCAGGAGTGTGGCGAACGTGTAGATGACAACCACCGATATAAAAAAAAAAAGATTCTAGTGGCAAAATATTGATTATAATTAGGTATGAGCAGGAATTAGTATTGTGAAAAAGTTTACAGTTTTATATTAAGAAAAAAAAAACAAATTAAGTCAAAAGATAAGAATGTATTAGAACAGCAAAGGTAACGATATACTTCAAGGAAAATAACATAGCTAAAGAAATCAATACAGTAATAATCAGAAATGGAAAAAAAAATTCATCCAAATATATAGCTGATAATATTTGAATAATAAAAAAAATAGGGCAGCACGGTGGCGCAGTGGATAGCACTGCTGCCATGCAGTTAGGAGACCCGGGTTTGCTTCCCCGGTTCTCCCCGTGTCTAAATTGGTTTCCTCCCACAGTCCAAAGACATGCAGGTTAGGTGCATTGGCGATCCTAAATTGTCCCTGCTGTGTGTGGGTGTGTGTGCCCTGTGGTGGGCTGGCACCCTGCCCAGGGTTTGTTCCTGCCTTGTGCCCTGTGCTGGTTGGGATTGGCTCCAGCAGACCCCCGTGACCCTGTAGTTAGGATATAGCGGATTGGAAAATGACTGACTGACTAAAAAAAATTAATCCAACCAAATATATAGCTGGTAATAATGAAATAATAAAAAAATTGGGCAGCACGGTGGTAGTGTTGCTGCCTCACTGTAAGGAGACCGAAGTTCGCTTCCCCGGACCTCCCTGCGTGGAGTTTGCATGTTCTCCCCGTTTCTGCGTGGGTTTCCTCCCACAGTCCAAAGACATGCAGGTTAGGTGAATTGGTGATCCTAAATTGTCCTTCGTGTGTGTGTGCCCTGCGGTGGGCTGGCGCCCTGCCCAGGGTTTGTTCCTGCCTTGTGCCCTATGTTGGCTAGGATTAGCTCCAGCAGACCCCTCTGACCCTGTAGTTAGGATACAGCGGGTTGGAAAATGACTGACTAAAAAAAATAAAGCCATCCAAATATATAGCTGGTAATAATTATATAATAAAAAGAATAGGGTGGCACAGTGGTAGCGCTGCTGCCTTGCAGTTTTGAGACCTGGGTTCGCTTCCCGTGTCCTCCCTGTGTGGAGTTTGCATGTTCTCCCCGTGTCTGCGTGGGTTTCCTGCCACAGTCCAAAGACATGCAGGTTAGGTGCATTGGCGATCCTAAATTGTCCCTAATGTGTGCTTGGTGTGTGTGTGTGTGCCCTGCGGTGGGTTAGCGCCCTGCCCAGGGTTTGTTCCTGCCTTGTGCCCTATGTTGGCTGGGATTGGCTCCAGCAGACCCCCGTGACCCTGCAGTAAGGATGTAGCGGGTTGGATAATGACTGACTGACTGACTAAAAAAAATAAATCCATCCAAATATATAGCTGGTAATAATTCATTATGTGGGGCAAACCAAAACCAAGCAAAAGGATAAATAACAGAACCTGTGAAGTAGAAGATCCAACTACGCTTTCATGAAAATAAATCTATAGATATTGTCGGAGATGGCTGGGGGGGTAACCCGGCCGGGACACCCAGGAGGAGCGCTTATGCCTTCCCCTGACCATGTGAGGGCGACCGCCCTGGTGCCTTTGGGGGCCACGGGTACAGAGCTTTGAAGCTCAACCCTGTAGGTGCCCGTGGTCACCGCCAGGGTGCTAGGGGGAAGAGGAGTGGGGACACCTGGAGTGCTTCCGGGGATGCAGCCGGCACTTCCGCCTCATAGTATAGGGTGGTCCAGATCTAGTTATGCAATTTTCATTACAGTATAACTTAAGTTTATTAAATAGAAAATCACCCGAAAAATCCCAGAACATTGAGAAGTGTGCGAACTGACAAAATGACAACCGTCTCCACGCCGAACTGGAATCATCCCCGCATAAATCAAAGTCATGCAGATGATCTGGATCTGCATAATTAGATCCTGTATAGGGGGGTCCAGATCTAGTTATGCAATTTTCATAATGGTATAACTTAATTAAGTTTATTCCAAAGAAAATCACCTGAAAAATCCCGGACCATCGAAAAGTGTGCAAACTGACGACATGAAGGATCGTCTTCGCGCCGAACTGAAATCGCCCCCGCATAAATCAAAGTCATCCAGACGATCTGGATCTGCAGAATTAGATCTTGGCCACCCTGTAGAGTACCATATATGTTCCCCTTATTGTTTGATAATAGAAATTTAAAAGTCCAGTCTCAGGATCATTTTGTATCTCCTTTTGATGTACGATGTTTTTATGATTGAAGAGGTTTGCTGGGCGCCCAGTGCTACGCTCTCAGTACATCCTGCCCAAGCAAATTTAAATGACATGACGGCCATCGCTCTGCTGTTCTTTAGTTGTATACGAAACTCGTTTACTGTTAACTTTTTTTTTTCTATTCATGTTTTGAAATCTTGCTTTGGGCAAACACGCCGCTGAGTATTTTAATATCAGTTTTATTTATAAAGGATCATTAACATTCATTCAGTGTTCTTGGTCATATTTGTGAATTATCCTGTCAGACTAATTTGCGTGCCTCATTCTACTGTTAACTCAGTTACCTAACAGGCTCTCTCTTATAAAATATTGAATTATTCATCAATTGGCTTAATTTGAGGCAAAAACAATTAACTTTAATAGGATTTAATATTAAAGTGCATTCAGCTCACCTGTTTGTAATTGTGAAAATATCAGAAGCAGGGCTGAAGGTTGCACATTTTAAGGTTGCCATTATAATTTTCTAAATAATTTCATTTGTACAGCTGGCAAACATGGTGTTATGGGAGGGCTTTACGTCTGTGAGCCTTACTAAACATGAAACCCGGCCTCGCTGGATGTGTAGCTTTGCGCTCATTAGAAATTCTTTTTGCACAATTGCTGAAATAGCATAACATTCACTAAGCCAGTGGTTCTCAAACTGTGGGGCGGGCCCCCCTAGGGGGGCACGAAGTAACAAAAAGGGGGGCGCGAAGATGTGAAAAAAAGAAAAGAAGAATCAAAAATATGAAAAATACATCTTACTGAAACCAAAACAAATGAACTTGAACTACATTCTGATACCAGAAAAATAAATATAGAGTTAGATAAATGTTGATAAAAGTTAAGTAGGTATAATAAAATATGCATCTATGATAGATCATTAATTAAAAAAGAACAAATTGGTATTAGTGGGCTCCTTTCAAAAAAACATAAGGCGATTAAAAATATTATGAAAACTCGGGTCGCAATTTCCTTAAAGGTTGAGAAACGCTGCACTAAGCTGTCTAGTCCAGGTCAAGTGATTTGGGGGGGATGGAGCCCATCCCAGCAGCACAGGGCACAAGGTGGGAAACAATCCAGGAAGCGCCCAGTCAGGCTCCCACCCAGATTCATAGTTATGCTGTGCCCTTCCATTGACCCCAACACACACATCTTTGGGATGTGGAAGGAACACTCACAAGGAGAGGGGAGTTTTATAATCTTATTTACTCACGGTGATGTGTGCTTTGGAAATGTAAAACCAAAATCGGACAAACTGCTTGCCACCTCTAAAGTGTGGGTTTCGCTGTATAATAGCAGCTGGCGCTTTAGGTTGATATTTGCAGCACAAAGATTACCATCAGGACCAAACTACATTTGGAAGGAAATTTAAATCATCGTTATTAAGGCTAGTTACGAATAAAGACATAAAACTGAAAAGTCAAAATTACAAGAAGGAACAAAGGTGAATGGCAATCTCCTTGAAGTCTCCCTTAATGAACGGCACACTTTGGGTGCACACTACTTTGCACACTTATTTTACAAAATATCTGATTGTACCAAAATAATAATATTTGCTGCGGGAGCAGGGCCGGATTAAGGTGGGTGCTATTGATGCTGCAGCATTAGGCCCAGATGAAAACAGATTTTCCGGAAGCTGAACCGTTTTCCTTTGCTATATTAACCTCAAAATAATTCTTAGAATGGAATATGGAGTTCGACTTTCGGACACCTAGACACAGCGTTACTTATTATACAGTTCCTATTGTTCTTTGCGCTGTGACGTAACTATAACGTCATTGTGTTTATTATTAACTGAAGATTTCAAGTTATTGCTATGAATTTTACGTTAATCAGTTTACTTATTAATTTAGCTGCGTTTTTTGCGATATCTTGGGGATTCTTGCCACTTTACTATTGTTCGGGAAGTGCCACGTAGTAAATTTTTCACCTTGAAAGTTAGTTGTAAAGTAAAAATCGATGGTTATTTAAATGGTTATCTGTAAAGGTAAAACTAAAAGCCGACCTGTGGGCCCGGCATGGATATTTAGAATTTTTAAAATCCTCGACAGGATTCTGGTCTATTATGAAATTTAAATCGTGGACAAATTTTTACCCTCAAGAGCCTGAACTGAGTCACTTTGACCCAATGTCTCTGCAAATTCATTTTTTCTTGCTCTGTTTCGTAAGAGAATTGTGAAATTTTGTGTATTTCATTGTTAGGTTTTCTGCATTCAGTGCACTTTTCAGACAATGGCTATTGAATGTTGATGTTACATAGTTTGATGTTAATCTCAAGTTGTTAAGATACTACATCGTTATTATAATTCATGTTCAATAAAGGCTGGCTGGTTGCGTCACAAGCAATTAAGGCTCCTTGGTCGGTCGGAGTGCACATGTGCGGTGAGTGTCGAATGCACCAATGCTGAGAAAAAAAATAGGCCTTTTTTGCACTGCAGCATCAGGTCCAATTTCATCTTAATCCGGCCCTGTGCGGGAGCAGGAAGTCTTGGCTTTAATTTCTAAAATGAAACCTACTACTTCGTCACCAGATCCATATCCTGACTAAAGCTGCTGATTAACTGTGCAAACCGCTTCTCTCTGACGTTGTTGTTGTTTTGATATATAATATATTTACCTGTAGACATTATCCTATGTCACACACGTGCAAGTAGGAGGCAGCTAAAGGTCTCAAATAATTGTAATACCATGTCAGACCAGGGGGCGGCAGGGTGCACTGACTGTCTTTCTCAGTTCCTTGCAGGCCCTTCCTGAGAAATCCCACCGAGTTCCAGCGCCTTGGATGATGTCACTTCCAGTTTCTGTGCCTTGGATGACTTCACTTCCGGTCTCAGGGCATTAGACGACGTTTCTTCCAGACTCAGGGTATTAAAAGATGTCACTTCTGGTTCTGGGCCCCATGACGACATAATTTCCTCTAAAGATCTTTAAAAGCGCCATCTTGACTTTATTGAAGCAGTTCTGTTTTGGACACAGTATTGTGAACATCTCTGTCTTACTATTCAACAATTTTCCAGCCAGGATATATTATACGGGTGGCTGCCCCAAGCCTTTATGATGTCTGGTGTTTTCATTTGTGACACCTATAATATGGAAAAATGAGTGCATCGTCTTAAGGTTTGGGTTGTAGAGCAAGGAAGAAGGCCGTCAATATGCCACTCCATCACTGGACACACACAGGCACACCACGCTTTCCTGCTGCTGGAACTTTTCCCCTTTCCAGGGTTAGCCCCTGAGACAGGTCTTCCTTTCAAGGCAGTACATTACCTATTCAGACTCGTTACTAACTACAGAAACAATGAAAGGTACAAACAGTCATTGACACCAAATACAAATGACAACTGTTACAATATCCATGGAAGAAGAGCCTGATGCAGATACAGCCAGAACATGGGCTCTCACATTCGGTCCTGGGGACCCTCTGGGACTGCAGGTTTTTGTTCCAACCAACTTCTATTTTTAATTGGACTCCACGCCTAATTAAGTGAGCTGTTATCTCCCTGTGCGGTAGGAGTGACGGTTGTGTTCAAGGTGGAGGTGGGATTACATCAGGGATCACCTCTAAGCCCTTTCTTATTTGCAATGGTGATGGACAGGTTGACAGACGAGATTAGACAGGAGACCCTGTGGACTATGATGTTTGCAGATGACATTGTGATCTGTAGCGACAGTAGGGAGCAGGTTGAGGAAACCCTGGAGAGGTGGAGATATGAGAGGAGAGGAATGAAGGTCAGTAGGAACAACAGAGAATACATGTGTGTGAATGAGAGGGAGTCAGTGGAATGGTGAGGATGAGGGAGTAGAGTTGGCGAAGGTGGATGAGTTTAAATACTTGGGATCAACAGTACAGAGTAATGGGGATTGTGGAGGAGAGGTGAAGAAGAGAGTGCAGACAGGATGGAGTGGGTGGAGAAGAGTGTCAAGAGTGATGTGTGACAGACGGTTATCAGCAAGAGTGAAAGGGAAGGTCTACAGGACGGTAGTGAGACCAGCTATGTTATATGGGCTGGAGACGGTGGCTCTGACCAGAAAACAGGAGACAGAGCTGGAGGTGGCAGAGTTAAAGATGTTAAGATTTGCATTGGGTGTGACGAGGATGAACAGGATTAGAAATGAGGACATTAGAGGGTCAGCTCAGGTTGGACGGTTGGGAGAGAGAGGTGAGATTGCATTGGTTTGGACATGTACATGTAGGGTTGAGGGGTACATTAGGAGAAGGATGCCAAGGATTGAGCTGCCAGGGAAGAGGAAAAGAGGAAGACCTAAGAGAAGGTTTATGGATGTGGTGAGAGAGGACATGCAGGTGATGGGAGTAACAGAACAAGATGCAGAAGACAGAAAGATATGGAAGAAGATGATATGCTGTGGCAACCCCTTACAAGAGCATCCGAAAGAAGAAGAAGAAGCAATTACAAAAGTGTGTTAATACAATTTAATAAGAGTTAAGCAGTTACATGTGAATAATAATTATTATTATTTTACTTTTTATTTATGTTCATCTTGATTTCCATTCTGCTTCTCCATTATTGACTAATTAATAAGACTGACACTGAAGCAGCTGCAGCCATTCATCATTTAGTGTTGTTCGCCCGGGTGTCTGTTGGCTTGTTGTTAATTGTCATTATTAGGATTCAATAAAGGGGTCAGACTACACAGAATAAAGGGAAACAAATACTAGGAAAACAACAAAAAAAGAATTAAGCATTTAAAGCTATAGCAAAAAACAGAAATATTTCTAAATGTCTTATGATGTAAAAATCGTACTGCTGTGCTTTTCTTGACGCAGAGTAAGGGAAGAGAGGGGAAAAAACAAAACAGCTAACTAAATGAGATCAATTATTTTCAATTATCACTTATTGTGAATCTGGTTGGAACAGAAACCTGCAGCCAGAGCGGGTCAGTTTGGGAACCACGGAGCTGGAAAATACAACATTCCAGGTATAGCATTTGTGAGGCATCAGTGCTAATCCCTGGGCCCACGTGACACCAAACTATAGGAATTTGAGATTTAAGTAGTTATTTTTATTGCACTAAAAAGAGCTCAATGTAATTTTTTAAACTGGTTTTAGAAAGCAAATACCGATTTCTTTATTATTCAGTTTATCTGCCCCTTTCCATTTCAGGGACCAGAATCCTGAAATTGGATGAAGGGGCCTGTTGAGAATATCACTGAATGATCCCAAGCCTTCTGAAGGTCAGCTTTCTCAATTGTCACCATGTTGAAAATGATGGGCAGTCTGAGCTCCTGGTGGCTTTTTATGACATTAATTCACTGATCTTAAAGCAGAGGCCTCTAACCCTTTCCTTAATTTGTGACCAGTTTTTGCTGCCAATTAATTTAATTTACTTTTTTTTTATAAGATTCAGTCCTCTGAATTACTTGTTTTTCTGTCACCGAAACAGAAATGAGAGATGAAGTGAGTCAACAGATGACCTGCTAAATCAGGGGGGCTGCAAACTTCCAATTTCACTCCAACCAGATTCTTAATTAGAAGCCAATTCTTGTTGTTAATTAAACCTGTTACTTGACTCCATGACTTGTTGCTGCTCTCATTGTGCTACAGCAGACATTTCCAAAACTGCTGATTTTCATTTTACTAATAGCGTTGTCAAAATATTTTGTGGATATTTTTGGGACCTTCACCTTTCTTTATTTTCAGATATTGTGTGATGGACACAGGTTGCTGGTCATGTCTTGGCTCATTTTGTACCTCATTATTGCTTGGCTGCCAATTAAGGAAAAAAAGTAACAATTAAAGGGGTCGGAGTCTTAAATAGCAAGACACTGAAAAATTAAGACAAAGGGTGAATCAGCGGCAAAAACTGATCATTAATTAAGAAAAGGGTTAGAATGAAAACCTGCAGCCACCGCAGTGATCAAGCAGTTGGAGACCCCTGCTCTAAAGCAGTGATTCTCAACATTAGTCCTGGGGACCACCGCTGGCTGCAGGTTTTTGTTCCAACCTGCTTCTGTTTTTAATTGGACTGCTGGGCTAATTAAGTGAACTGTTATTTCCCAGATTCTGTGTTTTGGGTACAATATAGAAATTAGAAGACTAGGTTTGATAAAAAAAAAAATATTCAAATGTACTAAGCAGTTATATGGGAGTAACGTATTTCTTTTCTTTTTAACAATATTTTTACTTGATGCTTATTCTGTTTTTCTGGGTGTTCTAATTGATTAATTAATCCACTGTTTTCTAATTAGTGGGCCTAACGCTAAAGTAGTTGCAGTCTTTCATGATTCAGAGTTGTTTGCCTGGCTGTCTGCTCAGCTAGTTTTTAATTGTCAATACGATGAAGGGAACAAACTACACAGAGGAAGGGTAAAATATAATGAAAGCAACAACAAAAGTGAGTTAAGCATTTAATTCTATAGCAAAATCAGAAATAGTTCTAAATGTCTCATAAATGTAAAAATCATGCTGCTGTGTTTTCTGAATGAAGAATAAGAGGAAAAAAATACCAGCTAACTAAGTGAGATCAGTTATTTTCAATTATCACTTACCAGTAACGGCACACTGCTATAACGATAACATGCAGTGAATCCACTTGACTTGAGCATTCCTAGTTTTCATCCTCTTTCTTTCTCTGTACGTTTATCATTCGTTTGCTCAGAGGTTGATGCGCTTGCTACTTTCTGAGCAGCTCTTGTTTTCGCCACTCTAGCGGCCCGCTTCTTCTCTTCTTGTGTTGGCATCTTTTCGCGTTAAAACTGATTAAGTCAGTGTTTGTGTTGCAATTACTTAGTACATTTTCCTTGATTTTTCACTTAAGCTGGCACTTAAGTCTTCAGTCTGCCTCAAGAATGATTTAAGAAGTGACGGCGAAGGTGGTAAGAAATGAGAACGGTGCATGTACGCACGCATTGATCTATACCAGAGGTAGGCAAAGGCGATCCTGGAGAGCCACAGTGGCTGTAGGTTTTTGTTCCAACCCAGTTTCTTAATGAGAAGTCAATTGTTGCTATTTAAGCACTTATTGCTCAAGTGACATTTTTCTGCTTCATTTTAGTGGCTTTGCATGATAAGGTTCCCCACCCTTAATTGCTTATTTTAGTATTAAACAGCTGCATTCAGCAGTTTTAACGACTTCTTATTAGCAATAAGATGCAAATGACAATGGAGCCAGCAGTTCTCCATCTGACTTATTTCCATATACACCTGTGTGGATTCATCATGCACTATTTGGTTTAATCAAACACTTAAGAGTAAAATGTGACAGATTAATCTGTTTTAGGCTTTAAATCATAAATGATCAATTGCCATTTGCATCTTATTGCTAATAAGAAGCCATTAAAACAGTGAATGCAGCTGTTTAAGTCTGAAATAAGCAATTAAGGGTGGGGAACCTTAACAAGAGAGACCACTATAATGAAGCAGAAAATGTCACTTGAGCAGCAAGTGCTTCATATAACCCTAACCCTAACCCTAATAATTGACTTCTCATTAAAAAAACTGGGTTGGAACAAAAACCTGCAGCCACTGCGGCTCTCCAGGATTGACTTTGCCTACCTCTGATCTATACTAATAAAAGGCAAAGCCCTCACTCACTCACTCACTCACTCACTCATCACTAATTCTCCAACTTCCCGTGTAGGTAGAAGGCTGAAATTTGGCTGGCTCATTCCTTACAGCTTACTTACAAAAGTTAGGCAGGTTTAATTTCGAAATTCTACGCGTAACGGTCACAACTGGAACCTACTTTCGTCCATATATACGGCCATAGCCTGCAGCTCGTTCGCCGTGTGAGGCGGAGTTGTGTCCCTCATCATGACGCCTCCCACGTTATTGAGTGCCTGCCCATATAAGGTAAATATTCAAGGGCGAAGGACTGTGCTTATGCAAACGAAGATGAGATGGTCAGAGAGACACCCTGCTGTTAACTATTCGCGGGTGAAGGACTGTGCTTAGCATATTCATAAGTGCAGCTACTGTGGAAACCCTCTGACGCTGAACAAGTCTTTGTAGACATATCAATAGGAAAGCAAGGTGTAAAGCTTAAGTTTAAGTTACGTTCATAGCCACGCTGCCGCTAAATATTCGCAGGCAAATCCACAACTTAATACCGGGAATGCCTGTTAAACATCTTAGATTCACGAGTACCGATTTGGGTAGTGAACACTTCGATGAATGAAACCTGTTCAAAAAACGCATTACACAATTGAGAAGGCAGCAAAAGAATATGAAGCGAGTGACGGATACAAGCGTATTCATAAGTGCAGCTACTGCAGAAACAAAGCACACGGCGTAAACCTTTACTTTAAATTAAGTTCATAGACAGGCTGCCGCTGGCGTTTGTCATGCCTACAACGAATACGATATTCGCGAGATACAAGTTTAATGAGATGACGCAGGGTATAAACGAGACTTTTCATCACTTTGTAGCGGAGTTAAAATTGCTGGTGAAGGACTGTGCTTATGGAAACGAAGATGAAATGGTCAGGGATAGAATAGTGTTTGGCACAAACTCAGCGAAAGTGCGAGAGAAACTTAAGTGCCGGGTCTAAGCTAACATTAAATAAAGCCGTGGACATTGCGAGATCGCACGAGATAGCACAAGCACAGCTGAGAACCTTCGATGCATGTACTCCGAGCGGCTCACGTGAACTGACTTTGCAGGACTGGGAAAGGTTAAATTAAGTTCATAGACACGCTACGGCTAAATATTCGCAAGCAAATCCACAACTTAATACCGGGAATGCCTGTTAAACATCTTAGATACACAAGTACCGATTTGGGTAGTGAACACTTCGAAGAATGAAACCTGTTATCTTTACAACGGTTGACAAACACGGAATATAACTTGAACACAACACATCCTCCAAATACGAACCTGATTGAAAGAAATAATGATAATCAAATCCTTGATGACAGCAACACTCATAACACTCACAAAACAATTACTGTATATTGACAGTCATGTTACATTATTATTAAAATGTTTCCTTTTCTTTTTCATAACTTCTTTAACACTCTACTTCTCCGCTGCGAAGCGCGGGTATTTTGCTAGTTCTACAATAAAATAAAAATAAAAAGTGGTATAACCTTGGAGGTCAATCATCACCGTGAAAGCGGACAGTAGATGCTACGTAGTATATGTGTGCCAAATTTCAGGTAGACAGCTCAAGCAGTTTGTGAGCTACAGCTGATTTAAAATCCTGAACAGACAAATGGACAGCCACAGTAGCGTTTTATATATGAAGATTGTGAATCTGGTTGGAACAAAAACCTGCAGCCACAGGGGTCCCCCAGGACCGACTTTGAGATCCCCTGATCTAAAGGAACCTTGAAGCCATAGAACACATGTGTCAAACTCCAGTCCTGGCGGGCCGCAGAGGCTGCAGATTTTCATTCTAACCATCTTCTTAATTAGTGACCTGTTTATGCTGCTAATTAATTCCTTTTGCCCTGGTTTTAATGAACTTTTAATTAACTTGACTCGGGGCTCCTTTGTTGCTTCTTTTTCCTAAATTAGCAGCCAAACAATAATGAGACACAAAACAAACCGCCACATGACCAGCTAACCTGAAAAAAAAGAAAGGTGAAGGTCTCAGTAAATCTGATCTCTCTCATCTTGACGGTGTTCTTAGAAAAAACAGAAAATCAACAGTTTTGGAAACGTCTACTATGGCAGTATGAGAGCAGCAACATGGAAGGAACTAATGAGTGTAATTAACAGCAAGAATTGGCTTCTCATTAAGAACCTGGTCATCTGTCGGCTCGTTTCATGTCTCGTTTCTGTTTGACTGCCATTTAATGAAGAAAAGAATCAATTCAGAGGACTGACTCCTTAAAACAGGCCTATTAAAATGAAGGGCAAAGAAGTGAATTAGCGGCGAAAACTGGTCACCAATGAAGAAGATGGTTAGAATGAAAACCTGCAACCACTGCGGCCCACCAAGCCTGGAGTTTGATACCCCTGCCATAGAAGGAAATCCAGTTGATGCATTCAATATTGAATAAATGAAAGTTTGAAAGCTGAAAAACAAACAAACTCCCTCTGTAATTATTGCTGTCGCCGTCCCTTGTGTAATTCTTGTTTCACCAATTTTAAAACTGATGGCTCATCATAGAGAGATTGTAGAGCATTTTAAAGCACATTTCCAGAGATGTGACTTAATTCAAAATACTTTGTAACTCATTCAGTAAAGAGAGACTGATAAGAATCATAACATTGAAACTGAACTTGATGTCGCCCTTAGTAAAATCTGCTTAAAAAATGATTGCATGAATTTAAGCATCTTGCATATATTGTACTAAGAAAGGCTCTGCACTAAATGCAGTTGTTGTATATTGTTTGACGTATTCTTTTCCACCATTTACATTACAATTAACTAATCACATGGGCGCTTTGAACTGGTAATTTAACTATGTAAGCTATTCAATAAAATAAACACGGATTGTTTTTTTTCCCAGCAGATTTTGGAATTTAGCCAATCCTATTTATATGTTCAGAACGGCAGAGTTGTGTGCATAGAGTTCAACGACACGGTGAATATACAGATAATAATCTTGGTGTATGCTCTGAAGTGCTGAATTGAAAACTATAAAAAGCAGATGAATTGTAGATTTGTGTAACAAAGAGATTGTTGGGAAACAGAATTTCAAAGTGTGTGAAATGAAAAATAATGTCATAAAAAGCATTTGAGAAATAAATGAATAACCCCTTTTCTGTATCCACCAAAAGTATTTTCTTGGATTTTTTTCTTTATTTTCCTCTCAAACTCTACATGTCACAACTGGTGAACCTTTGCGGACTGTAGACTCAAAGGGCCTTGTTAAGGAGACTTTTTAAACCCCACTACATCCTGGTTTATAAGACTCTAGAACACGGGTGTTGAACTCCAGTCCTGGATGGCCGCAGTGGCTGAAAGGTTTTCATTCTAACCACCTTCATTGGTGACCAGTTTTTGCTGCTAATTACCGTATTCCCTTGTGTACCATGTGCCCTCGTGAAAGACACGCACCATAATTTTTACAAAGAAAATAGCGAAAAAAGTTTTGCCCCATGTATGACGCGCGTTGTGATTGTATAGGGAGCGTTTAGAAAGAGAGAGAGAGAGAGTGTTGTCGAGCGAGAGAGAGCATGAGTGCGCGAGCAAGCGAGTGAGAGAGAGAGAGAGAGAGAGAGCACGAGAGAGAGAGAGAGCACGCGAGTGGGCGAGCAAAAGAGAGAGAGAGAGAGCGAGCACAAGCACAAGAAGTAAACATTACAGAATTACATTTCCTTATGTATAACCTTAATTTCTAATGTTAATTTTTGGGAAAAAAAATGTGCGCGTGGTACACGTGTAAATACGGTAACTTCTTTTGCCTTAGCTTTAATTAATGTGACTCAGGCCTCTTTGTTGTCTCTTTTTCCAGAATTTGCAGCCAAGCAATAATGAGACACATTATAAGTCCAGTCCTGGATGGCCGCAGTGGCTGAAAGGTTTTCATTCTAACCACCTTCATTGGTGACCAGTTTTTGCTGCTAATTACCGTATTCCCTCGTGTACCACGTGCCCTCATGAAAGACACGCACCATAATTTTTACAAAGAAAATAGCGAAAAAAGTTTTGCCCCATGTATGACGCGCGTTGTGATTGTATAGGGAGCGTTTAGAAAGAGAGAGAGAGAGAGCGCTGTCGAGCTTAAGCACACGCAAGCGAGCGAGAGAGAGCACGAGTGCCCGAGCAAGCGAGCAAAAAAGAGAGAGAGCGTGAGTGCATGAGCAAGCGAGTGAGAGAGAGAGCGAGCAAGCGAGTGAGAGAGTGCGCGAGCAAGTGAGTGAGAGAGAGAGTGCGAGTGCACGAGCGAGAGAGAGCGCAAGTGTGCCAACAAGCGAGCGAGAGAGTGCACGAGCGAGAGAGAGTGCGAGTGGGCAAGCAAGCGAGCGAGAGAGAGCGCGAGTGTGCAAGCAAGTAAGCGAGAGAGAGCGCGAGTGGGCGAGCAAGCGAGCGAGAGAGAGTACAAGTGGGCAATAAAGCGAGCGAGAGAGAGAGCAAGAAAGCGAGCCCAAGCAGAAGAAGTAAACATTACAGTATTACATTTCCTTATGTATAACCTTAATTTCTAATGCTAATTTTCGGGAAAAAAATGTGCACGTGGTACACGTGTAAATACGGTAACTTCTTTTGCCTTAGCTTTAATTAATGTAACTCAGGCCTCTTAGTTGTCTCTTTTTCCATAATTTGCAGCCAAGCAATAACGAGACACAAAGCGAGCTCATCACACAATATCTGAAAATAAAGAAAGGTGAAGGTCTCAGTACAGCTGATCTCTCAGGTAACCAGAACATTTTGACGGTGTTCTTAGAAAAAACAGAAAATCAACAGCTTTGGAAAAGTCTGCTGTGGCAGAATGAGAGCAGCAACAAGTCATGGAATTAAATAACAAGTTTAATTATCAGCAAGAATTGGCTTCTCATTAAGAGATTGGTTGGAGTGAAATTTGTTGGACTTTGTACTCCCAGTTTAGCTGGTCATCTGTTGGCTCATTGCACATCTCATTTCTGTTTGACTGCCATTTAATGAAGAAACAAATCAATTCAGAGGACTGACTCCTTAAAAAAGGACTATTAAAACGAAGGGAAAGGGAGTTATTTAGCAGTGACAACTGGTCACTTATTAGGAAAAGGGTTAGAATGAAAACCTGCAGCCACTGTGGCCCTCCGGGCCTGGAGTTTGACACCCCTGGTCTAGAACATCAAGCTCAGAGCAGCATCTAGACGTTAACAGCCCCACAAAGTATCCTTTCTGTTGTTTTAGGATGCTTGTCCTATTGGATGGGCGAGAGGCTGCTACCTGCTGTCCTGGAGGAGTTCCTTCCAGCCAGGCCTTTATGGCTTCTCTCGTTTTATTCTTGAGCCTTTGTAGTATGTGCTGTTGGAATGCCATGTGCAGTGATGGCTTATCGGCCAAGGCTGTTCATGCTTACCTAAACTGATGTGCAGATGGGCTCTGCACTTGTCGATGTCACTTTTTCTCTATTAATTAATATTCTTTGTCCTTTGCTGCCTGGGTTTCACTTTCCTCCATATCAACTCTTTGTTATCCATACAAGTAAACCAATACACCGCAATACTGGAGAAAAAATTGGGAGTGCGCTCCCCTCGACTTCCTCGTATACTGAGACAGAAGAAAGGGTCATCCGGACCACTTCCAGTTGCGCAATACTTTTCAAATCTCATATCTCTTTGTTTCTCATCATAACTAATTGATAATATCCATACACAATCAATTATCTTTATTTATAAACAAACCTTATATTAAAATGATATTTTCACACTTAGGGAGGCCAAAAAACGGTGGTGGAATTTTTTAATGATTACATATGCATTCCCTCGATTATGTGCAAAGTAAAAAGAGTTATAGTCACCTAAAAACATAGAAAAAGTCTTAATGTTATATAACATTTGTTGCAATAAATTGCTAAAGGTAAAACTGCATTTAGCTACATTTAATTATGATAATGATGGGCGAATAAAAAAAAAAAACAAAACATAAAATTCAGTGTATTACCAGGAACACGACAGGGACACAGCAGCTTATTGTCTCCATTACATCTTTATATTTACATGGCATGTTTAATGTTGGGCAGCACGGTGGCGCAGTGGGTAGTGCTGCTGCCTCTCAGTAAGGAGACTCGGTCCTCCCTGTGTGGAGTTTGCACGTTCTTCTCGTGTCTGCGTGGGTTTCCTCCCACAGTCAAAAGACATGCAGGTTAGGTGCATTGGCGATCCTAATGTGTGCTTGGTGTTTGGGTGTGACCTGCAGTGGGCTGGGGCTCTGCCCGGGGTTTGTTTCCTGCCTTGCACCCTGTGTTGGCTGGGATTGGCTCCAGCACACCCCCATGACCCTGTGTTAGGATATAGCGGGTTGGATAATGGATGGATGTTTAATTTTTACACGTTATTGTTAAGCTGATAATGTATGAATTAAAATTAAACTAATAATAGTTATTGAAAGAATATGCGTTATATTGGTCCGTGTACTTTATGGTATTTGAAATTTCATTTTAGAAGCAAAAACGAAAATGAAAGGAATTTTCAGATTTAGATTTTTGATTAAAGAATAAAATGAGGTAAAATAAGGTATTTCTTAATTCTATGGTAACAAATAGCTGTCATAAACTTAAAATTCCACATACTTTTCTGGATTTATTTGTGATTCAAATAATGAAAGTGTAGTAGCTCAAAAACATGCCCGCATTTTCGTTGTCTGAAACCGGAGGCATTTCTTCTTCTGCGCGATTTCTGACGACACGTGCGAACAGCCCTCCCTCCTCACAACACATCGACCGACGGCCTTGAAGTTACACTGCATGGCATCAGCAGTAGTGATGGGAAGTTCGGATCATTTTACCGACTCGGACCTTTGAGTCTTGTTCAGCAAAATGAACGAATCATTTTTCGAGTCGTTTCGTTCAATTCTGTTTCCGGCTCAGACTGCATACTAGGTTAAGCTTATGGGGCTGTCACGTGATGAACGAACGACTCGAAAAACCCGAAGACTCGAAACAGGTGAATTAATTCCAATACAGAAACTATAGGGCGTTGCGCAAATGCGCATGCGCGACTGAACGAATCACTCCCAGGAGACGACTCGTTCTTCCCGAGTCACATTAATGAACGAATCGTTCAAGAACGACCCATCACTAATCAGCAGAGGATGGACCATCACGTTGTTTTTCGGAACAGTAACAGAGTGACACTCCGGGACGAGGACATGACTGCAGAAAAACTGAGTCGCATCTTTCCGTTAAAGAAATACAAGCTTTGCTTCATTGATATTGCAGTTCTTTTATGAACGTTACTGTTGTTACTTACTGTGAAACAGCTAACATTTGGTGATTTCATTTACTAACACTAGGTCTGGCAATTTCTATAGTGCTAACTGTTGACAAATGTAACACATGTTAAGAAAACTTTCTGTACATCACGTTGCTTTCCTAACGTGTTACACTTGTGCGCATTGTTAATACTCGAAACGTTTACTAGCGATAGCACTATAAAAATGGCCAGACTTGGTGTTAATGAAATCACCAAATGTTAGCTGTTTCACAGTAACAACAATAACGTTCATAAAAGAACTGCTACATCAATGAAGCAAAGTTTGCAAAGCTTGTATTTCTTTACCGGAAAGATGCGACTCGGTTTTTCTGCAGTCATGTCCTCGTCCCTTAGTATCACTCTTTTACTGTTCCGAAAAACAACGTGATGGTCCATCCTCTGCTGATGCCATGCAGTGTAACTTCAAGGCCGTCGGTCGATGTGTTGTGAGAAGGGAGGGCTGTTCGCACGTGTCGTCAGAAATCACGCAGAAGAAGAAATGCTTCCGATTTCAGACAACGAAAATGCGTCTGTTTTGTTGTTTTGAGCGATTACACTTTCATTATTTGAATCACAAATAAATCCAGAAAAGTGTGTGTAATTTTAAATTTGACTGCTATTTGTTACCACAGAATTAAAAAAACTTATTTTCCCTCATTTTATTATTGAATCAAAAATCTAAATCTGAAAATTCATTTTCGTTTTCGCTTCTAAAATGAAATTACAAATACCAAAAAGTACACGGACCTCAAAAACATGCACGCATTTTCGTTGTCTGAAACTTTAAGTAGTTCTTCTTCTGCGCGAACAGTCCACCTCACAACACATCGATCGACGGCCTTGAAGTTTCTCACCTCTGTCTCCAAATGTGTTTCAGAGAGTCGACAGCCCGAGATTTGCTCAGCACAAAACTTTCTAACATTTGTCGCAGAAAACCCTCTCGCTTCTCCGTGTTCATATGACAGGCGCTCAGATATCATTTTCGATGACAGGCCTTGTTTCGCCATCTCTAAAATCACGTCTGAGTACTGTTCCAATGTCATGATGACGGTCCAGTCTACACAGTCACAGCAGTGACCAGCGTTTGCTGCAAGTGGCGCATTACCTGACCAGGTTGTTGACCTACAAACATTTCCGGTTCAGACAATATAAATAAAGGGCGTTTTCTCGTTCTCGTTTCTTGCATTTTTCTTCTTTGATGTGCGAAAGAACAAAAGGAAAAAAGTAATTGTTTTGCGTTTTTCATTTTTCCCTTTTAAGTTGAAAATTAAATAAGTGTCTCTTTTTCTTTTTTCAATGATATTTTCCATCCATCTATTATCATACATCCTAACTACAGGGTCACGGGGGTCTGCTGAAGCCAATCTCAGCCAACACAGGGAGCAAGGCTGCAAACAAACCCCGGGCAGGGCGCCAGGCCACCTCAGTTAAATGATATTTTCTGAAATTAAATTTCAAATACCAAAAAGTACACGGACCTATATTGAATACAGTTTTTAATATCCTGTACACATTTATATTTCCATGATACAAAAAATTCAGATGGTTGTTTAATTCCGGTTGAGTAATTCTTCTCAAATTTCATATCTGCTTGCTTTTTGTCCTTATAAATATCCATACAAAATTTGAATCATCTATCTGTAATTATAAGCATGGTTTACTTGAAAATTTGCGAAAGTATTCAGTTAAAGTCCCACTTCCTTTTGCCAGAAGTGGCCCAAACATTGATAGGATTCCTTATTTTTGATATAAAGCAGGTGTACAAAATCTCATTGACCAGGTCAAGTCAAAGTGTTTTCAAGTGTGACAGATAGGGGGCGCTATCGCTCCCTTGAACCCTCTGATCAGACACCAGATAAAAGTCCAAATATAATTTTTATTCGAACTATATAGTGCACAAACCACTCTCCACTCCACAATAATAAATCAATAATCAATAATCCTCCACTCTCCCAGAGGCGTTGCCACCTTTCCTCCCAGCTCAGCTCGCTCGTCTAGGATTTCCGAGAGTCCTTTATAGTCCGTGACCCAGAAGTGCTTCTGAACCCTCAGTCCATGTCACTTCTTAGCACTTCCGGGTCGGATCAAAACTCTTCTTTTCTTCATCCCGGAAGTACGTCATTTCCCCTGTCGCTGTGACTAAGACGTACTTCCGGGTTATAGGGCACATAACAGTCCCTGGGCCTCCCTGAAGCGTCCTCTGGTGGCCCCCAGGGTATACGGCAGGGCTGTAACGGAAAACTCCAATGTCCATGATTCCCTGCTGGCATTCGGGGCACCTCAATGCTGCAGGGAGGGCTCCATCTGGCGGCCTGGGGGTATTGGCCGGGATGACTGGCCGGCGATAGTCCACAGAAGTTATTGTGTTGACGCACAGACATCCTTTCAAAAATGGTATTTTCGGACTGTACTATGTATATGAGAAAGTAAAAAGTGAAAGGAGAACAATAAGCAGGTGACTTCAAAGTGCTGTTTATGTGTCACATGCGTGCAGGCAGTGGCAATAACACAGTAAAGCAAAATATTCACCTGACGAACCGTTTCTGATCTCCAGTATTACTGGGGGTGACTTGTGCTGCTACGTCATCAGATTATCCATCCATTCTCAAGCCTGCTTAACCCAATTCTGACTCATGGGAGGCTGGGACCTTACAGATGACTCATTTGTGAGTTTGTTAAAACAGTCTGGGTAGGTTCAAACGGCTATTAGACAGATTGGTGGCACTAGAGACGAGAACACAATCTTAGCTACATTGGGCTCTGGATAACATTAAATTGTGCCGATGAAGTCGGTCGAGATTTGGGTGAACAAAATGAATGTCCCACTAAAACAGTGTTTGTCAACCTCTTTCCATGTGTGCCCCATTTTCTCATATTAGTTTATGTGGTGCCCCCCTTAAAGTTTTCATGCACATTTTCAGATTTTTGATTAAACTGAGATCCACCCAACAACACTAACTTTTAATTTGGGAATGCACTATTGGCAGAAGTGCTCAAGTCTGGATCAGCCTGGGGCATCGCAAATATATTTTTATCATCAAAATATACAGTCACACATGTGACACATTTAAAATTAAAATCCATGTGATATGGATTATGTAAAATAGTAAATATGTAAAATTCAAACATTTCTTCGGTTTTCATTAAATTTCATGACTTTTTTTGTCATTTTAATAATTCCACATTTTAAATTATTCCATTCCATAATAATAAAAATGAAATTACAAATATTATAAATAGTCATAAGAATACTATCACTTCTTATTTCTAAAAACAATAACTGACATATTAGCAATTACAAAAGTTACGTATAACAAACAGTAAGAGAGAGGGATGAGTTGTAACTTGAATTATGATGTTTGCTTACGGGCGGACAGGCCCACCTGCAGTTGTGCTTGAACGTTTGTGAACCCTTTAGAATTTTCTATATTTCTGCATAAATATGACCTAAAACATCATCAGATTTTCACTGAAAGTCCTAAAAGTAGATAAAGAGAAACCAGTTAAACAAATGAGACCAAAATATTATACTTGGTCATTTATTTATTGAGGAAAATGATCGAATATTACATATTGGTGAGTGGGAAAAGTATGTGAACGTCTAGGATGATCAGTTAGTTTGAAGGCGAAATTCGAGTCAGGTGTTTTCAATCAATGGGATGCCAATCAGGTGTGAGTGGGCACCCTGTGTTATTTAAAGACCAGGATCTATCAAAGTCTGCTCTTCACAACACATGTTTGTGGAAGTGTATCATGGCACGAACAAAGGAGTTTTCTGAGGACCTCAGAAAAAGAGTTGTTGCTGCTCATCAGGCTGGAAAAGGTTACAAAACCATCTCTAAAGAGTTTGGACTCCACCAATCCACAGTCAGACAGATTGTGTACAAATGGAGGAAATTCAAGACCATTGTTACCCTCCCCAGGAGTGGTCGACCAACAAAGATCACTCCAAGAGCAAGGCGTGTAATAGTCGGTGAGGTCACAAAGGACCCCAGGGTAACTTCTAAGCAACTGAAGGCCTCTCTCACATTGGCTAATGTTCATGTTCATGAGTCCACCATCAGGAGAACACTGAACAACAATGGTGTGCATGGCAGGGTTGCAAGGAGAAAGCCACTGCTCTCCAAAAACATTGCTGCTCGTCTGCAGTTTGCTAAAGATCACTTGGACAAACCAGAAGGCTATTGGAAGAATGTTTTGTGGACGGATGAGACCAAAATAGAACTTTTTGGTTTAAATGAAAAGTGTTATGTTTGAAGAAAGGAAAACACTGCATTCCAGCATAAGAACCTTATCCCATCTGTGAAACATGGTGGTGGTAGTATCATGGTTTGGGCCTGTTTTGCTGCATCTGGGCCAGGACGGCTTGCCTTCATTGATGGAACAATGAATTCTGAATTATATCAGAGAATTCTAAAGGAAAATGTCAGGACATCTGTCCATGAACTGAATCTCAAGAGAAGGTGGGTCATGCAGCAAGACAACGACCCTAAGCACACAAGTCGTTCTACCAAAGAATGGTTAAAGAAGAATAAAGTTAATGTTTTGGAATGGCCAAGTCAAAGTCCTGACCTTAATCCAATCGAAATGTTGTGGAAGGACCTGAAGCGAGCAGTTCATGTGAGGAAACCCACCAACATCCCAGAGGTGAAGCTGTTCTGTACGGAGGAATGGGCGAAAATTCCTCCAAGCCGGTGTGCAGGAATGATCAGAAGTTACCGGAAACGTTTAGTTGTAGTTATTGGGGGGACACACCAGATACTGAAACCAAAGGTTCACATACTTTTGCCACTCACAAATATGTAATACAGTATTCGATCATTTTCCTTAATAGATAAATGACTAAGTATAATATTTTTGTCTCATTTGTTTAACTGCTTTCTCTTTATCTACTTTTAGGACTTGAGTGAAAATCTGAAAAACGTTCAAGCACAACTGTATACACCTGTCTAGATGAGTCTTGAAATGACAAGTGACGACGCCACTAATTGTAGCAGCACTTGATTTAATTGAATCGACACTCAGAAAGTCGCAGACTGGTGCCTTTATCTTTATTACATTCTTTAATAATGTTGTTATACCGTCATGAACACCGTGAAAACTATAAACAAAAAATATAAATATACATTTTTTAAAAATTTTACAATGAAACAGAATAAATGAATAGAAGAAACAACATATAATCAGTTGCGTACCTTGCTTCATTTACCAAGGGTGCAATAGTTTTAAAGGTTACCATTTTAGAGATCAGCGTTTGCCTTCCGTTATTTCCTCGCAGCTTTTCCACACTTCCTGTATTCTACATCATTACATCCTGTGGAGGTTGGCCCGGATAAGACGGGTAGACACGTCCATTTCACCCAACACACGTTTGTTCATCAGTTCACACTATATGCACATGTGCCACACAAACCCCCAAAGTCCTGGCCACACAATACCTTACTCTCTTCAGGCCGCCTCCTTGCCTCCTCCAGCAAGCTCAGTCCACTCCACTTCCGACTCTTGCCCCAAATGAAGGGAGGCGGCCCCTTCTATCCACACCCGGATGTGTTCCAGGTGCTTCCTGGCAATCTCCCACTGACACGCCCCCGTGTGGCGGAAGTGCCGGGTGTCCCTGCTCCTCTTCCCCCCCAGCACTTCCTGGTGTGGCAGAAGTGCTGAGGTCCAGGGCTCCAAAGGCATGGGGGCGCCCCCTGGTGGTGACCACGGGCCCCTACAGGGTGGAGCTTCAAAGCTCTGTACCCGTGGCCCCCAAAGGAACCAGGGCGGTCGCCCCCAGATGGTCTGGGGAAGGCGCAAGCCCTCCTCTGGTCCAACTGGGCGTCCCGGCTGGGTCGCCACCCCAGCCACCTCTGACAGTCCCCTATGTGCGGAATGAGTTTGTGGTAATTTTACACGAATACCACTGAGTCGATACTCAACTTATTCTGCATGATTTTTCTACAATAAACGGTTGCAATAAACAAGTTTGTTACAATAAATAGCTTCTACTTCGATTTCCATTTTTTTCGTTCACCCCTTGTAGATATATGACGCCACTGCAGGGGGGCATACCCCACAGGTGGAGAAACACTGCACTAAAAGAAAGAATCCTGCTTAATTCTAACAATGGCCAGAAGCGAGAAATTCAAGTTGTCAGTATGTAGCTTCAGCACACATTAAAACGCAAACAGAGCAAGGCGACTTTTCACATAGAAATGATATCCAATATATTTACCCGTAGTCGTTGTCCTACAATATGAAAACTTACACACATAACCTTGGGGTTTTGGCTGCTCCACCAAGGCCCTACTCTTCCCGCAGAGCAAGGAAGGAGGCAATCGATATGCCAGACCATCACTGGACACACACAGGCATGCCAGCTCCTAATAGGCCTTCTCCCCTTCCTTAATGGTGTAGTTTGCTGTAACCCATGGTAGTTCCTCGTCATGGTGCCAGCAGTAGTGTCCCTCGCCTAAGGCATTTAGGCAACAATTAGGAAACCTGCTCCACACTCTCCCTAAGAGGTGCTAAGAGTATCTGTGCCCCCAGCCCCCCCCCCAACAAAGGGGTCTACTGGACTGAGGAGAACATCACAGCCTGCTGAAATTCTTCTTGTCCATAGCTTGCCCCCCTCACCCTTGTACACTACGGCTGGATCCCCCTCATCCTCACCACCATCCCCACTCACATTCTATCTGGGCCAACTCATGATGGCCGTTGTAGTGGACCTACCCATGGTGGCCCCACCAGAACACTAACATTGAGTTAAATAAAATGTAATGAAAAGGATGAGGCAACGTGGGAATCCAAACATCAGAAAAGTTTCAAGCAGGTCAGCAGGTCCACAGTGGGAAACGTTCTCTTATCTCTTAGCGTAGGCAGCGGGCTGCAGGAACCTAAGAGCTAAAAATATTGTTGTATACTTGGAAGGCAGGCTGGAAAAAAACACTGAAGCACACTTGGAAAATGCTGAGCCCTTGTTTTGCAGAGACACACTGTGGTCTGTCTTATTGATTACGCTCGTGTTAACGGCAGCTTCACCATCGCTCTTTTTAACGTCTCTGTTCTCATGGCTGGACTTTTTTTTTTATTATTTTTATTATTATTATTATTATTATAGGACTAATTACTACTCTGCCCTGTAAAGTGACTCCTCATGGCCGCGTGCACAATGCTATTGGTGTCGGTGGCTGCCAGCTGGGCCATTTGAAAGCATTAGTATTTGTTTAATTTACAAACAGATTGGCCTAATATAATCAGTTGCCTTCTTATTATGAGACAAGGCGGACCCCCAGAATACTGTAATACAAATGGAATGGTTAAATAGTTCACACTCGCTGCTCTTTTGGGAGTCTAATGTATCAGTGCGGTTGGTAGGACTAAACAGTCAAAGCCATCTTCAGCCCACTGTAAACTAAAGAGAGTCGATGTACATCAGGCAAACTAAAACACTTTTGATTAATCACAAGCCCTTTGGCCCCAGCAGTGACAACAGTGAGAAAAAATGTTGTCAGTATCTGCTGCGGTGTTAAACATCCCCAACAAATTGATCCTCGCTCATCTGTAAACACGGACGGATGATGACCTCAGATGTTTATATTGGCAGGCATGTGTCGTGCGATTCTTTCACTCCATCCAAGCCTACCTGCTTTTAGTGGCACCCGTGGGCAGGCTGGCCAGAGGTTTACACGACGCCCGGCCGCCGTGTTTACTGAGCCTGCCTGACAACTGAAGCCATAATGGAGCTCAGGGGCCAGAGTGGAAAAGGCTGCTGTTAATGCACTCTCGGGGCAAACGTTAAAATTAGTGCGCTTATTAAAAACACCTCCTCGCCTGGGCCTGAAGACTGAGAGAGACGAAGGGCATATTAAACACTGACAACCGGCCAGCGGCCCGCACAGGAGGCTTTAGAAAATGAGCGATACGCAGGGTCAGGACCAGGGGCACGCGGCAAAGAATTACCGATAATAAATTTGAAAAAACTTTACGCTTTCTATATTAAGTAGCTAAAATAGTTTATAGCTACTGTTAGGCATGCATGCCTTTCTATTTATGTGAAGTTTAAACCTTTTAAGAAATTCAAGTACAGCATGAGCTTGGCGGGTTTTTTCTTTAAAGTAATTAAATGAATGTAATTCATTTTTTTAAAATAATGAAATTAAAAAATGTACTTTGATTAATTTAATAATTTATCACCTTGACACGCAGTAGGTTTGCCATTCCCCTAAGTGGGAACAATAAATCAAATCCTGTATCGTGCAGAATTATTTTTATATCACACGCACTTCTGCTTCATTTTACACTCACTTTTTTAATTCGTTTATAAAAATAGTAATAATAAAAACAGACAAGTTTTACGGCACGGGCTCTTAATGATTAACAATACATTTTAGCAGGCTTTGTGAAAGTGCAAATTTATTTTCAAAAGATTTTATAGGATATTTTCCTTATTAAAATCAATGCTTATCAAATAACATATCTACATTTATAATGTACCCCATAGTTAACAAGTGTTGCTATTTTTAAGTTCCATTTATATGAACTAAGAGGCTTGGAATTGCTTTGTGTTACCGTGTGCTCGGACAACTCTGTGTCTTTATGTGTATGCGTTATTTCATTTGTAATCTGTAAAGCGGTCTTTTATAATATTTTACCTGTGAACTCGTTAACGCTCTCTCAGCCTGCACTCACTGAAGAACTGAATTGAGTAAATCAAGTAAGATGATTTATGTTTTCTATTAAATAAAAGTGAAGTTATATATTTAAATACTTTTATGTTGATTATAAAAACAACTACAACAATAATAATAATAACAATAATAATAATAATGACAATGATAATAATCATCATCATCATCATTATCTTCATCATGATAACTGGTACTCCATCCAGGGTGAATTCTGCTTTATGCCCAATGCTATTGTCTACAGCTCAGTCACCCCATCAGCCTAAACTTCACTAAGAGAGTTTGAGCATTGATGGTGAGATCACTATTACTATTACTGATAATAAAAAATAATATCAATGTCACAACTATGTAATGGAAACTAATCCTGTCATTACTTATGCCACATCATTCTTCACTGGTGTGGATGCTTTCTTCCATTTTTGAAATCCAGTTATTCCAATATAGGGTATCCACCAAAAAATGCAAACATTTTGGGCAAGGCAGGAACCAATCTAGGAGGCGCAGACAATCTGACAATTGTAAAGTTACCACCATCTGCTATTACCAGCACTAAGAAGAAGATGATGATGATGATGATGAAGAAAAAGAAATGTTAAATATGTTAATTGCTTAATTTAATCATATAATATAATTTACATTGATATTAAACAAATACAAAACAGATTCCTTACAGCACTGCTAAGAAGTATTCGTTCTATTATGAGAAGAATTTATAGAAATTGTAGCAGCAATCGAAATCTATTTCTGTCAGACCAGTGTTATTAATTTTATAAATAAATACGTTTTATTTGGTTTTCTGTCGAAGTAATCACATATAATGCTAGTAGTAAAAATGTCATTTATAATATTGTTTGGTAATTAATCTGTTCCTTGAATCCGCGTCCGAATGATTATGTATGTGTATGTGTGTGTGTATATATATATATATATATATATGCAAGTGTACGTGTATGTTTGCGTTTTTTAACTTGTTTGTTGAATGCAGTGTAAAAAACAAATAACATATAACTTGTATATTTAAATGAACTCTGTAGTATTGACACTAAAACGGTTCCTACCGAAATCCCCGCATGCTGTCCAGTCGTTAGCCTCTTACGGGGCCTTCGTCTTTATTATCAGCGCGCACGCGCCCGTTTGCCGGTTACTCGCCAATGTTGCGTATTCGCGGACCTCCACTGGATGCACTTCGGATGGACTGAGCTAAAAATCCCTGCGAACAGTCAGTCAGATGACACGCATTTTTCCACATTTGTATTTTGTGTAAGTAAATAAAGCATATATATATATATATATATATATATATATATATATATATATATATATATATATATATATATATATATATATATATATATATATATATATATATATATATATATATATATATATATATATATATATATATATATATATATAATGTTCATTTCTACAGTCTTAATAAAGAAGAAAAAACATTAGAATGTAAACTTAACAAATCATTGTCAAATCCTTCATAAAGGGTAGGTTATCCCCGGAGAAGGCCGCAATATATAAAAACTGAGTTAGAATTGTAGAATTATTTTTCTTTCGTTCTTTCAAAAATACTTGCTCTGAAATACTGCTTAAATAACGACAGAAACAGTGGTAGACTTAGTAATATATTTTTTGTTTTAAGCAGTTCATCTTAAAAAACATCGAATGTAATAATGACATAAAGTATCTATCTATCTATCTATCTATCTATCTATCTATCTATCTATCTATCTATCTATCTATCTATCTATCTATCTATACCGAGGCTATGCTATAAGTGCACGTTTTCATTAAATACGACGATATATTAGTATAGTAGAAGTCTTGCCTTCCCGGACGGTCAGAGCGAAAAGCGCGGCGGCTGCGCGATGGCCGAACTTGCGCTGGACGGCCGTGCCAATGAAAGCCACAACTGCAACTCAACGGCGCGGTGTCGATTTAAGGCTACTAGTAATGCAAATTCGAGTCTCGCCTTTCAATATCGGGCACTAATATTTCTCAATATTTAAAATTAGCTGACTTACAACTCTTTTTATACCAAATCTGGACTTTTACCGGAACCAATTTCAATTTTAATCGTTTAAGTAACTTTTATTTCATAACGATTTCATTATTAAATGTTGTATCCAGAAGTAATTCGTTTGGTAATTTAAGTGGATTGCTCTTATTACATATTCAGCTTTTCGTTATTGTTTGTTAAGTATAATGCTGCACAAAATATCCGTAGCAAGAAAAAATCCTTATCACCTTTGGCAAACTTTGATTAAAAATCTCATATAAAATAATTTTTATTAAAGGCGTTTAATTAAATATTATGATCCCCAGACGCAACTTGTTTGAAATTTCATAAGGATATTTTGTATTATGGCAGCGCAGGTCTAATATTTTATTTTTTCCAAATAAAATGCTATTAAGAGAATGGTTATAACATACACATGAAAAAAGCAAACAAATAACTAATGAAAAAAGATTTACTATAAAGCAGTAACATTTAGTCCAGTGTCGTAAATATGATTCTGCTGTTCATTAATGTCCAATGACATCAAATCAAAATTTAGTTGATTAATCTTAATACTCAAAAATAAAAGCACAGGATAAAAAATACAAATTTGAAATGTTAAGTGTCTTTGCATTTTATCCTGGAGATCTGGAGATCCTTGTTTTGGATGATGCTTGCGTCTGATTTTTTTCTCATAACCAGGATGTTATGCTATTTTTTTTCCTTTCATATTGTTAGTTTACAGCATTTCACAGAAGGGCCACTTTTCCAGATGTTTCCATACATGGCCAATAGATGTGTATCCCAGTCATTGGGGCAGAATGCCCAAGCGGTGTCACTTTTCGTAGGGTGTTTTATAATATGACAGAAGAGCAGTTAGTGCCGCTGCCTCACAGCATGAAGCCCCCGGCCCACTCACGGCCTGTGTGGCGTTTACGTGCTTTCCTGATGTCTATAGGGCCTTCCTTGCCCACTGGCTGTCTCAAAGAGCTGTAAACATTTGAAGCATAAAACTAATTTAAATAAAACACACACATACATTTAAAAAAAAAAAAAACCTTTAAAGGAAAACACATAGCATTGTGGAATATGTGTTAGATTAAGTGGTCATTCATGTGAGTACGGGTGCGTTTGGGGCTCATGGAGGCTGGCACCCCGTCCAGGATGATTCTTGCTGGCTTTGGCTGCCTGACACTTTTTAATGACAGAGGAAGGGACAGCCGAGCTTTATACTGAGCCACGCCGTGAGACAAGCTGAGTTTAAACTACAAAATGTCCACTATACTCTACTGGCCTCAGGGGCTTTTCGAGAGAATTTCTCCTTTCCAGAAATAAAATTCAGTGCCGCTTTTAAAAACTGGACTGACCTCCATTTACCCAGCATGCCTCTCTCTCTCATTGTAGGACGTGTGGCCCAATGTCTGTGGTGACTACAAACCCAAAAGAGTGTCACCCCCTTATGTGTCACCAGCTAGTCAGTCCTCCAATACCTGAAGAGCAAATTAAGGAAATCGTTTTGACAGAATTGACTTGACAAGCTGGTTTAGAGTGACAAAAAGTAAAAGATCTTAATGAAGAACACAATAGGAAATAAACACCAACTGCAATCTGCTGATGTTACCAAGCAGTTGTTATCATGCGTGTCCAATTACACGTTTGTATTCTCTGATAATAATGCCCCCATTATATTTTGCCTGGGAATAAAAGAAAAACCTACATCTTCTGCTCTTCTTTGACCAGGGGGGATTTTCTGTTGATTTGCTTGCTTTGCTTAACAAGAACAAACTGACCAATTAATCAAATAGCACTTACAGCATCCAGCACCTTTCAGAGTACGTAGAGGTTATCATGAGGCCTATGATAATAATTTGCCATGTACAGCATCTAGCAGATTAGTGTAAAGCAGGGGTGTCCGAGTCCGGGCCTGGTGGGCCGCAGGGGTCTTGTTCAGAAAGCGGAAGCCACTCGAGGCAGCCTTCCCCTCGCCCAAACACTAACCTTAAGGTCAATTAAATAGGTCCCTGATGTTAAGTCACTATTTTAGGGCTAAAATGATAACGGAAATGTGAAACCTACTTATATACCTAATCTTAAGTATTGTGAAACAACCAAGTGGTGTCTGCTTTCTGAACAAGAGCCGGCCGCAGTGGCTGCAGGTTTTAATTTTAACCCTAATCCTAATCAGTGACCAGATTTCACTGTTAATTAACTCCTTTACCCTCAATTTTAGTGGCCCTGTTTTCAAGGATTCAGTCCTCTGAATTGATTCGTTTCTTCATTAAATGGCAGCCAAACAGAAATGAGATGTGAAACGAGCTGACAGATGACCAGCTAAACTGGGGCTTCAAACTCCAGCCAGTTTCTTAATGAGAAGCCGATTCTTGCTGTTCATTAAAGCCGTTATTGAATATCAGGACTTGTCGCTGCTCTCGTTCTGCCACAGCAGATGGTTGGTTTTCTGTTTTTTCTAAGACCACCGTCAAGATGTTTTGGTGACCTAAACAGTCCAACATGACAGAGACCTTCACCTGTCTTTATTTTCAGGTTAGCTGGTCATGTGGCAGCTCGTTTTGGCTGCTCATTAAGGAAAAAGAAACAACCTAAGGGGTCTGAGTCAAGTTAACTAAAACAAAGGCAAAAGAAGTTAATCAGCAGTACAAATGGCTCACCAATGAAGAAGATGGTTAGAATGAAAACCTGCAGCCACTGCGGCCCACCAGGACCAGAGTTGGACACCCCTGGTAAAGCCAAAGTAGGAAAAATCTTCTAAGAGACCCATCAAGAACAGAATATGAAGAGAATATGGTGCCTCCAGCTGTGCACAATCCCAGACTTGTGAAGAAAAGAGGAATACCTGTAGATGACCATCATAACTGAAGGAGTCGGACTGGTGCCCTGAGTATAACAGAGGGGCTTTGAATGGGTGAGAAGGCCAGCAACAGAAGAGCCAGAAGGCACTATATGATAGATAGAATATGTGAAAGGCACTATAAGACAGATAGACAGATAGATAGATAGAAAAGGCACTATATAATAGATAGATAGATAGAATATGTGAAAGACACTATAAGATAGATAGATAGATAGAATATGTGAAAGGCACTATAAGATAGATAGATAGATAGAATATGTGAAAGGCACTATAAGATAGACAGATAGATAGAATATGTGAAAGGCACTATAAGATAGATAGATAGATAGAATATGTGAAAGACACTATAAGATAGTTAGATAGAAAGAAAAGGCACTATATAATAGAATATGTGAAAGGCACTATAAGATAGATAGATAGTGTCAGGGATGCCAGGGGCGACGACCCGGCCGGGACGCCATGAAGGTCTGGAAGAGGGTGTGCACCCACATGGGATCACGTGGGGGCCGCCACCCTGGTTACTTTGGGGGCCACAGGTAGAGGGCTTGGAAGCCCAACCCTGTAGCGGCCTGTGGTCACCGCCAGGGGGCGCCCCGATGCCTTGGGAACCCTGGACCTCAGTACTTCCGCCACACCAGGAAGTGCTGGGGGGAAGAGGAGCAGGGACTGCTTCCGGGAGTACAGCCGGCACTTCCGCCACACAGGGGCGGGTGATTGCCAGGGAGCACCTGGAGCATATCCGGGTGAGGATAAAAGGGACCGCCTCCCTTCATTCGAGGCTAGAGTCGGGTGGAGGCAGGACAAGGCAGAAGAAGAGAGTGTGGAGGCGGCCCGAAGAAGAAGGCATTGTGAGGCCAGGACTTTGGGGTACAGGGGTTTGTGTGCACTGACTTTTGTAAATAGTAGCTGTAAATAAATGTGTGGTGGTGTTAAACAACATGTCTGCCTGTCTGTGCCCGGGTAACATTCACAATAGATAGAATATGTGAAAGGCACTATGAGATAGATAGATAGATAGATGTCCATATTTACAGAAGTGACACACACAACCCCAGTGCTTCCCCAAAGTCCAATGCCTTTCTCAGGTCCCTCTCCTCTCCTCTCCTCTCCTCTCCTCTCCTCTCCTCTCCTCCCGAGCTCTATCTCTCTTCCTCCCAAATCCAAATATCAAATGGAGGGAGCTCCAGGTGCCTCATGATAACCTTTTGCTGGCCCTCCCAGGTGTACGGAAGTGCCAGCTGTGCACCCAGAAGCACTCCGGGTTTCTCTGGTCTTTTTCCCAGAAGTGCTGAGGGCCAGGGCTCTTCAGGTATCCGGATGCCCCCTGGTGGTGACCACGGGCCCCTATAGGGTTGAGTTTCCAAGCTCTGTTCCCGTGGTCCCCATACCATTCAGGGTGGCTGCCCTCTCGTGGTCTGGTTGAGGAGGTGTAGTCCCTCTTCCGGTCCCTCTGGGCATCCCGGCTTGGTACCACCTCCAGTCGCTTGCCAAAATAGATAGATAGATTACTGAAACATACCGTAGATAGTTAAAACAATTTTTGATATTTAAAGAAAGTTAAAAACCTAATTTCAGAATGTTGAAAGTCTCTACTCTTTTCTCTGATTGCGTAGTAAGCCTGGTTCTACTGTTTTCTTCAGCTGACAGGAGACACTTGGTAAAAGCTATTTATAATGATAACAATAATGATTATTATGTTTGATAACAATAATAAAAATAATAGTAATTGGTTTTAAAGAATGTTTTCGCAAAACATAATGAAAGAATGACAAAGTGGAAAAAGATGTCTGTTTTCCCACAAAAATGATACCCAGACATGCCACAGATGAAGAAATATTGTACAAATAAGGGGATTAAAGTGATTTCCTCAAATATAAAAAAACTTTAAGTTTGAAAACCTGCACAGTTTCTTTAATCAGAAGAGAAATGAGAAGCAGTGCATGTAATCCATACTGAGGCTTCATTAGAAATCTCGAAGGGCCTCCCTTCTCTTGGTGGGACGCACTCTTCCCAATCACCATGCTGTGTGTTCCCTTGCTAAACATTTGACTGAGATTTCCGGATTGTAAGTGACGGCCCACCTCAAGCATATGTGCTTTCTTGTGTCTGAACTGGACGCAGCTTGCTCATGTTTAGGTCTTTAAGTGAGCCCCCTGAAGAACCTCAGCACTGAGCAACGCTGTCTGTTCATTCAGTGCTCCCAGTGCCTCTCATTTTGCACCATAAACAAAAACAGACACCAAATATCAGATCTGAGAATGCTAATTTATATTATAAAAATACAGCCACAGTGCACAACGTTGAAGGGGCTGTCAGCATAACAGATAGAAAGATGGAATGACACGATAGAAGAAGAGAATTGTACAAAAAAAGGTTTTGCAAAAAGTGGATTTTTTGGGCTGTCAAAGTAGCACTGCCTGGTTTTCTCTTTTCTAAGCCCCTACCTTGTTACCATCACTCATTTCTTCTAGTTGCACTTTTTTCCAGGATGTCTAGCAAAAACTGCCATTTTTAGTCAATAATATTTTCCCTTGCTCTGGACCTTTGATCAGAGCCTGTGGCCTGGCCAGTAGAACTCAGAAGAACTGATTTAGATTCTGGTGGCCACGTTTATGGTTTTTAAGTACACTTTATTGTACTGTATATTTATATACAAGGTGGTGTTGCAGTGGTCAGTGCTGCTACCTTGGGTGTAAATCCAGAGCTTGGCATGGTGTGTGTGGAGACTGCCCTTTCACCCTGTGTCTTGATGTTTTATTTGACTTCTCCATTTGACATCCAAAAGTTGTAAGTTGCTCTCTACTGTGTCTGGGTGGAATTAAAGTGGCCGAGTGTGTGATTTTGTCATAGGCTTAATTGTACCCCCTTCAGGGTTGGTTTTTGCCTTTTGTGTGGCATTACTGGGATGGCCCTCTGTAGTAGTAGTAGTAGTAGTAGTGTGTATGCAGAGTACAGTGAAATTGAAACACACACATCTGACCAACATGTAACACATCAGTACTCTCCAGCACTGTGATAAATGTAATTTCATGAAATTGACAACACTCTGTTGAAAAAATAAATAAAAGATGACCATTATGTGTAAGTATGTATGGTGTGATATCCATCCATCCATTATCCAACCCGCTATATCCTAACTACAGGGTCACAGGGGTCTGCTGGAGCCAATCCCAGCCAACACATGGCACAAGGCAGGAAACAAACCCTGGGCAGGGCGCGCACACACACACCAAGCACATATTAGAATCGCCAATGCACCTAACCTGCATGTCTTTGGACAGTGGGAGGAAACCCACACAGACACCATGCAAACTCCACGCCGGGAGGACCCGGGAAGCGAACCCAGATCTCCTAACTGCGAGGCAGCAGTGCTACCCACTGAGCCACTGTGCCGTCCTATGGTGTGATAGACCACCCATAATTTGTTTGGAGGTTTGGTGTTGGTTGGTTCTTACTTGTTGTGGCTTCGAAGCAGGCAGGTATCACAGATGTGAAAAATGTCAGAAAAACCCCAGATAATTAGTCACTACAGGTATTTTATTTTTATTATTTATAGATATTAAACCAAGGAGCAGAACAGAGTATGTTTAAACTTGCCCAATTCAGGCTCAGAGGAGACTAAAGCCAATTCCAGGTATGGGGTGCCAGTCAAATCTAATACTACGAACCCTACCAAACAGTGTCGGGGTGCTGCAGGATCAGGGTGGCAGTGGCATTAGCCCCTGCCCTGTTGATCAGAGTTTACAAAAAGGTTAGGTAACGGCATAACAATAGTTGTAAGTGATTATTTCACATATGGTATGTTTCATATATTCACTATAACGCATACAAGTTGAAGAGACTAAGCATTGAAACAGCCTGCCGATGACTGCACATTGCCTTTCAAAGAGTAAATTTGGGCACACAGTATTTTTATATAAATTTAGCAATGTCATCAAATCAACTAAACACTTTCTATTTACACTTCTAGTGTTCCAGTCATTTTGAAACATCCGACAGATGCACAACCCATAATTACAACGGTGCTTGAAAACGTAACAGGGAGCCCAACTAGTGGCAGATAAACACCATAAATTCTAGTAAATGCAGCATCCTGCATTATAAGAATACACTTCAGGCCTGCTCACCCAGTTGTCCCACTATAGATAACGACTGTCCCTGAATCTACTGGTGCGAGAGTCAAAAGACCTGTCCAGTCTGCCAGAGGCGTGGGGGAAGAAAAGTGGCTGTGCAGAATAGACGAGGTCTTTCATTATCCCGTTTGCTTCTCCACACTAGTGTGCCAGATTTCTCCTGGACGGTGCCAGTAAAATTCTGTGCCACCTTCATTACCTTCTGCAGTGGTGAGCTGAACAGGATCCTTACCCGCCAGTGTAGATAGAGAATCCCATAGTGCACCTGTAGAAGACTTGGAGCATGAGTGGATGCTTTTCTCAGCCATCTAAGGAAGATAGTCGTGCTAAGAAAACTGCTGACCCACCCAAGAGGATCCCCTCTGATGCAGATGGTGACAGCATCCGTCATCTCCTTCGTAAAGTCCATGATTGGCCACTTGATTTTACTTGTCCAAAAAAGGATTTTTGTCCTGGAACTACTGGTTCAAAATGCAAACCTCTTCTCTTCTTAAGCTGTTTATACTTTCAAGTATACAAAGTTTAGGGAAAGTATTGTAATCGTCCAAAGATTTGATGTTGAGATTTTGATGAATCTCTATATTTTAGACCTTCCTGACTTTCTTGTATACAAAGTATAGGGTTAGGGTTAGGGTTAGTATAGAGAAAAGTATTGTAATCGTCCAAATATTCGATGAATCACAACATTTCAGACCTCCCTGACTTTCTCATATACGAAGTATAGGGTTAGGTTTAGGGTTAGTATAGAGAAAAGTATTGTAATCGTCCAAATATTCGATGAATCACGACATTTCAGACCTCCCTGACTTTCTTGTATACAAAGTATAGGGAAAGTACTGGAATTCTCCAAAAATTCCATTTAGAGATTTAGATGAATCTCAATGTTTTAGACCTCCCTGCGTCCGAAAATACCATTTTTGGAATTATGTCTGTGTGTGTTTGTATATAAAATGATAACTTGAGTACGCTTTTACGTAGGTCAACCAAATTTTGCATACAAGTATTAGGTACAAAACGCAGATTTCTATCAACTTTTGGGCTATTTCTGTTAACCAGAAGTGGTCCTTTACCTTTTATTCGTGCAGCAGCAGAGTCTGATTTATTTAACTTTACTTTTATAATAATTGTTCAATATATTATTATTTGTTTGTTGATTTGTTGTTGATGCTTCTTTAATGTACATAATATATAAATATAATCATTGTCTTGCGCCTTACTTCTCAACTATCTATCTCCATATCTGAGTATATGAGAAAGTCTAAGAAAGGAGACCACTGCTGATTTTTTTGTATTGCTGGTGCCCAGCCTTATTATGGAGGTTTCATCACAAATTTTAATGTTGAATTTGGAGCTGTGTCTGGCCAGAGGATGACAAGCATTAAAGATGGAGGCTCAGCACATTAGCCTATGAGGTGCCTGTGTTGAGGGCCAGCATGGAAAATGTGATGCTGTCAGCTCACTAATGGCTGAAGTCTGCCATTTAAGAAGGTCAAAGCAGAGGGAGGCACCTAAACCCCAAGTCTAGGAGTTTTGTGATCAGCTTTGATTTTAAACTAGCATTAATACTTAGTTGTAGTCTATAAACAGGACTTTCCAGAATTATTTCATAACACGTGGCACTTTTTATTATCCAGAAATGCAAGAGATACAGTGTCCCCTGTTGGCTGGTCGTGATCACATGCAGACTTGGGGTGATCTTGGAAGACTGAGTTGAATATGTCCCAGCACCAGTCTCTCAAAGCTTTTCATCACAATGTGAGTGAGTGCCACTCGTCTGTCATCTTCAACACAGCCACTTTTGTTTTCTTTTGACAGAGCTTTACTTGTTGTGGCTTCGAAGCAGAAAATGTCCACAATAACTCCAGATAATTGGTCACCACAGGTTTTTACACTTCACCCAGACTGGCTGCTTTATGGACATCGATTTATTTGAAAACCCATCTTATGTTATCCTTAGAAACATTGAAGCCTCATGTGGTACTGCATGCAGTCGCACTTGGGGGGACCCTGTTATCACGATCAAAATGGGCATAGAAAGCAGTATGTTCATTCAGGAGAAGAAAAAAATGGATGTGATTGGATGAGATTTTGCCTTGTCACATGCCACCTTCACTAGGGTGCTTCTGTAATCCGTTTTCAGCTTACTCTGGTATTGATTTGTAGCAGCTTTAATGGCTTTCCTGAGCTCAAACCTTCATTCCTTAATTCTCATCTAATAGTATCAGGGTCCAGACCAGACCTGGATAAGAAGTCAGCCCATCAGAGGTCACACTAATGCACATTGACACATGGATTAGCTTCACCAAGTAACTTATAACAAGCCTTAGGATAAAAGAAAGGAAACCAAAGTCTTGGGGTTAGCAGCTCGACACAAAACCAATCAAGCCATACTTTAACATCTCATCACAGGAGGTCCAGCCTACAAGACAGTACAAAAAATAGGCAAAATAAGCCAAATCACCCCTCGATAATGTAAGTGTGTTGGTTTAGAATGCACATCTTTGGGTAAACACATGAGCATCAGCACACAGCGTTCATCACACAGGCTATATGAGAGTGTGGGCAGTCACGTCAGGTCAGGTTGGGGAGCGTGCACTGGTACAGCAACCCATCACGTGACAAAATAGCTAGGGATCCTGGTTGGCAGCACCCCCAGGCAGACACGCGGTCCAGTCTTACCCTCCGGAAATGACCCTCTATCTTCCACAGCCAAGTGTTATGTGGGCGTCCCCTTGGCCTGGTCCTGCCACTTGGGTCTTCAATAATGTGGATCCAGTGAGCCAGGTCACCCTTGGAGAATCGTACCACATAGCCGTAGTGCCATAACTGATGCTCCTTCACAATGCAGTAATGTGCCTCATTCGGGACTCCACGAGCAACACAAAGCCAAACCAGTGGTACCCAAGGATTCCCAGATGAGACACAGTGCTGAAGGACTCCAGACTTCCTCTCAAGTCACTGGATAGTGTCCATGTCTCACAAGCAGGGAGCACCAGGACTCTAAAGACTTGGACCTTCGTCCTTTTGCATAGATATCAAGAGTGCCACACACCCCTTTCCAGTGACCCCATGACCCCCCATGCTCTCCCAATCGGTCTACTGTCATTGAGGGCAGAGAGGCTTTATAATAAAATTTGGCCTCTGCATACTGTACTTAATAGAATAAGCAGCGAGGCCAGGGATTCATTTTGTGGATTTAATGTGATTTAGAAATGCTGGGATAAGCTCTGTTCCCAAATCACCATACAACTGGACAAGGTGGGTTTTTAAAGTGAATCTGTGGAAGGATTTTCAATAATGTTGGAAGAGATGGCCAGTGCAGCCACTTCATCTGAGGGGATGTTTGGTTCTGGTCCTAGAGGCTGCATTTGTTTTCTGGAGCAGATGGAGTTTCTAAATGTTTTTTGATGGGACAACCAATAGCTGTACAGTGATCCCTCGCTATATCTCACTTCGACTTTCGCGGCTTCACTCCATCATGGATTTTAAATGTAGGCATATCTAAATATATATCACAGATTTTTCGCTGGTTCGCGGATTTCTGCGGACAATGGGTCTTTTAATTCATGGTACATGCTTCCTCAGTTTGTTTGCCCAGTTGATTTCATACAAGGGACGCTATTGGCGGATCGCTTAGAACCTACCCAATCAGAGCATGTATTACGTATTAACTAAAACTCCTCAATGATATACGATATGCTTCCCGCGCGGTGCTTGATTGTCTGCTTTTCTCTGTCTCTCTCTCTCTCTGACATTCTCTGCGCCTGATGGAGGGGGTGTGAGCAGAGGGGCTGCTTGCACAGAAGCTGTTTGCTTAGAAGATATGGACGCGCCTCTAAAAAATGCCGCTTTATCACGGTGCTTCGGCATACTTAAAAGCCCAAAAGCATGTATTGATTTTTTGATTCTTTGCTGTTCTCTCTCTCTCTCTGACATTCTCTGCTCTTGACACGCACACTCCTTTGAAGAGAAGATATGTTTGCATTCTTTTAATTGTGAGAAAGAACTGTCATCTCTGTCTTGTCATGGAGCACAGTTTAAACTTTTGACTAAAGGGTGTTATTTCATGTCTAGAGGGCTGTAATAATGTTGACAGTGTGGGAGAGTTTATAAAAGCTTAAAATATATAAAAAATAACCATACAAACATATGGTTTCTACTTCGCGGATTTTCATCTATCGCGGGGGTTCTGGAACGCAATCCTCACGATCGAGGAGGGATTACTGTATTCCAGGGTTAAATGAAAAGCCAAAGATGAGTGACAGAGCGAGAGGAGAAAAAGAGGGAGCACCATCTGAAAACAAAATGAAGGTCAAAAACAGGAGAGACCAAAAAGAGAACAAGTGCCACAGCCTAATATTTAAACCAATAACCTAAGCCAGTGGGTGTCCAGCTCTCGTCCTGGTGGGTCGCACTGGCTGCAGGTTTTCATTCTAACCATCTTCTTCATTAGTGAGCCATTTGTGCTTCTGATTAACTTCTTTTGCCTTCATTTTGTTTAACTTGACTCAGACCCCTTAGCTGTTTCTTTTTCCTTAATGAGCAGCCAAACAATAATGAGACACAAAATAGGTCCCTAACCTGAACATAAAGAAAGGTGAAGGTCTCAATGATGTTGGTCTACTCAGGCCACCAAAACATCTTGACGGTGGTCTTAGAAAAAAATAGAAAATCCACAGTCTGCTGTGGCAGAACGAGAGCAGCAACAAGTCCTGATATTCAATAACGGCTTAAATTAACAGGATGAATTGGCTTCTTATTAAGAAACTGGTTGGAGTGAAATTGGCTGGAGTTTGACGTCACAATTTAGCTGGTCATCTGTTGGCTCGTTTCACGTCTCATTTCTGTTTGGCTGTCATTTAATGAAGAAACAAATCAATTCAGAGGACTGAATCCTTCAAAACAGGGCAATTAAAATGAAGGGCAAAGGAGTTCATTAGCAGTGAAAACTGATTAGGAAAAGGGTGAGAATGAAAACCTGCAGCCACTGCGGCCCACCAGGACCAGAGTTGGACACCCCTGACCTAAGCCAAAGGTCTAACTCTTTAAATACATTTGAGATTCATTAACTAGCACACAAAATGTTTTTGAATATCTAGAAATTTGGACTTGTAGTGTACCACCATCTCAATTGCATGGAATTATACGTGTTTTTTAATTTTGTTGTTTTCAAATGACAATGATTTTAAATATTTTCTAATTTATTATAGTGCATAATATTTATTTATCTAATATTTATTGTACTGTCTTTTTATATTCACTTATGTGTCATGTTCTTTGTGGATGGAGCCTCAGGAGACATAAAGGCACTATACAAAAAACTGAAACAATTTGAATATCCAGGCCGGCACGGTGGTGCAGTGGGTAGCGCTGCCACCTCGCAGTTAGGAGGCCGTGGGTCCTCTCTGTGTGGGTTTCCTCCGGGTACTCCAGTTTCCTCCCACAGTCCAAAGACATGCAGGTTAGGTGCATTGGCGATTCTACTGTAAATTGTCCCTAGTGTGTGCTTGGTGTGTGGGTGTGAGTGTGTGTGCCCTGCGGTGGGCTGGCGCCCTGCCCGGGGTTTGTTTCCTGCCTTACGCACTGTGTTGGCTGGGATTGGCTCCAGCAGACCCCCGTGACCCTGTAGTTAGGATACAGCAGGTTGGATAATGGATGGATGGATGAATTTGAATATCCTCACTAAGCTTGGGAAAAGGTTTCAAACTGTTTTTCTGCACAGCATCACTGACTTGTCACAACAATCATAACAACAATCAAAGACTAAAAACCACAGTGCCACAGTTGTTAGGGCTGCTGTCTAAAATCTGCAGTAACCAGGGTTTAGTTCCCAGTTCAGTCCCCCTGTATGTGAAGCTTGCATGTTCTCCCATATCCATGTTAGTTACCTTTGGGTATTCCCAATAGTAGACAAGTCTGGTTAACTGGGGTGTCTAAAATGGCGCTATAGGAGTGAGTGTGAATACAAATGCTTGTACACAGACGACTCACCAGGCCTGACCAGGAAAGCCACCCCAAAGATGCCAATTCAGTTCCCATCTCTGACATGCCATGTGACTATAAGCAAGTCAATTAATCTGCCTTTGTAAAAATTGTATGGACACAGTCTGTACTGTACCCTGGTATAAAAAGGTATCTTTAATAAAGAAATCAGCTACTTACAACAGTTATTTCAGTAGATGTGCATTGTAATAAAGGTGCTATATTGCGCCCGACCTGGCACAGACTTGACATGGGAGGCATGTATAAAATGAAAAGACTTTTTAAATTTTTCTTCCCCATAATCCCTCCAGCCACAACACAGTCCCAAATAAAGCACAGTACACTATGCACTCTTCTCTCTCTCTTTGTCTTCCACCTCCACTCCTCCTCCTCTGCAAGCTTTGTCCACCTCAACCCGACTCTGGCTGCTGAGTGGTGGTTGCTGGCTCCCTTTTCATCAGGCACCCGGAAGTGTCCAGGTGGTTGATTATCAACATCCAGTGCCCAAAAGGGGCCAGCCGCTCCTGTTGCAGCACCCCCCTGGTGGCGCCTGCGAAACCCCACAGAGCTGCACAGAACTCCAACCCCCCCATGAAGTCCTGGGGGAGTCCGAGGCACCACTGCAACCCAGGGATGCTGCCATCTAGTCCCACCCTTGTGCCCCTGGCAGATGTGGTGAAGGGGCCTCCCGGCCAGGCATGGGCCCCAGCCATCTGTCACAGCAGAGAGATAAAACCTAAAGGTGTGGTCAATGAAGAAGCTCTTTAGCCACACCCCTTCTTAGTTATTCCAAGCCACGCCCATTGGTGCACCCCCTCTCCTTCTGAAAGAGTTTATGAAGCAAATCACAGAGATTGAAAATTCTGCACTAGTGGTAACATTGCACACCCGATGGATATCATTACTGCATTAAGTACAAGAGTTACTCGGTCTCCGAGTCTCCAAAAACAGAAGCCATGCAGATTGCACAAGAGTCCAAGGACTGATGTGATAATTACACGTTGAGAAGGTGTCCTGCTGATTACACACATCTACAGAGAAATTCAAGTCATTTAATTTGAACTTTTTTAAACCTCCACCCTCTGGCAAACTCCATTGCGAAGCCTGGCATCAGAAGGCAGATTTATTTTGTCAGCTTCAGAGAGAGAGAGCCTGGTAATTGCAGACACGTATCAAGTAACCCTGATGCAGAGTTACTTCAGAGTATCATGGTGCCAATGTAAACTGAGTGAATATTCAAATGAAATCCTTCTCATTTCAGATCAGGAACTCAAGTGAAAAATGAGTCGATGTGCGATGCCAGAGTCTGGAGCCGAACAACACATCTGACACAAGCTGTTAAAGCTTATTAGAGTGACAGCTGCACTGAAGCACTGAACAGATTGTGGGGCTGTATGTTAACTTGGTATTAATAGCCATAGATCCAAGCGTTCTGGAAAACCATCTTCTACAAACATTGGTCTTTACCCCAATGTCTAAACGGAGGGAACTGAAATAACAAAGTTTTTAAATATCATAAAGAAATAAACATAAAGCACTTGTCTCGATGGTCAACCTGTCCAATACCAGGAGTCCTAGATCAACATGGAAATCTCATCTGAGAATTTTTTTCATACCAAAGCAGAAACTGAAAAAGTCAAAGGACAAGCAATAGGGAAGTGCCCAGGACATTCAAGGGGAAAATGGTGCTAATGAGAGTGGATACCTCCGACCAGACTTTCTCCGTATTAATTATCTGTTTTTCACTTGCCCATATATATCATCCATTCATCTTTTCTTTTTACTTGAAACCAAAGGAACCTTCCATGGATGAGGTGCCCATTTATCGGAGGACACACTGAATCTCAATACATACGAGAGGGTACCCAAAAATAACCAGAATCTGTACCTGGCGCGCAATCTAGACTTAGTTGTGAATTTCACCGCTAGGCATAGCGTACTTAATTTTATCACTGAATGTTGCTCCAGATCTAGCGTTTTCTTTCTTGATTTGCACGAAGACTCTCCTACACATCCTGTCTCTTGGAATGTTAGACTCGCACTGAGCCACAACTATGCAGGAGTAACCTTGAGACACATCACAACCTCCCCAGACTTGCTTCAACATGCTTGCTAATTTCTTTCATACTCGGGTAGATAAATTATTAAACTCTCCTTTTCTCTCCTTGAAATTCAAAGGAGCCTTCCATGGATGAGGTGTCCATTTATTGGAGGACACACTGAATCTCAATACATACGAGAGGGCACCCAAAAATCACCAGAATCTGTACCTGGCGCGCAATCTAGACTTAGTTGTGAATTTCACCGCTAGGCGTAGCGTACTTACAGTATTCTGTGGCAGTCTGCCCAGTGGCGTTGCTCTGTATTGTTCATACGCCATTCCGTGTCGGTTTTTCTTGGTGCTTGTTAAACGTGTTCTGCGATTTGTGTGATTGGTGATCATAAAGAACAGCGAGTCTGACTTTAAATTTTGTTTTCTCTGCTGAAACTGTAGTGATGCTTGAAACTGCTTTAAAAAAGGAAGCTTTAAGTAAAACACAAGTCTACGAGTGGTTTTTGCGTTTCAAACGAGGGGAAATGTCACTTGATCTTTGCTCCGTGTGACTTTTTCTTGTTCCCGCAGGTAAAAAAAAAAAAGAACTCAAAGGAAAGCGTTTTTGTACCGTGGAGGAAGTCAAAGAAAAATCGCTGCAGGCAGTGGACAACGTTCCTCTTCAGCTATACGACAATTTTTCCACCAGTGGGAAAACTGTTGGGACAAGTGCATTCATTCACATGGAGAGAGTACTTTGAAGGAGACTAAAGTTTCAGTAAGTAAAAAATTCTTAAAATAATTTTTTTTTCAATTCCGGTTATTTTTGGGTACCCCCCTCGTATAGCAACATGAAATGAAATTAAATCCATGACTCTGGAGCTATGAGACAGTGATATCCAGTGCACTGATGGTTCTTCTATCCACTGTGGCACATGGCTGGGGTTGGTACCCAACCGGGACGCCCAGGAGGACTGGAGGAGGGCTTGCGCCTCCTCCATACCACAAGGGGGCGACCACCCTGGTTGCACTGGGGGCCATGGGTGCAGAGCTTGGAAGCTTAACTCTGTAGGGGCCTGTGGTCACCTCCAGGGGGCACACCGGTGCCTGAAGAGCCCTGGACCTCAGCACTTCCGCCACACCAGGAACTGCTGGGGGGAAGAAGACTGGGGACACCTGGAGGGCTTCCAGGTGCGCAGCCGGCACTTCGGCCACACAGGGGAGTGTCCACGGAGGAGTGTCGGGGAGCAGCTGGAGCCCATCTGGGCTGCTATATAATGGGCCGCCTCCCTTTATTCGGGGTCAAGAGTCGGGTGGAAGGAGAAGGGAGACTGGAGAGAAAGGAGTGGAGGCGGCCGGAAGGAAGGCACTGGGAAGAGAGGCCTGTACCTTGGGGGATCAGTGCTGGAGGCACTGGGTTGTGCATGGACTTGACCTGTAAATATTTTATTTAATAAATGTGTGTGTTGGGTGATAAAACGATGTCTGTCTGTCTGTGTCCAGGCCACGTTCCACACCATCCTTTACTGAAGCTGCTTAACTCATCTGAGGCTCACAGACATCAGAGCTCTTCTCATCCGAAGTAATTCCTGACAAAGAAAGCTGGTTTTTGAAAAATTCCACCCACTTTCCAAAGATATGCACCTCTGGTTTATTGTATAACTACAAACTGGCCCAGTAAGAATGAGGGGCCCATCCTAACTTCAAGCCAGTGATGCCAGGATAGGCTGCCGCCCCTGAAGACTCTGGAAAGGAATAAGCAGGTTCAGAATATGGATAGATGGGTGCATGACTACGAGGGGCGTTCAATAATTTATCTCCCTCAGTAGAAAAGAGTTTTCAAAAAATGTTTGTTTTATTTTTCAATATAGTCCCCTGATAGCTCCATACAATTCATCCACTGTTCCTACCCCTTTTGGAAAAAAATCCTCAGTTTGATCTTCCATCCTGGACATCACAGCTGCCTCGACATCTTCATCACTTGAAAAACTCTTTCCATGGAGCCATTTCCTCAAAACTTAGAACAGGAAATAATCTGAGGGAGCCAGGTCAGGACCGTAGGGTGGATGGTTCAGCTGCTGGAAACCACATTCTCGGATGGCAGCCTGTGATTGACGTGACCGGCGCATTGTCTTGAAGAAGCAGCATGCCTGCTGCGAGATTTCCTCGTCTTTTTTCCTTGATTGACTTGTGCTTCCACTGCATTGACTCCATTTTCGACTCAGCATTTCTGTGATAGACCCAAGTCTCATCTCCAGTCACCAAACGATGAAAAAAATTCACTTGGTCTTCATGGAGCATCTCCAAGTTCTCCTGACAGCACTGAAAGCTTGCGGCCTTCTGACTTGTCATCAGCGTTCTTGGAACCCATCTTGCGCTGTCCTTTGGCATGCCCAACGTTTTGTGAATTATTTTCTAAACTGTACCTGCCGAGATGCTCATTTCTTCAGCTATTCGGTAAACCTTCATTTGTCTGTCTGACAAAACTAAATCCTTGACTTTCTTGCAGATTTCTGTGGAAGTTGCTTTCACAGGCCATCCAGCATGAGGGTCATCTTCAATGAGCTCTTTACCCCACATAAACTGCTTGCTCCAAAATTTTACTTTGTAAGATGATGGGGTAGATACACCATAAACTGCAGTCACGCCTTTAGGGATCTCCTTTGGCTTTATCCCTTCTTTTGTGAGACATTTTATCACTGAACGTTGCTCGCATTTTCTTACTCGATTTGCACAAAGACTCTCCTACACATCCTGTCTCTTGGAATGTTAGACTCGCACTGAGCCACAACTGTGCAGGAGTAACCCTGAGACACGTCACAACCTCCCCAGACTTGCTTCAACATGCTTGCTACTTTCTTTCATACTCGGGTAGATAAATTATTAGACGCCCCTTGTACAAACCAGTGAGAAACCCGCAAGTGAAAAGATATGAAAATAACAGGATGAAATAATGAGCAGAGAATCTGGAGCTGGAATTCTTCTGTCCAAGCCATAGGCACTGACTCCCCATCAATGACTAGCCTATTTCCTTCCAAAACCATTGAAGTGGGAGTCAAAATACTTTCATTTACCACAAAAACAAACAAAACCAAAGTGGCCAAAATAAGCAATGTAAAGCCACGGCCAGTGTGTGGACCACAAAATAAGGATGCTGTGCCCGTTTACCAGTTCACTCAAGTGATGTGTTACTGTTTGCGATTCAGTTAGTTCTCCCCATGACCCCGATCAGCACAACTGCATTATGAATAATCCTTCCAGTCCTGGAGTCAGCACCACAGTCCAGTCTACACTTCTGGAAGTGGCCGGACCACCATAGTTTGTGACGTCATGATTGAGCCTTTCTAATTTTAGTTGCTGCTTCGTTGCAGGCCTTTGGCTTTTAAGGATTGAAGCATTAAAAGGCATACCAGCTCCTGAATGGGGGGCTTAGTTAAAACGCTGCTCTGGGCCCCCCATAGCCCAGGTCCTATCCACTACAATGCTCCCCCACTTTATCTGTTAGAGGCCTTGTGTGGAGACGAGGCATGCAGATTTGTGTCTTTGCCTCAAAGAAACAGACCCCTGTAACTGTTTCAATAAACACAGTGAATTTTGTTTTAATTTTTAATTTGTTACCTGGTGTGGATTTGCAGGTCAAGCCTGTGCACAAAAGCTGTTTTATATGATACCATCCATGGTGCTTTGAAATGCGGCGATGGCAGACATGCTTGTGGGGAGGTCGGGTCTGTCCAATGGCTGATTAACTCCAGATGTCACCGAGAAGCCGCAGCAGAACCTGACAGAAGACTCCAAAGGGAAAGGCAAGCGGACAGGGGGAGGAGGGGTATACTGGGGTGGGCTAGACCGCTCAGGCTGGATTAGGGAAGAACTCAAGAAAAAGGAAACTTTTAGGGTCAGGCTGGGGCAAATTGGGAGAGGGTCACACGAAACAATTTAGAAGAGCGATAGGCAGCTGTGGTCAGTGACATATAGGAGTGCCAGAGAGAGAACTGGTTGGTCTGTGTGGACCAAGAACAGAGTGGACAATCAGGACTGGACTGCCTTGCTTTGCTAAAAATAACTGAAAAGCAATCCACAGCTGGAGTCAAAAGAAAATTGTTCAAAAGCATAGGCCAAAAGTGGAAAGATGGAAAAATCAAGAATGACATTGACCTTCTTCCCTTCAGCAGATACAGGTACATCTGGTTTCAAGAAATGGCAGTCGGCTTGATGTTATTTCGGAAGATCAAGGTGGATAGGATTGGTGAGCCTGTTGGAATGAATGACTTGTCCTTGTCCCCGGTTGTTCTAATGTTCATCAATGGCAGGAAATCAGGAGATCTGATTGCACACGCATATCCTGTGGCAGATGCCTGGGGCGACAACCCGGCCAGGACGCCGTGAAGAACCGGAAGAGTGCGTGCGCTCATCTCAGACCACGTGAGGGCAGCCACCCTGGTTGCTATGGGGACCACGGGTACAGAGCCTTGAAGCTCAACCCTGTGGGGGCCCGTGGTCACCACCAGGGGGTGCCCCGATGCCTGGAGAGCCCTGGACCTCAGCACTTCCGCCACACCAGGAATTGCTGGGGGGAAGAAGGGCAGGAACACCCGGAGTGCTTCTGGGGATGCAGCCGGCACTTCCGCCACACTGGGGCGTGTCGGTGGAAGATTGCCGGGAAACACCTGGAGCACATCCGGGTGATTATAAAAGGGGCCGCCTCCCTTTATTCGAGGACTGGAGTCGGGTGGAATTGGACAGGAGTCTTGCGAGAGAGGAGTGGAGGCGGCCTGAAGAAAGGCACTGGAGAGAGAGGCCTGGACTTTTGGGGATTGGTGCAGAGGCACTGGGTTGTGCACTGTGAAAGTGTAACTAGTGTAAATTAAATATGTGGGTGTTGGGTGACCAAACATTGTCCGTCTGTCTGTGTCCGAGGCTCGCCTCACAATCCCTTCATAAATCTTTGCCATTACACCCAACACTTTCATTTCATAATGTTTTCCTTTGAAGGTGTTGTGCTATGGTACACTTCCTAATTTGATGAAAGGATCCATCAAGAATGGCACTCATAGCGTGCAACATCACAATCTGTCCTACAAAATATAAGACGTAATGGTCTTAGTCAGCCCATCCAGGCATCCGCATCTCACTCAATCAATCATTCAGTCACTCAAATCAATCAAATAGTCAGTACGTCCATTTATTTGTAAGTCAGGTATATACTGACTCATTCATTCTGACAATCCACCCACCCAAGCCTCAGTTCACTTGGTCATCAGCGTAGTATTCACACGGTTCCATGAGGGACGATCGAAAGGTTTCCACACTTTTATATTTTCGTTGGAAACTGTGAAGGCGGGAGGAGTAGTAATTGGTCGTGTCTGAGAGGGTCATGTGACTGGGAAAATTACATCGCAACGGAAGGTGACCATGTAGAAAAGTGATGTCATTTGTTTTTGAAATTCTTAATAAATAGAGTTTTTTTTAAAAAAAAGTGCAGAAACATTTTGAACGTTTCTCGTATATTTGTATTTTTAAGTTACTTTTTTGTTTTTTTATGTAAATAATGTGATTCTGTTATTAGAATTGTGTGTTGAAATGAAAAAAGTTACTTTATATTACTGTCTTGACTTTTGCTATTTACATGATTGTTTTATCTTGGTAGAGTAATATATATATTGCTCTGCTTTCCCCTATTGTATTATTAATATGTAGCCTTAGAATGCCTAATCTCACAGACTTACCACTGTGTATAACTTCTCCCCACCTTCCCTTCTATATCTATAACCTCAGGCAATTAGATGTAGTAAAAAAAACAAGCAGGAGTTAAGTTACACATAAAATAATGTATTACTGATAATATTCATAAATAATAACAAAATGCAAAGTACATTTGAATATTGGCAACCATACAACCTGATAAAATGGTGATGTGTATCTCAGGTGGCACACAGACTTGTAGTTGCTTAATGTCTCTAGTTAAGGCATCGTTGGTGCTCAGCTTTCAGCCACATGTCTGTTCAATATGGCTGAAGCTGTGCTCTTCATTGTGTTGTCTTCAGTTCATGGTGTGATGGTCTTCTTCAGTTGTTAGCAAGAGAGAAAGATACTTCTACATCATCACAGGTTAGCAAGAGAGATGCTTCTTCATCATATGTTGGTTAGAGAGAGAGAATGTGGTTGAGCAAGCAAATTTATAGGTTTTCTGTCCAACCCCTACAGCCAATAGAACATCATGGTACTTAAAGGCCTCTGAGACAAGCCAATTCCAAACAGCCATATCTCAGACCAATGGGGAAAATAGTACATCTTAACACCTGCAACCCCCCAAGACCATATGTTAAGCTAACCTGGCTTTATGTGGGGGATGAGAGAAAGACTTTAGCAAAGAAACACTCGCCAAACTGGTTTAAGACACATCCCCAAATCCTGTCGTAAAATTACAAAGAAAAGTTGTAAACGGGAGGCAAACACGAATGCCTCTGTAACACTAAATTACATTGCTTTGCCTAAATTACAAATAAAGACATACAAAACATTTATGAAGTTATATGCAAAATCTTACATCACAACAATGATGCATCTTAACATTCCCATGACTTCCATCAATCACTTCTTTGATGTCAAAAGGATGTGACACATAGCACTCACACTTTCAGCTATCCCTCTTTAGTTATAGTTAACTTTCATTAATTTTGTTCCTAACGTCAGGTTTTTTTCCTCTGTTTTGGAACCTTGTAATCTTTAGACTATGAGTTGGCCTCTTCTTCTGCTATAACCCTGGCTTTTTGACCCTTGTTATCTCTTTTTAACTTTGATTCGCCACTTGCTGAACACCTCCTGGTCCTTTTCACTCAGAACAATCCTCAGGTAGTTTTTGTGTCCTTAACGGTTAGGTGGTTCACCACTCAAGAACTCCATCCATCCATCTACTGGATCATCCATCCATCCATTATCCAACCCGCTATATCCTAATTACAGGGTCACGGGGGTCAGTAGGGTTCAGATATAATCAGTCTATCAATCAGTCAGCCCATCCATCTACGTATCTGAAAACTCAATTAGTCAAACATTTAGTTAGTTGGTCAATCAATACAACCATTCATGAATCTGTGCGTCAAGCATTCAGACAATCAATCAACCAGTCAATCAATCCAATCATCTGTCCATCCACCGTTCTTTTATCAATCTCTCCATTTATCATTCAATCAGTCAAGTTAATCATTCAGTCACTGACTAGTCGGTTACCTCATCTGCTCATCCATGTTTCAGTCAGTTAGTCAATCAGCCAACTAAGGATCCATCAATTGATCCGTTAGTGAATCTATTCATCAGTAAAGTTAGAATACAGGTAATCAACCAGTCAATCACACCATCCTCCTATCCTTCCATCCATCCATCCATTCATCACCCAGATGTTCGATCAATAGGCCTAGTGAGGTATTCAGTTGCCTAGTCCTGTAATGACCATCAAACACTGCTTAGTCAATCATCCCATTTATATGTCCATTTATTAATCAGGACTTCAGTTAATTAATCAATCAATCAATCAATGTATGAATCCATCAGACTCTGAAAGCCATGTCACATTAGATTCTTTTCCAGTGATTTTCAATCATGGCCTTCATGTACATAATCTTAGGGAATCGGTGGCAGACTCCTGTGACATACCCAGTGACTGACCCCATCTATTCCATGACAAGTTTGATTTATTCTTTAGTCGTAGGGGTGGGTTCTTTGAATTTGAGAGCTGGCAATCAAAGGCTGCTCATCCGTAAGTACAATGCATATATAGCATGTATGAGGATTAAGGAGTGAAGGTATCTGGACCTCACAAACAGAAGAGAGACTTGTCTTTATGATGTCTCGTGTTTTACATACCACGACAGAATAGAATAAAGAACAAAAGAGCCGAGATTGTGGGTGAGCTCGCCGTACCTGTTAATCCTTCGTACAGCGCCGTTTTTACAGGGCATCATGCTATTGGTTGTCAGGAAAAGGGGAGAGCAAGACTTTGTTGGAAAGTTACCATGCAGTCACTCAATTTAATTTTCCCACTGATTTTTAGTCATGTAAGCAGACATGGTCCGATGACAACATCATCAACTGCAGTCGGCAAGTCCAACATAACCTACAACTAGAAGCTGCATAACTTGGCATTGCCTTAAGTCAGATATTTATTCACTTAAATAATTAGTCCATCCAAGAAGTCAACCAGTCATTTACTCAACTAGCCCCATTCATACAACCAAATAACCATCAATCTGTTATATTAACACATTGTTCATTGTGTGTTTTTCTGTATTTTATAGGTTTTTCACATGAGGATTCAGCGGCTGTGGTTTATTTTTTATTTTAAGTAATTTGACAAAGTTTATTTTTTGAACATGTCTTATTTTCTTCATATAAACAACACAGTTTGGGGTCATCACATGAATGCGTGTCACAAGAATAGCCCAAAGACCCATATATTGTGCCCTGGCTGCAAATGGGTAAAGTATTGAGTTCTTAACAGGTTTAAATCCAAAACAGAACTGACTTAGGGTAAGAAATATGGTGGCCAAGAAAGGAAGTGACGTCATCAGAAACGGAAGTTATGTCTTCAGGACCAGAACTAACGTCATCAATAGCGCCGGTACCGGAAGTGATGTCATCATAGGTGCCGGAAGCGAACGGCATTTCCCCTGGATGGTCTGCAGAGGATTGAGAGAGAAAGTCAGTGCAGCTCGCCACCCCCTGGTCTCGTGTGGTACTACTATTACAGTAATCCCTCCTCGATCGCGGGGGTTGCATTCCAGAACCCCCCGCGATAGGTGAAAATCCGCGAAGTAGAAACCATATGTTTGTGTGGTTATTTTTATATATTTTAAGCCCTTATAAACTCTCCTACACTGTTAACATTATTAGAGCCCTCTAGACATGAAATAACATCCTTTAGTCAAAAGTTTAAACTGTGCTCCATGACAAGACAGAGGTCTTCTTTCTTCTTTCTTACAATTAAAAGAATGCAAATATATCTTCTCTTCAAAGGAGTGCCCGCATCAGGAGCAGAGAATTTCAGAGTGAGAGAGAGAGAAAGAGAGAAAGAGAGAGCGCTCGCAAAGAAAAGCAAACAATCAAAAAATCAATACGTGTGCTTTTAAGTATTCTGAAGCACCGCAATAAAACGGCATTTTTTAGAGGAGCATCAGTATCCTCTAAGCAAACAGCCTCTGTGCAAACAGCCAGCCCCTCTGCTCACATCTCCTCGGTCAGGCACAGAGAATGTCAGAGAGAGAGAGCGAGATTAAAGCAAACAATCAAAAAATCAATACGTGTGCTTTTGTGCTGTTAAATATGCCGAAGCAGCGCGATAAAGTGGCATTTCCTAGAGGAGCGTCCGTATCCACTAGGCAAACAGCTTCTGTGCAAACAGCACCTCTGCTCACACCCCCTCCGTCAGGCGCAGAGAATGCCAGAGAGGGGTAGAGAGAGGCAGAGACAAGCAAACAATCAAGCACCATGCGGGATGCATATCTTATAGCATTAAGGAGTTTTAGTTAATATGTAATACATGCTCTGATTGGGTAGCTTCTAAGCCATCCGCCAATAGCGTCCCTTGTATGAAATCAACTGGGCAAACAAACTGAGGAAGCGTGTGGCATAAATTAAAAGACCCATTGTCCGCAGAAATCCACGAACCAGCGAAAAATCTATGATATATATTTAGATGTGCTTACATTTAAAATCCACGATGGAGTGAATCCGCGAAAGTCAAAGCACGATATAGCGAGGAATTAGTGTATTCAGGCCCTTTAGCTGCCTCCAAATTGCACGTGTATGACACAGTCATCATGCCGATGGCATAGTCGAAATAAAGATATTTTCCATGGTAAGCCAGTGGTTGATGTCAAAATGGATGAGCACCAATTTCTTCTATCATACGGTTGCAGCGAACGCCCTCTTCTACGTGGTGGTGTGCTGGGGAGGCAGCATAAGGAAGAGGAACGCCTCACGCCTGGACAAACTTGTGAGGAAGGCAGGCTCTAATGTAAATATGGAGCTGGACAGTTTAACATCTGTGGCAGAGCGACGGGCACTGAGCAGCCTTCTGTCAATAATTGAAAATCCACTGAACCCACTGAACAGGATCATCTCCAGACAGAGGAGCAGCTTCAGTGACAGACTGAGGAAACCCCACACTATGCGACTCTTCAATTCCACCCGGGGGGGTAAACATTAATATTATACAAAGTTATTGTCTGTTATACCTGCATTGTTATCACTCTTTAATTTAATATTGTTCTTTATCAGTATGCTCCTGCTACAGTATGTGAATATCCCCTTGGGATTAATAAAGTATCTATCTATCTATCTATCTATCTATCTATCTATCTATCTATCTATCTATCTATCTATCTATCTATCTATCTATCTATCTGTCTGTCATATAGTGCCTTACATCTATCTATCTATCTATCTATCTATCTATCTATCTATCTATCTATCTATCTATCTATCTATCTATCTATCTATCTCAGATTTATTGCTATATGGTGTGAATAATTAGAGCCAAACAAAAACAAAGATCTGGGGAGTTGTCCCATACATTGTCGAACAGCAATCAATTAGGACTGAAACCCGGTCTTTTCTGCAAAATAACACAAGACAAATGAGTATGACAATCAGGCTGGTTTTATAAAAAAAGTCAGGAAATGAAATGATGTCATCAGTATGAGACAGAAGTGAGGTCATCAGGGCGGCACGGTGAAGTCATCAGGACGCAACGGAAGTGAGGTCACCTGAAAAGGAATGGAAGTGACGAGTTTTGGCTTAGTCTTCCATGGGACTGAAAGAGGAAAGAGAAAAGGCATTAATGCTCATTACCAACCCTTTTTCTGGTGTCTTATACACCCCATGTTGGACCCTTTGGGTGTCCCCTAAGTGCGCGTGTGTGACAATATACATAACAAAACAAAACTCTTTCATGAATGTCTTCCTATCCCATGATGGAGAAGGTCTTAACTTCTGCCCCAAGCTGCCCAAGCTTAGTTCTGGCTCTGCATGACTTTGAATTGGATTAAGTGGCATGGCAGACGGCTGGGGCTCTTGCCCAGCCTGAACGCTTGGAGGATGGAAGGTCCAGGAGAGAGACAGTACCTTCCCCGGGACATGAGAGGGCAGCCCCTCTGGTTTGCATCAGGGCCACAGGATTGGAACTTAGAAGCTTAACCCTGTTGGGGCCTGTGGACACCGCTAGTGGGCACCTGGATGATTCCAGAACCATCGACTGCAGCACTTCTGCCACACCAGGAAGTGCTGCCGGAAGAGGAACCAGGCACACCTGGAGTGCTTCCATGTGTCCATGCACCACACCAGGAACTTTATTAATGAGTCTGTTAGTTTGATAATTATAGCAGGTAGATTAATGAATTATAGATTTGTTAATAAGTTTAGATGGGGTGGGGCAGTGGTAGGGCTGCTGCCTCCAAGTAAGGTGACCAGGGTTTCACATAACTATGTGGAGTGTGTGATTGGTGTGTGTGTGTGTTCGCCCCGCGATGGACTGGTGCTCTGTCTGGGACATTGTTCTTGCCTTTGGCCCTGTGCTCGCTGGGATGGGCTCCTTCAACCCTGTTCAGGAATAAGCAGGTTAGAAAATGATTGACTGACTACCTTCTGAGTGTTAAATGTTCTGCACAAAATAAAGTGGTTGATTTGATTCAAGAGCCCACCTACCTGTGGTTGCAGACAAGAAATATTCCCCTCCTGCCCCTCCACCTCAAATTATACTCGACATTGTTACGGAAGATGCGCCAATTATTTCATACAAAGAGGGAAATGTCAGTGTCACCCTAACTGATTCCAGATGTGCAAGCATTGTCTGTACCTTCCCCTCTATCTAGTACAAGCCATTTCTTAGGCATGTTGGTTTTTTTGGCCCAACAGTAAACCGACTGCTCATGGGATATTTCACAGAATGGTATATTTTGTTTTGATCACATCATGTAATGACAAAAACACATCTTCATTAAAACTCCCAAAAAGTGTCCATTGAATGAAAAAATACCCAAAGTGCTGCTCCACAATAAATCCATCCACTTGTCAGACTCTGATTTACTGAAATGCAGAGTCACGGCTAGATGCGGCCCACCTAGCAGCACCAGTTGCAAGACAAAAACCAACCCTTGAAGGGACACCAGATCTCTGCACTTTCACGCCATCTCTCTCTCTCTGTCTCTGACGATCTAAAACTCCCAAATAACCCAACACAGCTTTGGGATGTTAGGGGAAAACCAGAATAAAACCGCATCCAGACACAGAGGGGGAATAAGCAAACTTCAACCAGATGGCGACCAGTCTGAAACCTGAACCCCCGAGCTCTGAAGCGGTGAGGCACCCGCCAGCGTAACATGCGAAGTGGACTCTGCACCTTGCACCCTACCAATGTGCTCAATCTCTGGATATTCGCCACATTTGCTCGTCTGCTTTGATACCCTTGAGTTACGTGGAGTCTTCTCCAATTCTGACTCACAAAATCAATTTGTTGGGCCTCCTGCCACTTTGTCGAGTTGGTGTTGCTGACTCAGTTATGACCTGACAGCTTGTTGTCTCCATATTACTATGCGTTAATGTTCCAGTTAATATGGCAATGCGTATGCACTAAAAGTGCGTATACAGTCATATGAAAAAGTGTGGGAACCCCTCTTGATTTTTTGGATTTTTGCTTATCATTGGCTGAGCTTTCAAAGTAGCAACTTCCTTTTAATATCTGGCATGCCTTATGGAAACAGTAGTATTTCAGCAGTGACATTAAGTTTATTGGATTAACAGAAAATATGCAATATGCATCATAACAAAATTAGACAGGGGCATAAATTTGGGCACCCAACAGAGATATGACATCAATACTTAGTTGAGCCTCCTTTTGCACATATAACAGCCTCTAGACGCCTCCTATAGCCTTTGATTGTCTGGGTTCTGGATGTTGGTATTTCTGACCATTCTTCCATACAAAATCTCTCCAGTTCAGTTAAATTTGGTGGCTGCCGAGCAGGGACAGCCTGCTTCAAATCATCCCATAGATTTTCGATGATATTCAAGTCAGGGGACTGTGACGGCCATTCCAGAATATTGTATTTCTCCCTCTGCATGAATGCCTTAGTAGGTTTTCAAACTGTGTTTTGGGTCATTGTCTTGTTGGAATATCCAACCCCCTGCGTAACTTCAACTTTGTGACTGATGCTTGAACATCATCCTGAAGAATTCATTGATATTGAGTTGAATTCATCTGACCCTCGACTTTAACAAGGGCCCCAGTCCCTGAACTAGCCACACAGCCCCACAGCATGATAGAACCACCACCATATTTGACAGTAGGTAGCAGGTGTTTTTCTTGGAATGCGGTGTCCTTCTTCCGCTTTTTGTTATGACCAAATAACTAAATTTTTGTCTCATCAGTCCAAACCACTTTATTCCAAAATGAATCTGGCTTGTCTAAATGAGTATTTGCATACAACAAGTGACTATGTTTGTGGCGTGAGTGCAGAAAGGGCTTCTTTCTCATCACCCTGCCATACAGATGTTCTTAGTTCAAATTGTGCTGAATTGTAGAACGATGTACAGATACACCATCTGCAGTGAGATGTTCTTGCAGGTCTTTGGAGGTGATCTGTGGGTTGTCTGTAACCATTCTCACAATCCTGCACATATGCCACTCCTGTATTTTTCTTGACCTGCCAGACCTGCTGGGTTTAACAGCAACTGTGCCTGTGGCCTTCCTTTTCCTGATCCCATTCCTTACAGTTGAATCTGACAGTTTAAACCTCTGAGATATCTTTTTGTAGCCTTTCCCTAAACCAGGAGACTCAACAATCTTTGTTTTCAGATCTTTGGAGAGTTGCTTTGAGGTATGGAGGAATATTTCGGACAAAATTAAATAAATAAATAAATGCGTAAATAAATAAAAGTACTGTGAAATGTGAGCATAAATAAATAAATGTGTCATGAAATGAGAGCCTTAATAAATAAATATGTCATGAAATGAGAGCATAAATAAATAAATGTGTCACGAAATATGTTTTTCGTTGCTTATTTATTTATTTCATTTTGTCCGTAACATTCCTGCAAACCGTCATGAAATACGGCTTGAAATAAAACTGTCACTTTCACTCGTCAAAGTTGAGAGGGTGGGCTCTAACACGCCCTCTAGTTACTGATTGGTGAATCGATAGCACAAGAATTAATTAGAAAAATGCTTACTACTGCCGATGAAATGGATTCTGCCGAAGATATTACGCATTTCACAGAGAGAATTAAAGATTTATCGGAAGAAATTACAATGTTGGCGGCCCTTTTAGAACTGAGTATTTGACCCTTGTTTTACGAGTATAAAGTCAGTTGCATATTCAAGAGCTACTTTTTCAAACAACTGTACAGCTCTGATCAGTGGTAAAGTTGTTCAGTTCAAAATATTAGTTGGAGCTGCTTTGGGCATTCCATGTCAAAGTACCTAAACTAAGACAGCCAGATATCAAACTGGCTCATTCGCCTTGTGATCGTCTTCTCCGATACACCATATAGATCTGCAATCTGTCGTACTTTTAAAACGCATAACAGAAGGTGTTCTATTGACTCAGCTGGAATGTCAAAGGATGGACGTCCAGAGCAGGGTACTGCATCACCTGAACTGGAGTGTTATAGAGTCCGTTCCACCTGTTCTTCGATAATTTCAAAAACAGTTTCATCTATATCGGAGTCTAAAAGGGCCGCCAACATTCCGATAAATCTTCAATTTTCTCTCTGAGATACGTAATATCTTCGGCAGAATCCATTTCATCGGCAGTAGTAAGCATTTTTCTAATTAATTCTTGTGCTATCGATTCACCAATCAGTAACTAGAGGGCGTGTTAGAGCCCACCCTCTCAACTTTGACGAGTGAAAGTGACAGTTTTATTTCAAGCCGTATTTCATGACGGTTTGCAGGAATGTTACGGACAAAATGAAATAAATAAATAAGCAACGAAAAACATATTTCGTGACACATTTATTTATTTATGCTCTCATTTCATGACATATTTATTTATTAAGGCTCTCATTTCATGACACATTTATTTATTTATGCTCACATTTCACAGTACTTTTATTTATTTACGCATTTATTTATTTATTTCATTTTGTCCGAAATATTCCTCCATATTGAGGATCCCATGATGTCTGTCACTCTTCAGAGGAGAGTCAAAGGGAAGCACAACTTGCAATTGACCACCTTAAATATCTTTTACCACTCATGATTGGACACTCCTGTCTATGAAGTTCAAGGCTTAACGAGCTCATCCAGCCAAGTAATCAGCATTGAGCAGTGACAGGCATTCAAATCAGCAAAATGACAAGGGGACCCAAATTTTTGCACAGCCAGTTTTTCACATTTGATTTTATTTCATACAACTAAATACTGCTTCACTAAAAATCTTTGTTCAGAAAACACCGCAGTACTCCGATGTTCCTAGGAAATGAAAGACATACCACTGTTATCTTTTTTGTTGAGAGGCTGAGAGGGGTTCCCAAACGTTTTCATATGATTGTATGTACTAATTTGAGGAGGCGGACGTCCCTCTTGTGTTTGCACTTGCATCCTAATCTCAGAGTGTGCTGATGAATGAGGGCGTATCCTGGCTTCTGTGTTTCATATCTCGTTCGAGGATAACTGTGACAGACAAGCATTCAGTGTCCACAGATCACTTCAGCCGACTCAGATATTGCTGTATAATGCTGTGCCTTTCCATTTATTAATTTAGGGGACCCTTTTCTCCACACCAAATTCGCAATACTTGTGAGCAGTAGCAGTCTCTATGCCCCAAATCTTTTACCCCTCTCTCTGTCATTTGCCCTGTTGCTGATTATTGCCGCCGGCTTCAATTTGTTGCTCAGTTTTGGATAAGGAGATGCCATTATTGTCCCAACTGCACAATCTGGGCAGCATATCAAGAGTCTTGTGTACTCCACTGCTTGAAGAGAGCATTGACTGTCGAAGGAGTGTACCCCCCGCCCCCCCACATTTCCTACTCGGAGACCGTAAGGTCAAAGGGCGGCCTAAAGCACTGCACGGAGTTTTGGCAGACACCCCTGGGGTGCACATCCTGGGAAACCAGCCCGAGCTGACGTCTCGCTTGGTCCAGCCCGCTGTGCTCCGTTTTCCCCTTTAACATTCCTTTTAAGAGCTATGGTATCTTGTTTCAGTGTCTGAAGCCTTAATAAAAGCCCATCTGTTTGAGCTTTACAGCCTCGGCGTGCCTTGCGCCCCATACCCACTGATATTTTATACTGTCTTGTTACAAGTCCACCTCGATTAAGCTGATACTGTTTAATGTGTAATGTTGAGTTTCCAAAAACCCTGAGAAATCTGCAAAAAAAAAAAAAGGTCTTCTATAAAAAAAAAAAAAATACACTCACAAAGACGACGTTTCTGTGTTTCTAATCTGTCCTCCTTGTTTTATTTCTGGCTCAGTATTCTGAAGTCGGGGATCGGGGCCAGGAATTGCGGTTATTGATTTAAGATGAACATGTAAGAGTGCAGAAGATTGTTACACCAGAGCGACTTGCCAGCTGTGAAAGTAAAGCAGGAGATGTGTTGGGCGCTGGGGTGCCAGAGGAGTGTTTTTTTTTTTGTTTGTTTTTTTTGTGGTGGTCAAATTGTCACAGGGAATAGGCACAAACACCTTTGAAGAATTTTACACCCCAATCGAAGTTTTCGCAATGTAGTTGTTAGTAAGATTCCAGGCCAGTGTAGCAGGTGGGAGAAGCCTATCATTCTTTTCAGTGTTCCTTTTCATTATTAAGGTTGTTATCTATTTTCTTTCCTATAGAGAACTGTTCCATTCAGACACGAAGCTGAGATACACCACAGAAAACATCTAATTCAGCCATCTGTGGCATCATACCCAGCCGGGACGTATTGGAAGGACCGGGAGAGGGAATATGCCTTTCCTAGGCCACGAGAAGACAGCCGCCCTGGTTGCTATGGGAGTTACGGAAACTGAGATGGGAAGCTCAACCCTATAGTGGCCTGTGGCCACAACCAGGGGGCGCTTTCTGGATCCTAGAGCCCTGAAAGCCAGCACTTCTGCCACACCAGGAAATGCTGGTGGAAGGAATTCCAGGATCACCCAGAGTGCTTCCAGGTGCCCATGCGGCACTTCTGCCACACCAGGAAGTGCCACAGGAAAATCATCAGAGGGCACCTGGAGCACATCCGGGTGAAAATAAAAGAGGCCGCCTTCCTCCAGTCGTTAGCCGGAGTCGGGAGAAGATAACGCTCGGAGGAGAGGAGAGGAGTGGAGGTGGTGAAGGAAGGACTATTGAAGGGCCCGGACTTAAAGAGGGTGTTTGGTACAGGAAGTGCCAGTGGAGGTTCATCAAGAGGCACCTGGAGCATATCTCTTGTGAGCATAAATAGGGTAGCCTTCCAACAGCCGAGGAACGAGAGTCGGGAAGAAGAGGACAAGACTTCAGAGAGAGGATAGAAGGCGGCCCAAAGAAGACCATTGAGAGGCCCAGGAAGTAAAGGGTGTTTGGTGCTGGAGCACTGTGTGTTGTGCGGGACTCACAAACTTGTGAATATTGTAAATAAACCGCGTGTGGTGGACTTACTGGTGTCTGTCTGTCTCTGTCCGGGCTGAACTCTCACACATCATCCAGTCTGAAGCCGTATTCATTAAGCTACGGAACCTTTACCATCCATTGTCCCTTAATGTGACCAGCTGCATCCAAGGAACTTAAGGACGTGTCCTACTCTGACGGACTCAGAAAAGTAAATCTGTTCGTCTCGAGGAGAGGAGACCGGGTGAGGACCTATTCCAGGTGTTCAAAATCATCAAAGACACTGACAAAGAAGACCCAGCAGAATACTTTCAACTTCAGGGTGAATCCCAAGAACACCACGAGAAATTCAGGAGAAGTACATTTAGGACTGAAGCCAGGAAGCACATCTTTATGCAAAGAGTTGTGAGAATCCCTGCGTAAAGCAGAAACTTTGGCAGCTTTTAAGAAGTGTCTGCATGAGATCTTGGAACAGCTTTGCTATTAGCTAAACAAACAAGCCTGATGGATTGAATGGTCTCTCGTTGGTCAAATTTCTGAAAGACAACGCATCAGCAGGCTGAGCCCTACTTCCCTTTGCTCAGGCCTGGTGCTACACTGCGCTCATTCTCAGGGTCTTGAGTTTGTTCACATATTTTGGGTCAGCCTCAACAGCTGGCTGTACTACCAAGACGAAGGAATGGCTTAAATATTAGGAGATGGACAAAAAGAATCACAGTTAAACTGGGCGAGATCATAGTTAAATCATCATCCATCCATCAATTATCCAACCCGCTACATCCTAAGTACAGGGTCACGGGGGTCTGCAGGATCCAATCCCAGCCAACACAGTGCACAAGGCAGGAAACAAACCCCGGGCAGGACACCAGCCCCCCGCAGATTAAATATTATAGCATATTATATTAATATGGGACAGAAAGGACATCAAATCAAGCAACCGAGCTTAATATACAAACCAAAAACCAAGATGAAAGAAATATGCAAAGATCTTATCTCCCTGGAACGATTTTGAAATAACTAAACACAGTAACGGCAACATGCAAATCCAGAATCTTGGACAAAATTTTAAAATGCACCGCCATCTGACGTCGTGTCCAGGTGATGACATCACAAAACGCAACTTCACATCTTCTTGTGACAACATGTTATGAATGGCTAGCTTTAAGAAACTCTTGTGCCTTTCCTTTTTGCTTCTAAGATAGATTTTACTTTTCCAGTATGAATTTTTAAGGGCACTGAACACATATTTGGGATTTATTCATTTATTAGCTGTCCTCATGCGGCTCCATCCACGTATTTGTAAAAAAGGACAAACTTTAAAAATCTAAAAAAAAAATGTAATTCTGGCCAAGCGGAAGATAGGTACACTTCAACATCAAACATTGGCACTGCATCTGATCGTGTTCAGCTCTGACGGGAGAGCGTTACCCGCGAGGGGAGAAAAGCACATGGCTGTGATATCTCTGGCAATCAGCAAGTACCCTCTAAAACACACGTAGCTGTGATCTCTCTCTCAAAAACGTCTGTAGATTATAATGTCTGTAAAACAAACAGGTATTGCTAGCTTAGCGGAGCTAAGGTGCGCTCCAACACGTGGCGAGAGGTAGACCGACTCAAACGGAGGCTGGCGAGTGAATGAAGAAGGCCCCGCCCCCCTGCTCTCAGCCCACAGCCTCTCTCTCAGATTCACACAAAATAAAACTAAAACAGTAGCTACCACAGTAAGAAAAATGGCAGAATTATAAGATCATAAAAATAATGATAAAGATAATTACTATATCAAAATATATTATTAAGCAAACACTAAGTGCAGAATTGAATTCTTCATAAAGAAAATCCTCAAAACCACGACCATGGCTGAACACATTTGCTCAAATATGTTGTTTCTTTTGGTGCTTTTTATTTATTAGTTTTGTTTTTATTTTATTTTTTCAATTTTAAATTTTACCCTTTTTCATTTGTATAGCACCTAAGGGGACGGGGCCACCAATGATGTATAATTATTCAGGTGTGCTGCTCATCATGTCGGCAGCCTGAAGTTTTCAGATTTAAGGCAGATTGTGGCTCAAGTTTTTTGCTCAGGCATTGAGTGAGTGGAGGTGCGGCTGAGTGTTTGCTCGTCTTCCCTGTAACCATCCTGATTTTCATTAAGCCTTTCTAGTTTTAAGGACTTGAACAGAACTGAGACTTTTAAAACAGTGGATTTGTAAAAGTATTGACTCTTCTGGAATCAATTTCACATTGTCTTAGATTTCAGGAGAGAGGATTCCTCTTAGGATTAGCTTGAAACTTTCTGTCTTATAATTTATATTTTGTTTAGAATTACACTTGTGCTTGGGGTTAGTATTTCTGGAGTAACTGATGTAACACAGGTTAGCTGTTTTGAACCCCAACACCCTGGGGATGTAAGCATCAGTCCTAACCACTGCACCACACTACTTTCATCAAAATGGCTGAGTTTCTATGTAATTGACGACTAAATAGACACTAAATAAATACAATTTTGATGACTTCTCCGTGAAATTGGCATAACATGTGAATCAGTAACGTAAATAGAAAGTGCAGGTTAAATATCAGAATGGCCTCAGACTGTGTGAAATAGAAATGTACTTTACAAAGCTGTGACAGTGATGATGAACGTACCCAGGAACATGTTTTCACTTTCTTATCACTATGGCTGTATAGCTATACTGTACATTTGTGCAAGTGCTTTGAGCTTGTTGTGAGTGAAATACACTATAAAAAATAAATTGAATTGAGTGTTTTAGATTCAGAAATGTAAATTTTCAGTGGCCTATAGAGATCTAAAGTTGTATTTTCTATTTAGTACTGTCATTTCCTTTTTATTGGTATACAGATCTGAATCTCTTTAAACATACAGTGTTGCCAGCTTTTAGGTGTAAGCACACCGAGTTGAAATACGATGAGCGATCATGATAGATAGATAGATAGATAGATAGATGGATGTAAGGCACTATATAACAGACAGATAGATAGATAGATGTAAGTCACTATATGATAGATAGATAGATAGATAGATGTAAGGCACTATATAATAGACAGATAGATAGATGTAAGGCACTATATGATAGATAGATAGATAGATAGATATAAGGCACTATATGATAGATAGATAGATACAGTGGTGTGAAAAACTATTTGCCCCCTTCCTGATTTCTTATTCTTTTGCATGTTTGTCACACAAAATGTTTCTGATCATCAAACACATTTAACCATTAGTCAGATATAACACAAGTAAACACAAAATGCAGTTTTAAAATGATGGTTTTTATTATTTAGGGAGAAAAAAAAATCCAAACCTACCTCGATGGATGTAAGGCACTATATAATAGATAGATATATAGATAGATAGATGTAAGGCACTATATAATAGATAGATAGATAGATGGATGGATGTAAGGCACTATATAATAGATAGATAGATAGATAGATAGATAGATAGATAGATAGATAGACTGCGGTGGGCTGGCACCTTGCCCGGGGTTTGCTTCCTGCCTTGCGCCCTGTGTTGGCTGGGACTGGCTCCAGCAGACCCCCATGACCCTGTAGTTAGGATATAGCGGGTTGATAGACAGATAGATAGATTGATCGATCGATCTTATGGAAGAGAAGGCTGAGAAGATTCTAAACGCCTCAGTGAAAGTTCAACTGGCCTGTCTGTCTAAGCCACCCTGTGTTTCTTGTCTGCTATCCGTCGCTCAATCAGTCTTTACTTTATGTAGAACCTTTCACAGAGCACACAACCACAAGACCATCTGCAAAGCAAACAAGAAAACCATCAAAAAAGTGACAGAGTAAAACAGAAGATCATTCACGTGAGTGGTTTGTGATGGGGCCTCACGCCCTCCCCAGGTCTCACACGCGTCTCCTCAAGGCAGACTTCCCTGCCGTGTGGTCCTTCACCCACAAGCTCTTGTAACTCATTGCTTCTGTGAAAACAGACATCCAAATTAAATTAGAAAGGCCCGCTCCGCCGGCGGCATGGCACTTCCTCTCCGGTCCTGTTTTCTTACTCAACAATCTATCACCTAATTAGGACCAGTAAGGGAATCATCTTCAGTGGATTAACCTTGACGAGCTTGCAGCCCTTCAACATGTGCCCTTTTGATTAGTGCGAGCCGACATGGCAGCCCCTGTAATCCTACACGCTTAATTAAATTCAGATGAGCGGTGGCTGCAAAACTATCTGGAGATGCACAGGCCACCTTGATGGGCTTGATGGAGGTAAGAAGAGCAGCTGGAATGAACAAAAAAGAGCAGAATGGATGGAGCCAGAGTTGGTGTTTCACTCGTATTTGGCAGGCTGCACCGGTGAGGGTCTGTATGAGAGCAAAGGCACTATGGGTTTGTAAGGAAGACGTGTTGTTATGTGAGGTCAGGGTGCACTTAACAATGACATACAGTATATGGTGTAACATAATATGTAATAAACTGTCCAGCCTCAGTTTTAAAGTACATGGTAAGAATTTAACTGACTTGGTACGCTTAAGTCAGTTCGGCCCCTATGGCTGTGGCTCTTTTTTACCGGCCATGGATCATGTCACAATTACTTATACTTCATCTAGGAGGTTCAGTTCAGCCACACTGGTGAAGACCTGCCAGTTTCACATGTCAGCCCCTCTGGGGTCACCACAGAAAGCATTGTTTAGTGACTCTGGCATGGAACTGTAAAGCCTGGGGATGAAAGTTCACAATTCACTCAGACTTCCAGGGTCCCTGAAACAGAAATATGGAAAGAGATGCATTACAATTGTTTATAAGTTGAATAGCATAAAAGCATCAGCTAAAGAAATGTAATTTTGTGAGGATATTGTACTTGCTATAGAAGGAAATGTCCCAAATGTATGACAACTTTACATCTTAGATTAACAGCAGTGCAGAGACTATCCAATGGATGCCAAAGGGGCAAACTTTCACTTTTTGAAATGGTTTCCTTTAAAAGGGTACCTGTTTTATAGGAAGGTAAAAACCACGCAGACAACCGGTCAGATGTCTTTCGGTCTGTCTGTGTTGTAATGATGTTTGGAAGCAGGAATCAAAGTGAAGCGTCAGTGGGACTCCACCTGCCTGCCGCGTGTCAGTCGGCCTCACACTGAACGCTTTCGCAACGCCTGTCTGCTCCGATCTCGTCAGCTGTCTGCGCCCCTGAAATGTAACTAATCACAAAGAAAACAGCCACTTCCTCCATAATCAAAACTGACTCCAGCTCTTTTGATATTCCGTTACGATTTAATTATTGTTTTCCTACTTCTTCTGATTTTAAACATGAAAATAATTAACTGTAATTGCCACTCTTTTGGGTTTTGTTAATGCAAGCGCTTGTGCGACAGAAGCGTTGCGCGCAGTCGCGGCCTCTGCGCTTTGGTGGACCGGCGGCGTCAGCTGCGCCACTCACTGGGGTGGACGGCACGGAAGGGAGTCGGCGCTGGTACAGGTGGCAAAATAAAGATGAACAACTCTGGAGGAAATGTTTAAAAAGACCCGACTTACTGTCAGCAATCATTGAAACCGTTAGGTGTGCGCGAACTCGTGTCCTCTGGCAAGCCGTCTTAATATCAAAAACGAGTTATTTAAATCGATACTGCATCGCTCTGTTGGCTTAGAGTGTGCGTCAGGTAACTCCATCATCGTTTAGACCTTTAGGTGAATGGATTCACGTCCAGAGGCTCGTCACTCTTCCCATGGCAGGGGTCTTCAGCTCCGCTTCAGGGGCACACTGAAAAAAGAATAACATTGATGTTCATTCAACGTAAATTTTCTCTTTCAATCAACTTAAGATTAGTCATTTAGTGTAGTAGCTTTAAATATTTGGTTTCAGATCTCAATCAAAGTAAAAAAAAATGTTTGTACCAAAGTAAGTTATGGTGGAAGGAATAAACGTAAAAATCCTATTTCAGTTAACTTAATATTTGAGGTTGTTCGTGTGCTGTGTTTGAGGGGCCGTTTGTATTTTCTTCCGGTCGAACTTTCCAGCGTGATGGCTTTCCAACTGCCAAAAAAGAAGAACACTTTCCCGAGTGGAATGGACGTGGCTATACAGGTAATGATTTGCCTCAACTTAAAAATTGTGGGTTCAGTAAGATACAAAGAATTATATTGGTTCAGATTGAAAATATTGTAGCGACCCGGCAGCAGCGCTGGCGGCATGTTGCATTATGGGTAATTTATGTAAATAGCATTGTGGGTAATTTATGTAAGAGCTTATTGTTTCGTTAAATTAACAAAGTAATCTAAGTGTGTTTCCTGTTGTAATTATTGTATGTGTTTGTGCTCAACTGGTGGGGTGGGTTGGGTTATTGCCGTCCGGGGGTTATTTAAATGTAAATAGTTACCATCGATAAGAAAGATGGCTTCATTAATGACCTTGGCAATGGCTAAGCAAATGAGTTAAGCTTTGTTTTTGCTGACTATCTTCTCTAATAAAGAGACACAACAGGACAGAGCTGTGTATTACTAAGATTTATATCGAAGCAATTATTGCCGAGACACTCGGAGTCGTGCGGTGTATGGGACACGAGTGCTCGCTACCTAAAGAGCTGGGTGCAGCTGCGTGCATAACGTTGGCAGTCTGCTAGCCTACAGCTTGGGAGAGGTGCACGGCAGAGTACGGCTCTAAAAACTTTAAGACTCAACCACGGGTCACTACAATATTAAGTGTGAATAATTACCTTAATTATTTTAAGTTGAATTCTTTCAGAGTATATAACACCGTGCGTAGAATTCATAACTTTAAACTGCCCCGGTGTGATGAGTACTGCAGCAGCTCATATGAGCATTCGGTAAAGCAGGCCCCGAAGTGGATGGACTTGTTGGTATTGTTAGATGTTTCTGTCACAAACGCTGTGGATGCAGTTCAATTAGTTCTGAACGTGGAGCTCTCCAACAGTTTATTCAACCATTTTCACTGTAATTTTAATGTATTTAATTTAGTTTTATGTAAATCATTGATCACTTTACAACACTGTAAACAATGTAAATAAATTTAACGGTACAAATACTGTAAATGGTGAAGGTAAAAGACCTTTTCTGAAAAAAAGGAAAGTTACCTTATGTTCTACTGAAAATTACCTGTATATCTTAAACAATAAATTTCATTATTTTTTACAGCCAAGTTCTGTAAAATCAATATTTTTCTACCTTCAAAATATGCTAAATACTGTTTATTGATGCCTTACAGTTATACTGAAAAAAAATCTGTTAATTTTACAGTGTTAAACTGTTAAATAACGAAGGTAAACAACCGTAAAATGTAAAACGGTAAATCACTGTTTCAGTAAAACCGGCTACGATATTTGCATAAGGACACGCCCCTTTTTACAATATTGTTCCTGGTGAACAGCATACCTTTGAATAGTAGGGAAAAAAACTTCACCTAAGTTAGCAGACTTATTTTTCCCCACGTGCTGAAGGATTTTTGAGGTTATGGAAGCTGGTTTATGGTGGGTTGTATTCGATAAGTAGGACACCATACACCACAAAAGAGAAAAATTAACTTCCCTACCAGGCAAGCGCTGCAACTTCCTTAAATACTGAATTGATTTCGATGCGTTATATTAAATGACATATGTTTGCTATTGGTTGTTGTTAATTAACTAATAGTGATGGGAAGTTCGGATCATTTTCCTGAGTCGGATCTTTGAATCTCGTTCAGCAAAATGAACGAATCATTTTTCGAGTCGTTTCGTTCAGTTCTGTTTCCGGCTCAGACTGCATACTAGATTAAGCTTATGGGGCTCTCACGTGATGGATGAACGAACGACTCGAACCCGAAGACTCGAGAGATGAACTAATCAATTCTGTTTCCGGCTCAGACTGAGTTGGTTAAGCTTATGGGGCTGTGATGAACGAACGACTCGCAAAACCCGAAGACTCGAAACAGGTGAATCAATTCCAATACAGAAACTATAGGAAGTTGCGCAAATGCGCATGCGCGACTGAACAAATCACTCCCACAAGACGACTCGTTCTTCCTGAGTCACATTAAAGATTCGTTCAAAATGAACGAATCGTTCAAGAACGACCCATCACTACTAACTAATGCAACCTATGTACCGGGATTTGACCCTGCCAGTACATATTGTTTATTGATTGTAATATTTATTACATATGTTTATGGTTAAACATTCCCTTCTGTTGGATTTTGTTGCAAAGACCAAATAGTTTTTACTACAAAATTATACTGTAGACCTAAAAATATTGTCACCTTATTTATTGCAGTAAAATTTTGGCAACCCAGCTACCAGTATTTTACCGTAAATTTAATATTATTTTTTAAAGTGTACCGTAGACCAAAAATTATTGTTACCTTCTTTTTTACGGTAAAATCCTGGCGACCCCAGCTGCCAGTTTTTTACCGTAAATTTAACATTTTTGTTTTTTTTACAGTGAATGACAGACACTGTCCATTGGAAACTGTAATCCGTACAACTTTCCAGACATGTTAAATGAGTTTAAGTGATCCTCGACACTCGCTCAGCCTCGTGAACCAAAATGAGCCGTAAGGAAACACACGGCGGGTGTTTCACACTCACATTCAACGCACGCTCGGCTAAGAGTCGCAGTACTGTTGGTCTTAAAACGAATATTCTGTCCAACACGATCAAAAGAACAGCAAAAGTCGTTTTACAAACGTGTAACGCGTCCAAGTCGGTTCTTTAACTAAAGACGGTTCGGAAATTGAACAAAATGCTTCCAGAAAGGAGGGTGGTACCTGTTCAGGTCTTCTTTAGCAGGTACGGGAGCGACGAAGTGAATTTGGGAGGTGCGTCCACCTGCAGACCAACCGCGATTCAGTAACTCCGCCGGACAACCAATTGGATTGCAGGTTTTTTTTGTCACTAAGCCCCAGGTATTCTCTTGTACTGACTGCTTGAGGATGTGTCTTACCCCAAGGAGCAGCCATTGGACGTGCATTAGAGAAAAATACTGCAGACAAAATGTATAAGTCATAAACTCCCTCTCTCAAGCTAAATTTGAATCTGGAAGCTTCTCTGTAAGCCCTTCTTATAGTAGGTGCTTGAATTTCTATGGCAGACCCTTGTCAATATGAATTTCCAATGGAAAATCAAATTCATTCCTATTTACGTCTAGGTTACGAGAACTGTTTAAGCTTTGATGTCAAAAGAATTTAAATGAAACAAATGGCAGATGCTAACACTCCAATCCATTAAGCACTAGACTGAGGAGATGGTTCCCAACAACAAGGCAGTGACACCCCGAGCACATATCAGAATGAATGTTTTACTCAGAAGTCACACTGTGCTGTTTAGGATGGTCTGTGTCCACGTCATTCCTAGTGACCACTTGTGATTTAGTCTCACTCAGCCTGACACCTCCTGCATGGCTAATAATACACACTAACGTTCTTAACACTTCTTAGCTGCCTTCTGGTGTCTTCAATGTGGGGGGTCTTCTTTTATAATAAACAAATGGGAGACAGTGTCCTTCCCAGTCTTGTATTTAATAAAACCTGAAGGAGTGATTTTAAGCAGTTTCTCAAGATCTTACTGTGTAATGTTTGAAAAATGGTGTTTTCTGCTCTCTGTGTAATTAGCAGCAGTCTACATCAATGACTTTGCACGTAGCACCGGCTCCCACCTAACGTAGGGCTTTGGAACTGTCAGCGTTGAATAAACAATCTGAGCAAGAGATGTAATCATGGTGGCTAGAAAGACATCTTTTAAAAAAATATATGTCACCTGTTCAATTTAGTGATTTTACAATGTGATTATATATATTGATTGTGGCTGAGAGTGTCATATTACTGGGAAAATTGCATTGCAAAGGAAGGTGACTATGTAGAAAAGTGATGTATTTTTGAAATTCTTAATAAATTAGGGGGCTCTGTCCCCTGCTCGCTTCGCTCACCCACCCCCAGGTTTGGTTTACCAGATATACAATTTAAAGAGATTGTTATTTTCAGGGGAATTCTTACATATGCATTATTTTCACTTTTACTTTAAAACATTTGTAAAAACAATACTTGTCCTTTATTTCCTACCCCGAACGTATAATGCTGCTTGTGTTGTGAAGGCGGGGTGGCTGAACACATGCTAAGGAGATGCCGTCGGATCATCTGCTGTCTTTCTGCTGCTGCTGGCGAGCTTGCAAAGCCTGCAGCAGCAGCTGTCCTTTTGCCACTTTGTGTCTCTGCCGCTTGCGTCGTGAAGGGGAGGGGGGGCTGAACGCACACTAAGGAGAAGCGGTCGGATCATCTGCTGGCCTGCTGCTGCTGCTGGCGAGCTGTGTGTTCTGCTTGTCGCTTGCCATTGTTTTAAGAGCTGGGAGCACATGAAGCATGTCTACCAAAAGCATTAAAACAACTGCTAGGTTAGATGTCCGTGAACTTATTTTAAATGTTGTCTCACTGCCTTGTCTCGCATGACATTAAAGTGTCTCTCACGGGACGTCAAATTGTCTTCCGAGAAGGTCACGTCTTGTCTCCCTAGTCTCCCTCCCAAGATTTTTTTTTATAATAGAGAGATAGATTTTAAAAAGTGCGGAAATGTTTTGAACGTCTCTTGTATGTGTGTGTATATGCACTATATCACTATAAAAATTCATTTTTAAATACAAAATAATTTTTCAAAAGTATTTATTCTCATAAAAATCATTAATGGATGGGCCAATCTGCCTGCTATTGTGGGCATGACCCCTTGAGGCCCACCCAGAATGATGGATTTGCTCTGTTTTAAAGGTAGGTGACATCATAAAGAGAGTTGTTTAGGGCAGGATGCATTTAATTATTGTATTCGTTGATTATTAACATATTTTCATTAGCCATGGCCTTCACAAAAACTTTATGGGGAAAAAAAAACTTTATTTGAGCCTAATTTTAGCAATCAGTTGGGGATACCAGGCCACATTGGCCACCTCTTAGATTCTACCCATGATTGCCACTTTTGTTTTATCTTTTGTGAGCACACAAACTTGCACATGCATGGAGACAATTGGAGTAAATGATGAAGAAAGTATGCTGCTCAGTCAGCTGCGTTAGCCAAACACATGCAAAAAAAATGACATGCAGCTGGAACAGAACCTGACCAAGTGTGTGGACACAATAGCAGAGCGAAGGACGAGTCCTGCAGAGTCCACACAGTCATCTGACAGAGCAGGTTTATGTAGAGAAACCCAGCTAGGAGGCATTGAGTATGGAGGGACTGGGGAGAGAGTATTTTCAAGACCGTTTCTCCTCCGGACCAATAGAGGGCTGCCCCCTTGGCTTATGACTGGGCCATGTTTACAGGGCTTGCTGGGCACCTGTACTCCTTCCGGGTGCCCTATAAAATGAGCCAGTCACCACCACTCAATGGCCTGTTTCAGGAGGAAGTGGACGAAGCTCTTGAGGAGGAGTGGAGGCGGAAGGACTGGCAGAAAAAGGGACTGTGTTGTGCTCTGTGACCATTGTGTGCTGGACTGCATAAATAAACTGTGTGCTTTGTGGTAAAGTTGTGTCCTGCCTGTCTGTGTATGGGGTAGGGCTGCTGTACGCATCCTGGGTTTCACAATACAGTATATACATCTGTTAATAATCAACCTGAAGAACCAGGCAGGAGGAAGCTTGTCCATTGCATTTTTTTTATTTCTCGCTATGATGAGGGATGTACTCCATCACAGCAGCCTGTGATGAAATAGTCATAGAGACAGAGAGCTACATTTGTAGATAACTGAATTTACACAACAGTGTCCAATTATTACTTTCTCTGATTGGCTCACTAGCTTACATTCACTTTGATTGGCTAGAAGACATGAGGTGTTTGACAAGAGAGCTTTAACCAGCTTACATACCTCTAAATAAAAGTCTCAATTCCACTACATTCTTGGTCTTTACAATGCTTTCCAGTACTTGTTAAGTTCCTGCGTTCGTGACATCTGTCAAGTCTTACTGGGTACATGATAGTCAGCCAACATCTTGAACCATCACCTAGAACCTTCTTGTTCTTTGTTGTTCTCTTGACCTTTATCTGGTATGCTTGAACAAGTTTCTGATATTTGTTAACCCTTTTGTACTACATCTAAGATACAGCGAATGCTATATTTTAACATGGAAAGCATATGCACAGTAACTATATTACCCCTAAATGACTATGTGAGCCCTAAGTGTCATTTTTCTTCCACAATAGTTCCTTTCCTTCCTCTCTGTCTGTAGATTTACTTTTGTATAATGCTGTGTTTTTAACACTAGTCTGCACAACTCATAACATAATCTGCCTTACACATAACTGTACCATTTTCTTTTCAAATACCCAAATGTGTATTTTACACTTAATGGTAAAATACTGAACACATAAAACATGAGGCAAGCTGTTAAATAACCAGATGGTGGGCATAGATCCCATCCTTCAACTCAGGGTTAGGCCGCACCCAAATATTACATGTGATGGCCACCACAGATTTACATTTCTGGATTACATAGAAGACAATGTCTGCTTATCTTTTCATATTTGTGAAGAACAACTCTGTAGTCATATTGATTGATATATCTAAAGATCTCTGTCTGTGGGAAAAAGACACCAAGAAGGGGTTCAACTCCAACTGCTGGGTCAGGAGCGAGTTCTCAATGACAGTGGGTTACATTAAATTAAGTGGGTGTAGATGTTTAATTTTTGCCCACTGTCTGGGTTTTACACCTGACCTTGTCGTTGTCCATGTAAAGTTTGCATGTTCCCCCGTGTAAATATTTCTCTGGATACTCCACCTTTCCCTTCACTAGACATGCATATGAAGGTAACACTAAATTGGCTCTTTGTGAGTAAATGTAGGTTTGTTGGTAAATATATCAGGTGGTGGGCTAGAACTCCAGCCATCATTTTATTCCCACATTGTGGTCAATGCTGTTGAATTAGGGACTAGCCCCTACTTGGTACTATGCTGGATGAAGGGGACGGAAATTCTATGGCTAGGTCAATGGATGATTATTTGTGATGTAACCCTAACCCTACCCCTAACCCTGAAACTAGACAGAACTCCATTTAGGAAAACTTTACTTTGCTTCCAGAGTCCTCCCCAATTTTAGAGTGCACCTTTGCCCTGGAATTACAGAGAAGGGCTGCACTGTTCATTTATCGAGGGAGTTGGAATGATTAGACAGTGTGCTGAAACCACATCCATGGCTTCTTCAAGGAAGTAACACATAATAAATAAGTCATTTTCGTGGAAATTCGGTACTAAATTGCCTCTTTGTAGAAAGCGTGCCTGCCTCAGGCAGCACTATGCCTCTCTCTGGTGGTTATATATATGCCACTTAGCTGCAATTCAAATGATTGCCGGGACCTGTTCTGTGAGACACTTGAGTTTTGTAAATCTTGCTCTTGAGACATTCCAGAAGCACTTGTCAAACACCAGACGGGTAGTGCAAATCTCCCGAGAGCTTAGTGGTGCAGGCGTTTGACAGCATCTAATGTAGCAGGCTGCTGGACTGTCCCTTCTTCTAGTGCAGGATTTCGGCTTTTAGAGCTTCATGTATGATGTCTGTAAGCAGATGAAATGGCGACAGACTGATGGAAAGACAGATAGAAAAGGCACAGTATGATAAACAGATAGTAATAGTTGTAGAAGTAGACTGAGGTGGGCAGAGTACAGTGAAATACAAACATGCAATACGGCACCAGTCTCCAGTGCTCTGATAATGAAGAATCTATTAAACTGTAGAACTTAATTTTATTTAATATAAAACAAACAGATGAGCTTACCTGAGGTTGTGCTTTCAGCTTCTGAAATCAAATTTGTCACTTGAAAATGAATCCAATTTTTCAGGATTCTTAAAAGCTCTCTTTGCTCTGTTTTTTGTATTCAAGAAATGTTGAACTGTCACCGTGCCCTCAGAGATTACCAGCTGGGATCTGTTGCCATAATGAATGCTGTGACTTCCAAAATCATCTGTATGCTAGAATGTGTAAATTAAAGAGACACGAGAAAGGGTGGTAGGAGAAGTCATTGAAGTGACGTCTGTCTGGAAGTTCTCTGATCTTGATGATGACCCTAATCTGACTCCACCACCACACCTAGATGGATAGATAGATAGATAGATACTTTATTAATCCCAAGCGGAAATTCACATACTCCAGCAGCAGCATACTGATAAAAAACAATATTAAATTAAAGAGTGATACCTCCGGGTGGAATTGAAGAGTCGCATAGTGTGGGGTCTCCTCAGTCTGTCAGTGGAGCAGGATGGTGACAGCAGTCTGTCGATGAAGCTGCTCCTCTGTCTGGAGATGATCCTGTTCAGTGGATGCAGTGGATTCTTCATGATTGACTGGAGTCTGCTCAGCGCCAGTCGCTCTGCCACGGATGTCAAACTGTCCAGCTCCGTGCCTACAATAGAGCCTGCCGTCCTCACCAGTTGTCCAGGCATGAGGCGTCCCTCTTCTTTATGCTGCCTCCCCAGCTCACCACCGTGTAGAAGAGGGCGCTCACCACAACCGTCTGGTAGAACATCTGCAGTATCTTATTGAAGATGTTGATGGACGCCAGCCTTCTCAGAAGTATAGTTGGCTCTGACCTTTCTTACAAAGAACATCAGTATTGGCAGTCCAGTCCAATTTATCATCCAGCTGCACTCCCAGGTATGTATAGGTCTGCATTCTCTGCACAGTCACCTCTGATGTTCACAGGGTCCATGAGAGGTCTGGGTCTCCTAAAATCCACCACCAGCTCCTTGGTTTTCCTGGTGTTCGGGTGTAGGTGGTTTGAGGTGCACCGTTTAACAAAGTCCTTGATTAGGTTCCTATACTTCTCCTCCTGCCCACTCCTGATGCTGCCCATGATAGCAGTGCCGTCAACGAACTTTTGTACATGGCAGGACTCCGAGTTGTATTGGAAGTCCGATTTATGTTGGCTGAACAGGACCGGAGAAAGTCCAGTCCCCTGTGGCGCTCCTGTGTTGCTGACCACAATGTCAGACCTGCAGTTCCTGAGACGCACATACTGAGGTCTGTCTGTAAGATAGACCACGATCCATGCCACCAGGTATGAATCTACTCCCATCTCTGTCAGCTTGTTCCTAAGGAGCAGAGGTTGGATGGTGTTGAAGGTGCTAGAGAAGTCCAGAAACATAATTCTTACAGCACCACTGCCTCTGTCCAAGTGGGAGAGGGATCGGTGTAGCATATAGATGATGGCATCCTCCGCTCCCACGTACTCAAATGCCTTCCCGTCCATCCCTATAAATGATCCATCTTTTCACTCCAGCCAGATAGATACAGTAGCTAAAGAGTATTGACTCTTTTTAAGTTGTTGCATTTTTTTTTGTGGTTGTCCAACATTCAATAACAGTGGATTTCATTTGGCATTTTGACACTGATCAACAGAAAAAAAAACTTTAATGCCATCGTGGAAACCGATCTCTGCAAAGTGGTCCAAATTACTTACAAATATAAAACACAAGATAACTGATTATGTAAGTATTCATCCATCCACTATCCAACCCACTATATCCTAACTACAGGGTCACGGGGGTCTGCTGGAGCCAATCCCAGCCAACCACAGGGTGCAAGGCAGGAAACAAACCCTGGGCAGGGCGCCAGCCCACTGCCGGGTGCGCACACACAGACACACACACCAAGGACAATTTAGAATCGCCAATCCACCTAACCTGCATGTCTTTGGACTGTGGGAGGAAACCCTTACAGACATGGGGAGAACATGCAAACTCCACGCAAGGAGGACCCGAGAAGTGAACCCGGGTCTCCTATCTGCGAGGCAGCAGCGCTACCCACTGTGCCGCCCTATGTAAGTATTCACCCCCTTTAATATGACACACCTCAACCATCACTGGTGCAGCCCATTGGTTTCAGAAGACAAGTAATTAGTTCAATGGAGACCACCAGTCTAAGGGTTTCACTTGATGCTTGTATAAATGGGTTCACCGACAAAAGCGCGACTGATAAATGAGCGCCGACAAACCCGCTAACTGGTTTTCGACAAATGCGCGCCGACAAAATCGCGAGAGGCCAAGAGAGTGGGACGCCCTTGCTGCAATTCTTCCTACATATGCAGGGTGTGATCTTAAGGACTATCTGCGTGCCGTGCTGATGGCATGCCATGTTTCATAATATTGACTTCTAAAATAAACATTATTATATATGCTTTAAACTAGTAATTCATATTTAATGAAACTTTTGCGATTTTGTCAGCGCGATTTTGACGGCGCGTTTTAATTGGCACTATTTTGTTGGCGCGCATATGTCTCTAGCGCAAATGTCGGGTCACAGTATAAATGTACCTTATCTGGAAGATCTGTCTTGTGGGGAGTCAATGTTATGGCCTAACCTTCACGATGAAGACAAAAGACTCCTCCAAGCAACTCCATGAAAACGTGATTGAAAGGCACAAGAAAATCTCCAACTCACTGAATATCTCTTGGAGTCCAGTCAAATGAAGTGATTAAGAAATGGAAAGAATATGACAGGGCCGGAAACAAAAACTGAATGATCATGACAAGTAAGGGAGGCCATCGAGAGATTTAGGAGAAGTGCAAAGGAGTTACAAGCTATGGTGACTCCGATTGGAGAGACTGTGCAAAGAGAAAGGCACTGTTAAAAATTGCACATGGTCTCTCAGCTAGACGTCTCCAGAAGGTTACACAGGACACTCTGAAATCAACTGGAAGAAGGTCTATGGTATGATGAGAACAAAATTGAGTGTTTGACCATCATTTTTAAACACTGTACCTTACCAAAAACACATCATCCGCACTGTAAAGCATGGCGGTCACAGCCTCATGCCATGGGGATGTTTCTCTGCAGCAGACCCTAGAAGGCTTGTGAGGGTCAAATTAGTGCAGCAAAACACAATGAAGAAAACCCTGATGTATTCTTCATGAAAAGTACACCTTGGAAGAAGATTTGTTTTCCAGCAAGACAACAACCACAAGCATTAAGCCAAAGCTACACATAAATGGCTTAAAAACAACAAGGTTAATGCCCTGGAGTCCATACCTTAAAACAACTGAGAATTTGTGGCTGGATTTGAAAAAAGGCTGCTCACTCATAATCAACATGTGACCCGACAGAGCTTGAGCAGTTCTTCAAACAAGAAATGGTGGAAACTGCAGTGTCCAGACATGTAAATCTGATAGAGACCAGGACTCAAGGCTGTCATGGCTGCCAAATGGACATCTACTAAATACTGTCTTAAAGGGGGTACCTCATTTTTATTGAATTTAGACCACTTTGCAAAGATTGGTTTTCCTTTTGTTATTGTTGTGTCAGTATCAACAAAGCCAAATTGAAATTCTGTGATTCAGTGTTGAATACTAATACAATGTGAAAACGTCCATGGGGTGGGCACTTTTATTAGGCACTGTAGATAGATAGATAGATAGATAGATAGTGTGGACGCTAGGGGTCGCTGTTGCTACATTGAACCCACCAGACAGACGTCCCAGATACACTTGTAAAGGCACAAAGAAGATTGTTTTATTATTATCTTCAATAATAGTGCCCAAAACACCGCGCACTCCACAATTAACAATTCCCCAATCAATAATCAATCAACACAATCCTCCACTCCCAGCAGCTCCGTCCTCTACCACCCAACTCCTGCTCGATCTGCTGGGGTTTCCCACGGTCTTTTTAAAGTCTCTGACTCGGAAGTATTCCACCTCCGGGTCAAACGCCTTCTTCAGTTGTCCCGGAAGTACTGCGGGTTTCCGTCCTCCTGACTTCAAAGTACTTCCGGGTTAACGTCACCATAATATCCCTCTGGTTCTTGGTGAGTTCCCCCTGGCGGCACCCACGGCACCCAACAGGGCTGAAGAATCGGACTCCATGTCCCATGCTGCCCTGTGGGAGTCCGGGGAACCATTTCCATCCAGGGAAGCTGCCATCTAGCGTCCCGGGGGATGTATTTTCCTGAAAAGGCCACTGTTCTTCATTTGAGGGATGTCCCGACCAGACTGAAATGCCGGCCATCCATCACAATAGATAGATAGATAGATGTAAGGCACTATAAGATAGATAGATAGATATGAAAGGCACTATATGATAGATAGATAGATAGATAGATATGAAAGGCACTATATGATAGATAGATAGATAGATAGATAGATAGATAGATATGAAAGGCACTATATGATAGATAGATAGATAGAAGGTGCTATATGATCAATTAATAGATGCTATTTCCTATGGATGTCTCTGACTACGTCTGCAGGACTTGCAAATGTCTCCCAGAACGATACTTGTACATACTGTAAATGCCTCAACCTACGTGTGGCTGTAATGCGATTTATTAATATTGTGTCAGATTTCTGTATTTTGTAGGTAGAGTTTTTTCTCACTTTGTTTAATTTCTGTATCCCTATACTCCTCTCCGAATTGAACCTGAAAACACGCACAGACTGTTCTTGGCACATTTTCATTCCTACATTGAAGGCCGTTAAACACGCAGAGCGTCAGTCAGTTTCAATAAGTCTCAGTCATGTATTATTTCTTATGGTCAGTTAGTCTTAGAGGGCTGACTGTGGTTTTGAATTTCACTAACTCAATAAATCTGCACAAGGCTTCCTTTTTTCAGGGATAGTTGTGATTTGCCGCCAAGTAGAGATCAGACCAAGGTTCATGTCAGAAGGCCGAAGTGCAGCAGATCTGACATGCAGGGCTCCACTAAGAGTCTATTTTGTGGCTGACTGGCTTACCACATTGAGTTTGCCAAGGTCACCTGCATGTTTATTAGGACAGGCTCTGTTTCAGATTTTTCATGTGTTTCGCCTTCCTAAGGTTTGCCATTTTGCCGTATTTACCTTCAGCACTCATTTGGTTTGAGAATTCCTCAGTGTGGCTCGCCACCAGAACTTGACGTTTTTTTTTTTTTGGCCATTAATGAGCCTTTCATATAATCCCCAAAACAGTGTGTAGGATCTTGCAAACAGATGAGCAGCTAGAAAAACAACTGTTAAAATGGCGGAACTTTAAACTGGTGCTTTGATTTAACTTTTAATTGAATTTAAATGGGCCAATAAAAGACAAATAGCTGTGCTGCAGTCTCTGAAGGGCTTAAGGGGCAGACAACTAAAAGGAGAGCTGGCCAAAATTCCTTTTGATTCAAGTTCCCCGTTGAATGAGGCTACGTTATCCTTCTATGTCAATTTTACAGTGGGAGGCAGCAACGTACAAAACGTGGTCTCGAGCTCTTCAGACTGCTGTTTTTCCATTCTGACTGATGAAGAAATTTCCTTCTTCTTCCTCAAGATCTACTTGGACAAACCCTGTGTAATTACAGACAGTAATGCGAATTGATTTGCACTGCAGTGTCACACACGTGCGATTAGGAGAGAACTAAAGGGCCTGAATAATAGTAATTCCATGCCTGGCCAGGGGGCGGCAGGGTGCACTAATTGTCTCTCTCATTCCCTTACAGACCATTCTCGGGGAAATCCCGCCCGGTTCCGGTGCCACCGATGACGTCACTTCCATTTCCTGCCCTGATTACATCACTTCCTCTGCTTGTATTTTAAAGCCCCCATTTTAAGGCAGCAATTCAGTTCTGTTTTGGACTCATACCTGTGAACATGTCTGTTTAATTCAACCAGTTTTGCAGCCAGGAAACATTATACAGGCACTCTTTGTCGATCTTGTGACAGCAGATACATCTACGTGTTAAAAATAAAGACCTGAAACAGATACTTTGTCTTTGGGCTTTACTGCCTAGTGAATGAAACGGCAGTTATCAGTAAAGTTAGGAGCATTCATTACATCTGGTCATTTTTCAGACATTTTGTTCCAATATTTAGAATCATTTATTATTTTGGGGGCCGTTTGGAACATTACTTAACGTCGTATGTATTCGCCATCATAATCGGTGCCCATTGCCAGAGCACATTTAGTTGTCATGGGCATGTCTTTGAAGATCATGGCCAGCGTTGTGCAAGTTGACACCTCACAAGAACTCGCTCAAAGTTCAGTTCACACAGATTCAAATGAATAAATTCACATTCATAGTTCACTGTTCCGATTTGAACTTGTTCATGTTCAGTTCATTTGCATTTTTTAAGGAGTGAGAATAAATGACCCATGAGTTTACTTTTTTCAATTTTCCATGCCTTATATTAGGCTGTTACAGTGTTCTTGAATAAAATACAATAAGACATTTTTATTTAAATACACTTTATTGAGCTATAACCAGCAACAAACATGTATAACCATACATGCTAATATCTTCCTGGTCAAAAAAGAAATGAAACAGATGCAAGTATACGTATAAATTACCGCTCTATTTCCAACCATGTGACACAAATGGTGACTGTGTAACCAGCAAGTAGGTGAACTAACCGATTACACTGCCAGTCACAATTCGCATCACATATTGCATGTCCAACAGGGAAAAATATATAAAGTGGCCTCGCGAAGTCCAACGTTTTCCTAAAACGCGTGCTCGTGTCAGCGTTGGTGCAGCTTAAGCACAAGCAGGCAGACACGGACAGTGCCTATTTGATTTGACGTTCCAAATACAAATAAATGGCAACAAATTCTTACAAAATATCTATTCGTAAAAATCCACTATCTGTGCTTATCCAAATACCGTATTGGGATTCGGCTCCCCCCCTACATTACAGGGTAAGGCAAAACTTTTAATCTGGAGCTAAACCAGATCCAGAATGTCACATAAAACTGAACCAGCTCACGTTCAAGTTCTTCAGTTGCAAATACATTACGTTATGTTCACCGTTCATAGAAAAATTAGCTTGTTCAATGAACACGCTCTTTTGAACTAGTTCATGCACAACACCGGCCATGACCCTGATCTCACCGTAATGACATAAAAGGTCTTCTAGGGTGATCCTTCTCTATCTAAGCTGTGGATAAAAACCCTTTTTCAACTGTGCTACAGAAAATTCTTTGCATATTTAAAATCTCTTTCTTACTGGCCTTTGCTATCGCTTTTTGACCATAATTTAGTTTTGCATTTTTACTTGTCGTACAGCATTTTCTCTTGTTTCCAGTTTTGACCTCTTCCCTGTCTTTGCACGTTCCTGTTATGGTCACTCTCAAATACTGACTGCTTTGCAGCCATAACAATAGAAAGTGGCACCAGGCTACCATTTGTCACCAAAATGACTTTTTTCCTACAACATAAACTCTGCTTTTTCCAGAATTAAATAGTGAAATGCTGCCTCTTAATGAGCCCATGCACCTCTGGAAACTCAGTGGTGTCATTCCAAGATAGAAGAGGCCAGAATGAAATAGACCGGGAGATTAAGAGAGAAATAGTAGTCAGAAATGTTGCACGGTCAGAACCAAAGCATCAAAATAAACCTAAATGTCAAAGCTAAAACATTCGTCAAACTACTAGTCAAAATAACTTGCAATTACAAATTACTGTATATATTTAGAAAATTACAGACTTCACTTGATATAAGATCCCTTAAATAACGTTTAGTCTGAAATAAGATCTTTTTGTGATCACCTTTTTGTAGATCCCATAAGGCCTTGCATCCCTTACAGCACCCTACATTGTCAAATGTGAGTGCCTGCCTACATGTACAAGCTCCTAAAGAACACACAAACTACACCAAACTACTGAAAATAAAAGGAATAGTATAAACACGGAAAGACTATGCTAAATAAATAATAAATAAAGGGCAAATAAATAATATACACAAAAACCACAGATGTCAATATGCGCAAGAAAGAAAATGCTCGAAAGAGTGAAAAGAGGTAAGAAACATCAAAGTGACGGTGTTTGGCTTCATAAAAAGGTGAGAACAGCTGATAATTTTACTTTGTCTCCATAGCAGCTTTAATCAAAAATGGTTGCACACCGACTGAATGCATTGTCATGAGCTAGAAGTCCCAAGCCCTAAACCATTCCAAAGCACTTCCAATAGCACTTCCCAAAATGGCCACCAGAGGGGGGTATACCCTGAGGGGTCTCCTGGCTAGATACATAAAGGGCCTCATTGAATTTTTATAAAATAAAAAGGTTTATTTTTAATGAAAATGCTTAAATATAACATGAAGATCCAATGAGCACAAAGACATAAAGGAATGGCCTAAAGAAGTGTTTCTGAAAGTTGGTGGTGCCACAACCCAGTATTTCACATGTGACCCACAGGCAGAGGAGCTGGGGAGAAGCGGCGGGTCCCTGGGTCCTCAATCCCCCTCCATGAATTTAGCATGATCATCTGAGTGGTTGTGGGCTGCTCCACTTCAGTGAAATGAGCGTGATCGTCAAAGTAATTGGGTGTCCTTCACCATCTCAAGAGCATCAGAGTGTTAGATAAATCAAGTGTGATCATCAATGCCTTTCCCCCTATCTGCGGCAGCCAGGTGTTGCTATTTGCGTGTCTCCTTGGCCTGGTCCATCTGCTTGGGTCCTCAGCAATAAGGATCCTGTGAGCTGGATCGCCCTCAGGGAATCGTGCCACATGGCCGTAACTGATACCCCTTCACAATGCAGGTAATGTGCTTCATTTGAGACTCAGCGTTCAACACAAAATCAAATAAGTGATAACCAAGGATTCTCCGTAGAGACACAGTACCAAAGGAGTCCAGTCTTCATCTCAGATCACTGTCCATGTCTAGAAAAACAGGAATCAGCAGGACTCTAAAGACTTGGACTTTCATCCTTTTGCAGAGATATCAGGAACGCCACACACCCCTTTCCAGTGACCTCATAACCCCCCATGCTCTCCCAATCCGTCTATTAACTTCACAGGAAGCGTCACCAGAGACATGAATGTCACTGACGAGGTAAGTAAACCTCTCAACGTGATCGACATTCTTCTGCAGATACACGCACCGCAGATGGCTGTGCCAAAGAGGTCATTAAAGGCATGGATCTTGGTTTTTATCAGGACACTCGCAAGCCCAGACACTCAGACTCCTCACTTAGTGTCCCAAGAGCTCCAATCAGAGTCTCCATTGACTCCGAGAAGATCACAAAATCGTCGTCAAAGTCAAGATCAATGCATCTCTCATCACCAACAGATGCCCTACAGCCGCTGGACCCCATGATCCTGCCCAACACCCAGTTCATGCAAGCATTGAACAAAGTAGGAGCAAGAACACACCTTTAAAGAACCCCAGAATCAACCAAGAAAAAATGCATAGGTTCTGCCTCCATTCTGCACAGCACTCACGGTGCCAGTGTACAGGCCACCCATGAATTCCAGCAATTTTGCGGGCATCCCATGAAATTTCAGGATGTCCCACAGGGCAGCTCAAACAACTGAGTCGGAAGCATTATGAAAATTGACAAAGGCTGCAAAGAAACTCTGACGACATTTGCATTTATAGTTGATGAGAACCCTCACTGCCAAGATGCGGTCGATGGTAGACTTCTTAGGTGTAAAACCAGAATACTCTAGTCGCTGGTAGGTGAGCAAGTGATCACAGATCCTATTGAGGATGACCCTAACAAGGACGTCACCCAGCACCAAGAGCAGTAGCAGTAGCCCCCCTGTAGTTGCCGCCATCCAGACGATCACCCTTCCCTTTCCATATAGGGACGACAAGTCCCGTTTTCCAGTCAATTGGGATGACGCCAATCTCCCAAATGGAAGCAAAGATTGCTTGTGATGCCAGGAGGATATCCTTACCACCAGCCTGGAGAAGTTCACCCCGGATACCACCTGTACAATCTCAGTGAGACTGAGTGGGTCACAGCTAATTGGGAACACAGAGAAGTCCAATGTCATAGCCGGAGGATCAGCTTTGAACAGCTGCACAAATTAGCCAGCCCAGCAGGCCACAACTGCAGAGTCATCTGTAAGGACCATTCCATCACTCAGCTCAGCTGTTGGGCTTCAAGCATGCCAAAGAGCCTCTGACACCAGTCACCATTCAGAGTGAGGATGTGGAAGTGGTGCAGAGCTACAAGTACCCAAGGCTTCATATAAACAGCTGACTGGACGAGTCTGATGACACGGTGGTGCTGAACAAGAAGGTCCAGAGCAGACTGCACTTGCTAAGGAGACTCTAGAAATGTCAGTCTGCAGCAGCCAGTGTGGTGTTCTAGGTTGGTGGTGAAGTGTTCACCTGGAAATTGAGTTTGAAAGACTCATAATGCCTGTAACATCACAAGGAGAACCCTGAACACACTAGAAGCTGTTGTGGAAAAGAGGATTGGATACTGTCATGAAAAATCCCTTCTATCCCCTCCAAGAGGTGCTCTTGAGGAACACTTTTAGCCACAGGCTCATTCCACTACGGTGTGCTAAGTAAGAAGTGCCTCTGGGGGTCTTTTCTGCCCACTGCTAATAGGCAGTTCAACATTTTCTCCCAAAGTTCCAGAACAAATGCTTATACTCTTTAGGTTCAGTTGTAGTCCTTTTGCTATTTCGGCCCAATATGTGTGTATTATTTATCTATCTTTTGATTATATTATTAATGTTGTGCACCCCTATCTTTATTTTGTATATTTCTGCGGCTGTATACATCTAAATTTCACCTTGTTATTAATAACGTTTTTCTAATCTAACCTAACCTGCTCAGTCATATCTGGAGAAAGGCCGACACGGACACAGGGAGAAGAGCAGACTCCACAGACAGTAGCAAGATTTGAACCCAGCACATCGTTGGCATGAGGTAACCACTGTATTACCATGCCACCCATGAGAAAATCAATCTTTTTTGATTCATACATCAGCCCAGTTAAAAAGAAAACACTTTATTTCATTATTTTTACTGCATTGGTTACCTGTTCAGCTTACACTACACGAGGCCTCATGGCTAAAGAACTGAACAGCACACCACCAAATTGCCACATCACTCCACGCCCTGACTCATTGTGGGAACAGAAAAAAGTCATTTGACATGTTAGCACCCTTCAAAACCTTGGACCATCGCAGTGGAACAGCACGCTAAAATGTCTGTTTGCAAATACAAATGTTTACCGCAGTTGCAGTCAAAATATAATAAGCAATGCAGCGTATGTTGGATTTTCCCATGAGTCACCTTTGTGGGCTCGGGAGCACACTGTGGGGTTTTATATGTCCCCACCAACTCAAATCCTGATCTAGTCACGTCAGTCCAGGAAAACACCGATGTCACTGGTTATGGCAGGCCGAAATGCTTACAGCTCATAGGGTCTATTTGTTCTCTCTTCAGTTTTGTTTCCAAAAGTAACAAGTGATGACTTCATGATTACGAAAACCAAAGTAATACAAATATTTATTTTAAGCTTGACGTTAAAACCAAATTAGCATGCGTATCCACCGCACAATGACTCAGTTGAACTCTCAGTAGCTTGTCTTTTCTCTAGCTTCTGCACTCAGCTCTTCAAAGTCACTGGACAGTTCAATGCTGCTCACCATTAGCTGAATTTCAGCTTCTTTTATCAAGCATATTAAACTGAAATTGTAAAGTTAGTTGGGTCCAGCGGCTGTGGGGCATCTGTTGGTGAAAAATGATTCACCAATCTCGACTTTGCCGATGATGCTGTGATCTTCACAGAGTCAATGGAGGCTCTGATCGGAAGACTGAGCAAGGAGTCTGAGGGTCTGGGCTTGTGAGTGTCTTGAATCAAAACCAAGATCTAGGCCATCAGCAGTGTGTCTGTCTGCGGTGGGAATGTCGACCTCATCGAGAGGTTTACTTACCTCGGCAATGACATTCATGTCTCTGCTGACTCTTCCTATGAAGTCAGTACACTGATTGGGAGAGCACTGGGGAGTCATGAGGTCACTGGTAAGGGGTGTGTGGCACTCCTGATATCACTGCAAAACAACGAAGGTCCAAGTCTTTAGAGTCCTGGTGCTTCCAGTCTTGCTATATGGTTGTGAGACATGGACGCTCTCCAGTGACCTGAGATGAAGACTGGACTCCTTCATGTGTGTCTCTTCAGAGAATCCTTGGGTACCGCTAGTTTGACTTCGTGTTGCTCATGGAGTCCTGAATGAGGCACATGACCTGCATTGTTAGGTAGCGTCAGTTATGGCACTATGGCCATGTGGTGATTTGGCTCACAGGAACCTCACTGTTGAGGACCTGACTGGCTGGCCAAGGACAAGGTTGACAACCACGTAACATCTGGCTGTGGTAGATAGATGGTCATTTCCAGAGGGTGGGACTGGACCGCGTGTCTGCCTGGGGGGCTGCCAACTGGGACCCCTGAGCTGTTTCGTCTGCGGTGGGTGCGGCAATGTGCCGTACCAGTGCATGCTCCCCAACTTGACTTGTCAGGACTAATATTATGACCCTGTCTCTCTTTAATTATCCTGAGGGTCAGAACTTCTGGGACCCCTGATGACACCAGTAAGTGCTCTGAAAGAAAGACTTTAGGGGATTCTCTATGGCACTTTTTACCTTTGACCAGGAAGCCTCAAAGCTTCTTTAGATCAATAGTGTTGCAAAGTACTGACAAAAGGGAGTAGGATGTAGTTCAAGGGAAATTATGAGAAGTAAGAGGAGAGCATTACTGTGGACACAAGGTGTGAAGAAGAGGATCGGCCACACCACTGGTTTCTTGTATGAGGTAACCTAAGAGAGGCTTCCGTTTTTTATTTTATTTAATTGTTCATCTCTTTCATTATTACCTCCCTCTTTGTGTATTTTTGTGTGTTTCTGTATACCTGGACCTCCTTGGTGTTTCTCTTTCTCTCTTTCGATCTGGCCCAGGCCCAGGCTGTTGTACTAATATGTCTCGACCTAATGACCATTGTGCTGGTGCCTAAGCAATCCACTGGGGTTTGGCTTTAATGTCCTCTGTTCTTTGCATTCACCTCCATCATGATGCACTTTGAGAAACTGGTCCTTGATCAACTCAAAGCATGCCTACCTCGTGAGCCCCATCAGTTTTCATATTGTTCAAAATGGTCAGACAGATGTTATCTTTACAGCAACAACAACAACTTATTTTTTGGATAGCCCCAAATCACACAAAGCATGCCTCAATGGGCTTTTACTGGGCTAATTTGAACAGTTCATGAGCCAATGCTGGTTCCAGGCCTCCATGCATTGGATCAGGCAATTTTAACAATGTTTGTATGTTTCTTTAAAGATGGCGATTTTAAGCAGAGAGAGAGAGGACAGGATAATGTTCTGATGACGTGAGCGATAAAGGAGGTGTTCTTAAGAGGCATGATTGTGTGCATGCAGTGGTGTAGCTGGGGGTGGGCAAGGGGGGACATCTGTCCCAAGGCGCAGCATGCAGGGGGCGCCAAATTGATGTTACGATGTTTTCCATTCTTAAATGCACTAAAAAGTAAATAAAAAACATTTGCATACTCAGTCCATCACTCCGTCAGTATGAGGATATCTTTTTCCTATGTTTTTTGTCTCTTTCTGATTTCAAAGCACGTATCTATACTACTAAAAGGCAAAGCCCTCATTGACTGACTCACTCACTCACTCACTCATCACTAATTCTCCAACTTCCCGTGTAGGTAGAAAGCTGAAATTTGGCAGACTCATTCCTTACAGCTTACTTACAAAAGTTAAGCAGGTTTCATTTCAAAATTCTACACGTAACAGTCATAACGGTTGACAACGTCCGCCATGTTAAACTTTCTTATTTACGGCCCCATCTTCACGAAATTTGGTAGGTGGCTTCCCTGCGCTAAAATAAACCGATGTACGTACTTATTTCAGTGGTATGATGCCGTCATATTGAACTTTCCAACAGTCTGTGTTACCTATGGGCCCATCTTCAAGAAATTTGGTATGCAGGTTCCCAAAGCTAATTGAATCCTACTTATGTACATATATACGTCCATAGCCTGCAGCTCGGTCACTGTGTGAGGCCGCGTTGGGTCCCCCATCCCAACGCCTCTCACGTTGTTGGCTGCCTGCCTATATAAGGCCGTCTGTCGCTCTGGCCTCGTTCCTTGCTTCGTCACAGTATTCACGTCTCCCTGCTGATAACTGCAGTCTTTTTATTAACCCACGGCTTCTCCGCTGTTTTATTGTTCGTTTATTACGATTATAGTTATTGTGTAGGTATTTTAGACTTACTTTACATTGTCCAGGTACCCATTTCCTTTATCGTTCCAACCGTACCCCCATTAACATGTCTATCGAGGTGATCACCATCGATCAAAGAACTGTCACTTACCGAGTGGTTTCCATGCCCGGAGATGGCACCTACCTTTTCCATTCTCTTTGTTACATATTGCACGGCCATATCAGGCTCACTCTTTATATCCGGAGGAACATTGTGTCTTATGTATTGAATGACTGGGACAGGTTCAAGGTGTGGACTGATGACGGTACAGGAGATAATTAGACTACACAGGAGCACTAGAAGAGTGAAATGCTTAAGCCCTTCACCTATGCATCTGCATGTGAGTTGATGGCTGCCGCTGAATTGTTTGGTTGTCGCTTTCAAGTGTACCGAAATGGCCAAATATTTTACACCTTTGGACAACCGCCAATGCCTCTTAAACATCTTAGATTCACAAATTACGATTTCAGTAGTGGACACTTTGATGTTTATGAATGTTTAAACTCTCAAAAGCTGGATGTGAAGTTATCGATGAAACCGGTTGTATGCATACAACGCTTGACAGATGCCGAATGTCTCTTCAACACAACAAGTCGTACAAATACTGTCGTAATTGAAACAAACCATGAAACTCAAACCGATTATGACAGCAGCAATCCAAGCTGTGAGATTTGAAACAAGATTACTGTTCACATGGCCAACTGTACGTTGCATGCTCAAGAGTAAGCTCAGCGCACAGCTTGGTCATATTACAACCGGAGGGCCGAACTGACAACGTGGCATACAAAGAGATCCTTAACAAATAATTATTGGTATATTTTCCCTCAGTTTAAAATGGTTTACTTTTCTTCTTAATAAAAATTTTAAGGCAGTACTTCACCACTGCGAAGCGCGGGTATTTTGCTAGTTAGTTCTATATACCCAACAGACAATAATTTATCCCCTCTACTACTCTAACATGCTTGACTCCCACCCAGAAACATTTCTGATGTTATTAAACGGGTCGCGTGACTGACATGAGGCGTTAGGGTATCATTGTCTAAGTTGTTGCAAACGCCATTTCTGTGTGCCAAGTGATTTGTGTTTATGTGTTTGATAGAAAATTGATTGGGCTGTGGTGAAGTATTCTAGTCTAGATGTTTCCCCATTATATTTTCGTACGAATAAATTGTAAGTAATGCAGTTTTTATAAATATATAATTATTTTGCTTTATAATTCGCTATATAATTTCTTTAAAATCATTTTTAAATGCGGAAAACACATTTTTTCTTACAAAAACTAATGACGGATTTAGATTTTAAAGAACAGGTGGCGACGTTATCATTTTCGGAGACTTAAATGGAAATTTTTTTCTTAAAATACTATTATTTTAAATACATTTTTTAAAATTTTCTTTCCCTTCCCCATTGCATTTTGGCAAACAGGAGGAGGCGTGAAATCTTCAGTTGTCCCCGGGCGCTAAAAACCCTAGCTACGCCTCTGTGTGCATGGTCATTAATACAATTGTTATTTATTAAAAAAAAAATACAATTCAGTTTTAAATGTATGTATAAATACATTATACAATATAATAATACAATTTATTTTTGCATAGTCCAGTATCACACAAGGAGTGCCCCAATGGGCTTTAATAAGCCCTGACTTTTTGACAGCCCTCCAGCCATAATTCCCTAAAAAAGACAAGAAAAAACCTTGTGGAGAAAAATGTGGAAGAAGAAGAAGAACTACAGCCCTTCACACATCCCTGACCCACCTGTATGACTGCGGTACGTATGTGAGGATGCTGTGCATTGAGCTTGGTTCAGCATTTAAGACTATCATCCCCTCCAAGCTGGTCATAAGGCTCAGGGCGCTTGATTTTAGCACCTCCTTCTGTAATTAGAGTCTGGATTTAGTGACCAACAGACTACAGTTCGTTAGGTTAGATATATCACACTTTCTCCACTCTAACCCTGATCTCTGGTTTCCCAGAAGTCTGTGTGCTGAGCCCCCAGCCCACTCAACTCCCTCTTCACTTCTTCACTTCTGTCTCTCCTCATGCATGGAGCAAACACAATCTTTAAGTTGGCCGATGAGACTGGAACAGCAGACCTCATCAGTAACAGCAATGAGTCAACGTACAGAGAAGAGGTCCAGCACTTTACAGCACAATAATCTGGCCTTGAACATCATGAAGACCAAGGAGCAGCTGTACAAGAAGTCCAAAGACTGTGGGCGCACCCTCATCTTCATCATGTGATTGGCGGCCATGGCCATTACTCAGCTGGGACACCAGTTAGATGGAAGGACTGGGGGAGAGGGCATCTGCAAGGCACTACCTCCCCTAGGACATAATTGGGCAGCCCTCCTGGGCAGCTGTGGCACCGTGGATTCCCACAGGGCATACTGGGAGTTGGAGTTTGGCACAGCCCTGTTGGGTACCGAGGGGGCCGCCAGGGGAAGCTGCAGAGCCACACCTGGGAGTGATTCCAGGTAACACTGACGAGCCACCTGGAGGACTCCCAGGAGATGAAGTCAAAGGAGCCGCCTCACTCCATTTGGAAAATCAGAGTCAGGGGGACGAAGGACGAAGCTTGTGAGGGAGGAGTGGAAGTGGAAGGACTGTGAATTGTGCTGTGGTGCTGTATGTACTGTGCGGTTCTTTGGGAAGCGAGGAAGAAGAGCTTCCTCGGCTGTAAATTAATATCGTGCTGTGCTGTACTCGTGTCTGTGACTTTCTGTGTCGGGGTAGGGCGGCTTCCAAATCAATATGTCTGTAGTTGAGCATGTCTCCAGATGAAAGTTCCTGAGCCTCCACATTTCTCAACACCTCAGACCTGGTCACGAAGACACAGAAGCATCATTATTTTCTAAGGAGGCTGAGAAGAGTCCAAATATCATCAGATTCTAGTGAACGTCTAGCACTGCACCACTGAGACATTCTGGCCAACTGTGTCACAGTATAGTGTGGTAAATGCGTGATCACTGGTGCCTTGTTACCTGCCATTGAGGACCTTCAGTGCAGCCAGTTCCTGCAGAGGGCGTGGTGTAGCATCATCGGGGACCCCTCTCACCCCAGCCATGGTCTGTTCAGCCTTTTACCTTTGGATAGGTGGCACAGGAGAGTAAGTGCCAGCAGCAGTAGGCTCAGGAACAGCTTCTACTCTGTAGCTGTCACCCTGCTGAGTTTAAAATCCGAGACCACCTCCATCCTTCTTACCTCACATGTACATACATGTACAATATCTTCATATTTAAATTTTACCTCTCATTAATCATTCTGTATATACTGTCAACCTGCTCTTCTGTAAAGGTCCTTCACTGCAGTATGTATTTATATTTATATTTATCTGATTGCTTGCAATTTACTACTGTACTATTTGTACTTCCTTTTGAGTAGATGCAAATCTGCATTTCATTGTCATGGTAGATGTTCTGTGTTTAATGAGTCTAATCTAAAATTTCTGTGTCTGGCATCTGCTCAAAAGTGCCATCGCTGGACTGCATGGCAATAAAGTAGGACAATATGCAGTAGGTAGCAATACAATAGCAACTCCTGTCTATAATCTCAACCTTTTAGATTGACTTTCGGGTTCGTTTCTAGGTAGTTCACTTGACTGAAATCAAGTCTAAAGTGCTTACTCAGATTTAACAAAATACAAACCACTAAAGCACATGAAAGGCTGCAAAGAATTCAAACCAGACGGTAAAAGTAAAATTCATTGACACTGAGACCTGTTTAACCCCGTCGGAGCCTAACCCGGCAGCAATGGTTCCAACCCTGGACCAGGCGGCATCACTCCATCACAGGGCACTTTCATACATATGGTGCCAATTTAGAATACCCACTTAACTGAACACATATGGTTTTGGAATTTGGGTGAAAGAAATGGGAGAACATTCAAACTCCTCGGAGGAAACGGACAGGGCCAGAGTTGAACCCAGAAGGTAGGCAGCAGCATTAAGCACTACACCGCCATGCTCTCTGCTAAGCAACATACAAAATAAAGAAGAAGAGAAAAATGAGTGGGGAAAAAGTTAGGGGCGAACGTGACAAGCTTCTGCCCCAGCTACCCTTCCAGATGTCATTAGTGGTTAAATAACAGATCATTTTATGGTGAGCTGTTGCAGCTGAACTCAGTTAGTCCATACTTGTCAAAATGTTGGTGAATTCTTGACCTGTCTGGTAGGTAGGCAAGGAGGTAATGATGTATCAGTGGCTCCCCCTGGTGGCTGTAGAATATGGCAAATGTTATCAGCAGTTGGCATGTCACTGTTTTATAATTGCTCATGCAGACATAATATGTATTTGTTTGCTATATGTCCATATTGTACATCCAGATTTATCTTGCGTACATGTACATATGTCAAGGTATGTAAGTGTATTGGTACATATGAGACACTTTTAAGAGCTGCTCATCAAAGAAGTTTTTAAATGCAAAAATCCAGACAGGCACTAGAAAACAAAATTACAACCGCAGGCCTAGAAATGGAGATAATTTCTGACTATGGTGGGAAAGAAGGCTGCAGATAAAGTAAATGGTAAATGTTGATTTTAATAAGGTTATGTGTGTGTGTGTCTTTGTGGGGTAACTTCTGAGTGGGGTCTTGTTGGACATCCCACCTTGGACTTTTTCTGAATTAAGCCACCTGGGTACAGTTGAAGAGGCAGAAAGAAATCTCCACAACAGACAGGACGCTTGTCTACATCATGTTGGGCCAAAGACATGTTCTGTTGATGATGATGATGATGATGACGGCAACATCCCCTGTCTCTATGATTTGTGTGTTTGTTCCCAATGCTAAGCGCTTCATTTCTCTAATGATTGTATGTTTTGCCCCACCCAATGGTGTTTATGGGCTAGCATTAGACTTGGGATTAAGATATTCTGTGTCTCAAAGAGTGTGAGCCCTCCTGCTAAATACAGAGGCCCCTGTGTGTATCATATATGCTGCCTCCACTATCGACTTAGTGTGTCCGAGTCTGCACTTTCACATTCTCTATGCCTTTGCTGTGTTCTGGCGGGTAATCTTCTGGAAATTAACCATTCCAACGGTGGCAGCCCCATCTAAATATATGTAAATCATCCAGCGTCCTGGCATCCCTTTGCCAATTATAACAATAAACCTCTAAATCGGAGGAAGTGAAATGCATAAACATGGAGGACAGTCATCATTTTTTCCTACTGTGTTGAACTCAGTGCGTCATAGATTATCAATGCAGAGTAACACTTTAGTTTAAGTCACCATAATTATCATTCACCAACATGGAAATGACTCTGTAGCAGCTTGCATGAGTGAAAATGGAAATAAGTTATATTTACAACATACCTGTACCAGCCTGCTGGAGTCTGTGCAGCGTGCTCTTCATGCAGCCCTGAAGCTGTCAGCACGGCCCAGATTGCACACAAGAGCACACACTGCTATTAAGGACCACAGTTGACAATCCTTACCCGTGGATGATTGCACACTTTAACAAAAAACATTTCAATTTTTTTTTTTTCAAATTATGTAAAAACACAATGAGCAGAGATGTCTTGGTTTGAGACAAAAGTACAGGTAAAGTTTCAACATGCTATCCCATCCAGTGAAAACCACCAATAATGGCACAAATTAACAATTCTGCTGTTATTCCTTACATCACATCACACTGATTTAAACTAAAGGGATTGGTACTACTGGACGGACAGATGGATGAATGGAGATATGGACTTACTGTTTTTTTTTCATTCATTACCACATAGAAAACACAATTTTTGTTAGAATGTACTCATGGCAGACCGGTGTCTTTATCAAACATATTGTATAATTTTGCATAAATACCCATTGAAAGCGAAATAAAACTCCACTGAGGCTAGTTGCTAGGGCGGTGGACTTTAATCGACAAGATTGCAGGTTCAGTCCCTACTTCTGCGTCTCTTGTTTCTCTAAACAAGTCTGCCGGGACACCAACACAAGGACTAACTGGCTATCCGCACAGCCGGATGTGGACGTGTGCAAGTGTACGCCCCGTGTTGGATTGACCTTCCAGTTTGGCTTGGCTCCTTTCCTTGAGATTGGATGCTGCTGCGATGCCCCACACAAACCTCAAACAAGATCAAGCAGCTCTGACTATTCATGGGAGTGTTGTATTGCATTGCTAATGTTTTTTTTTTGTTCGGCATGCACCGCTGTTTTGTTGTTTTTATTTGGTCGCCAGTTGTCAAGACGCTAGGCGATTACTGGGGGAGTGCCATCCCACAACACGAAATCTGATGTTATCGTCACATATCGGCACAACCCTCATCTTATTGTCCACGTTTGGATAAACAAAGAAACAGCCTTTGATTCGTATCGCCCTTCTTTATTCTGATTCTCTGGTTATGATTCTCCGGCGTGTCCTTTTTGACTCTAAGTTTTCTTTTCGTCTTTGGATTTTTTACGTCTGATCTTTATGCCTCAATTTGTTTTCCAACCTGCTTTCAAGACATATCCTCTTTTCGCTTGCTTTGGGCCAGCCGTAACATAATGGGTGGATGAATGGATTGCATATTTTATTCAACCCTTAACTCCTCGCACCATTTCTCATCTCATAAGTACTCGTGCAGTGTACTTAATGCACCGGTGTTAAAATGGCTATTTATACGCACGCTGTGAGGTTATAAATATAAAATATTGCAATCGTTTTAAATTGTACGCGTTTTTAATGTAATTTAATACCATATTACTGAATGGTATGACACAGACTACGACAATCTGAAAATAAACGTGACCCACTTCTCCAGTGCTTATTCGTCACCGGTCACACTTTCATCCACTGCAGGATTTGCACACGTGTCATATTTCACATCAGTTGTTGAATGTTCTTTGCACACAAAGTCCTTGCAAGAAGAACTTCTCATTGTTGTCATACATACGTAAATACCAAATGCACCATATAGAAGTGGCGACTGTGCATCCACACGTAATACCGGGTGGGGGCACACTGGATGGAAGCCATTGCGACTCCGTACTTGTAGTAAATTAAGCTGAGGGGAGATGGCGGATGCCACCAGTAGGTTCAAGTAAAAGGATGTTGGACAAAAATAACTGAGAATGTTGTATAAAATACATCAGTGTGAGTAGTTCAGGGTCATAAAGCCTTGTCCTGTGATGGACTAGCATCTCATCCGAGGTGGGATTCTGCTTTGTACCTGAGATGGACTCAATAGGTTCTTCCTCCTACTACTCTAAACTACCAGGCATTCTTCTAAGAGCCACTGTTTCAGATGGGAATTTTCTGTAGTGCAAGCTATAATTCCACCCTCCTTGATGCCATCGTGGAATGTTCTCCATTAAGATTTGTTCACCTGCCTGGAAGTGCCTGGATTCCAGCAAATTAAAAGGTTTTGTCTTGTCCTCTCAACCGCTAGTGAACCCAAGTTCTTGTCGAACACTACCTGCCGAGGGGTATTTCAGTTACTGTGAATTGCTGGAGACCAATGTGATCCAAGCGGTGGGGACTGCCATCTCCAGGAGTCCTTTGTTGCAAGACAATGACACGCTGCTAAGAACATCAAGGCTTGTCTGGAGAAACTGAAGTTTGAGGTATTGCCACATCCTCCTTTTTCGCCAGATTTGTCCCCGTGTGATTTCCACCTTTTTGGACCAATAAAAAAACATCTGGTGGGTGGTCGTCGATTCAAGTCAGATAGCGACATGAAGAAAGCGGTGCATGAGTGGTTGTGAGGACAAGACAGAAAGACAGGTGGCACAAGTGCATTGAGAAGGGTGGAGACGACATTGAGAAACGACATGATCAGTTTTGTTCAGGTTCGTTCCATTTTCTGATTAACTGTAGCTTGACTCCCCCTTGTATTTTAACAAATGAACATGTTCTCCCCTTGGCCATGTAATGTTTTGAGTTTCCTCCCAGGCTGTATGCTACTCTCATTTGTAACTTTGTCTGTCTTAATGAGTGAATATGTACGTCCTGTGGTCCTGCCAGGGTAGGCTGTGGATCCCTCCGACCATGAAACTGGAGTGCGATCAGAAAATGAATGTATGGTAAGTTGTGTGTTTGCTCCTGGGTTGATTCTCAGCTCTGAACAGAAGGAGTATGACTGAGTGGGTCTTCTGACGGGTTGCCATCCTGTCCATAGCCACTTCCAGTCTTGTGGCACAAGTTTCATTACAACCCTTCAATGCAAAAAAGGAAATAATATAGAAAAATTACACAAACACCTTTTCTCAAAAACTACCAATACATATTAAAATCATTATATTCAGTTTTCCAGTCCCCATCTTATTTTTTCTTTTGTCCTTAATCCCAGGTTGCACTTTTCTCCCCTGAAATGGAAAGATTTGCTTTGATTTTCACATGTTTGTTTAGGCTATCCCAGCATTCTTTGCCTTCTTGTTGACAATGGCCGACTTACCATTCCATACAGTACGACATGAGATCCTTATGTCCTCACTGCGTACCCCCACCTGACCCCCCACAAGTACAATACCCTCCACAGGATTTAAGGATCGCTTTTCCGGGATTTAGAAACCCGAGTTGTGGCTCGTACTGCTCATTGCTGTCCTCATCTTTTCAATGTGCGCAACACAACTTTGTCAAGTAGGAAGAGAAGGAGGTGCGTCTTGTGTTTGACTTGCTGCCAGGGTGGAATGAGACAGCTGTCGTATTTCATGGCTTCAGCACCACGAATTTCCATATATCCCCCTGCCAGAAACCACAAAATGCTTTCAAACAACGGTTCACTTCATGAGTTTTTTGTTTTGCAAAAAGAAAAAAAAAAAAACAGAAGAGAGGGAGAGAGAGAAAAGAGCGCGAGGGAGAGGGAGAGGGAGAGGTGCCTCTCGACCAGCGGGCGGATGGCTTTAATAGGAGCAGCATATTCGCCTGGCAGTGCCCGTGCTATAAAACTGTTCGCAGACTAAATAGGCAGCGTGCTTTTACCTCAGAGTTCATCCTACTCCCATACATTAACACTTGTCAAGACAGCCATGAAGCTGGCCAAGTGCTGCAGCTTTATTAAAAAGGCATTTATTTTATTAAAAGAAAAATAAAACTGCTCTGCTTTCTCTTTATTAAGGTCTTTGTAAGAAATGCATGTGGTAATGCCGAAGGCAGCCAGGCCTGCACTTAGAGAAAGTTGCCTTCATTCAGGTTGACTAGAGTCCTGCGGTAAGAAGTCAAGTCAGCTCCTCCAGCCTGGAAAAAGAGGAATATCCCAGTAAGATGAATGTCCTGGAGATCTACCAAGGTGGGTCACTTATCAACACCTCATACCCATGGGAGGTTCAGAGGCTAAAGGTGTGCCTGCCTGTTTGAACATCATATTTCAGGTGGTCTGTGGCAGTTCCACAATTTGATGATCTTCTCTGTCAGGCTTAAACATGTCCACTAATAGATGCTGGGTTTTGCCTTGGGCAAGAGAGTGTTATGAGACAGTCACTTCAAGTGACCTTAACTGTTAAAGAAGAAGAGGCTGCCATAACATGATGACCTTCATTCCTTCATGGCAGGTTTAAACTGACAGCAGACAGAAGATGCCCATAAGTTGATGGCTGTTCTTCCTATGGTGGACGTTGCCCTGGTGCTAAAAAACACATTCGTAATGCATGGTCATTACACTTGAACCTTGCAATGTCTTTGGGTCAAATCTGACCTATTTTTGTGTTTGAAATCAGTAAAAGCACCAAAAACTTTATCTATTCAGGACAAAACTTTATTTACAGCAGTAAAAAAAATAAAAATGAAACATCCTGTAATTTGTACAACTTCAAAAAAAATGTTTTACCCTGCCATGTCTTTTGGGTCCATTTTGACCCACCATTGACTTTATTGCGTTTTTCCACTTCACTTAGGGTAGTTTGTTTGTTCATCAACCATACAAACATCCCAAATGTAATCTTTGCAGCTCAAAAAATGTGAAGGCTTTTAGTTAAGTGCCCTGACTTTCAAAATGTCACATTTTTGTACATCTGCTACACATTGTGAATACTGCCATGTCCGATTGACCCCGGTGGCATAGCTAGGGGTGGGCGGTCCACCCTGGGTGGCACATTTTTGGGGGCGCCATTATTGGCCAAACAGCTCAGTACAATTTGTGTGTAAGCAGCAAGGTTAGGTAAAATATCACTCATGAATGGAAAAAGTAAACTTCTCTGTTTTTTATCCACAAATACTTCAGAAATAATTTTCAGACTGTCCTTCTGTGACGGCATCAGACACGGCAGTTGAAATTTATGAGGCAATAAGAAAAATAAACATAAACATTATACCCATAATAATTTCTAGGAAGATAAACAACTAATTTACAATTTATGATTTCATTTCATTTTCAATCCGATTGCATTCTTGCTCTGCGCAGAAAACATCCCCACCGATCACTTGTACGCTACAGTAGTTTTTGCAGCGTAATTATATTAAACTAATAATTAGAACACGGCTTATCAGTGCGTCTATACTATATTGTTGTCTAGTTGATGCTTAGAAATAATTAAATGTGAAAAATTATTGCTGTTTCTCTATATATGAATAACTCTATGCAAAATGTATCTAAATTTTTCTCTATACGTCATTTTAATTTTCTATATAAATAGGTTAACATATTCAGATATGTTGGAAGGTGGCAAATTGAAGCCCCGCCTTGCTCTGAGTGGCACGAACTTGAGCTACGCCACTGATTGACCCAGCATATACTTTAGTTGATTTTAATCTTCTATTTAAGGTACTTCCTTTGTTTACAACCCATAAAAACATCATAAATGTCATCTGTTCTGAGACTACAGGTCAAAAAGTTAAATCAATATAAAATTTGGTTTGGGGTGAAAATCCAATGTCAAGAGCACTTAAAAGTTGATGTGCCAGTCAGGTTAAAAAAGATTTATAGGTCACAGCATTGAGTCAGCATAAGAGTGAATGGAAAGGTCTACAGGACGGTACTGAGACCAGCTATGTTATATGGGCTGATGTCGGTGGCACTGACCAGAAAGCAGGAGACAGAGTTGGAGTGTGGCAGAGTTAAAGATGCTAAGATTTGCATTGGGTGTGACGGGGATGGACAGGATTAGAAATGAGAACATTAGAGGGTCAGCTCAAGTTGAACTATTAGGAGACAAAGTTAGAGAGGTGAGATTGTGTTGGTTTGGACATGTGCAGAGGAGAGATGCTGGGTATATTGGGAGAAGGATGATAAGGATAGAGCTGCCAGGGAAGAGGAAAAGGGGAAGGCCTAGGAGAAAGTTTATGGATGTGGTGGGAAAGGACATGCAGGTGATGGGGGTAAGAGAACAAGATGACGAAGACAGGACGATATGGAAAAAGATGATCCACTGTGGCAACACCTAACGGGAGTAGTCAAAAGAAGAAGAAGAAGCACTGAGTCAGCATATGTACAGTAGATATTGTGAAGGTTAAGGAGGGCCTACACATTGAGTCTGTTAGAGACCTCTAATGACTGGTGGCCACTCAAAAGGCAGTATCAGCCCTGTCCAAGAGAATATCTACTATGGTATGGTCTTCATATATTATGTGGTATCTAAATGTTTGTAGAAACCTTTTTTAGCACAAAACTAGACAATGAACAGTGAAATTCAAGAACCAAACTTGGATTAGATGTCAAGGGATACCTTTGTGGACCCACATACAAACACTCACACAAAGAGGGTCCAGTTCAAAGTCACTAAAACCCAAACCACATCTAGTGTGTTCAGACTGAATAATGGTCTGGAAAGATACAGCAATGGCAAGGACATTCAAAGTCTGCTCAGAAAGCTGTAAAAGGTGTCCACAATATGACTACACTCCTAATAGACTCAACACTGCTGCTCAACACTGAGGATAGAGGTATCCATGATAGGGTTAAGGTTCGGGGGACATCATCCTTGGTCACAGCCCTTGAAATGTTGGGTTCCCAGAGGCTGAGGATGGAGATGTCCATTACAAGGTGGTCTACTCGTATACAGTGTAGATGTTTTCTAAATTAAGCTAGGGAGAGAAGGGAGGTGCAAATGCCAGGTTGTCCCTCATTTCCTTATCTAAACTGTACCCTGAAGTTCAACACTGATATCATGGCAGTACAGCCCTAATCCTAACAGTGGTGTTCACATTGGGCATATTTTTTCTTACCTTTCACACTTTAGGTGCCAGAGAAAATGTTCAAAGTCCAATGGTCCTTACATTTTAATGGGTTTCTCCCCTGAGGCCAAGATATGTCCAGTACAGGATGACCTGCACACTTCAGAAGTACCAATGAAAACCATAGAGTGGGCATGGCAGGACGATCGTCACATGTTGAATGGGCTTTGCCCTGAACAAAGAGTTTCATTTTTAAGGTGGTCTCTACTGTCACGAGTACACTAGTCATTCTACTTGAACCCCAGTGGAAGTACCAATACAAGGTGACTATAAACTTTGGTATTTTAACAACAATTTAGATCAGAATATTCAAAATCAGGTAAGGTGCTGAGGACACAATGCACAGCGTACTGTGCTCTTCTCACCTCCACAGATTTATCCAAGGCTCTGTATTTGCAAAGTGGCGGGTAATTAGTTCCTTTGCCTCCTCTCCAGGCGTCTCTACTCCCATAAATACAGGTAATGTTGCGTAATTGGCTAATTACTGTTGCTGAATTGGCCTTGCCTGACGAGCCCAGCTGAGTGCCATTATTTAATGAGGCCCTGGGGATGCAGTCTGTGGGGTCTTTAATGTCCAGATGAGAATTGAAGCCCATAATCTCTTAGGTAGAACAAAAGAAATACAGTAATTGTCTTACACAAGGAGGTGTACCACTCATGTATAGGGTGGCAAGTGGACTCTTGAGTGTCAGGTGGAGCAAAGATGCATAAGTACATAATAACAAATGAATGATGATATGTAGGAACGTGATGAAATGCAAAAATGTCTGAAGGTATAATTGATTTATTTATTCGGAACATAGAGATGGAGATGGTCATGGAGATAACTGGTAACTGACTCAGAGAAACAGAGAAGAGAAGAGGGAGGCCTGTCACAGAGAGGTAGATCTTCTTCTTCTTCTTCTTTCAGTTGCTCCTGTTACAGGGTTGCCACAGCGGCTCATCTTTTTCCGTATCTTCCGGTCCCCTGCATTTTGTTCTGTTACCCCCATCACCTGCATGTTCTCTCTCACCACATCCATAAAAACAGGTTTGTCACAGAGAGATACACCGGTCAAATGTGCACACCAGGAGGAGTTGTGGTCTGATCTAGAAGGTCCACTTCAGGGACACACTGGAGAGGCACTGCCTGACCTAGGGGTGGATGGGAGGGATCTTGGAAAACTACATTCCAACACAGCGGACACAAAAGAGTTGCTTTCCATGACGCTTGTTGCGTTGCTTACCTGTACGCATCTAAATTGTGTTTTGGACAATCCGACTGCTGCATTCAAAATCATTTGCCAGTCAGAATAGTCTTGTGACACATTGTAATAATCGCCCAATACGGGAACACGATTACTACACTTCACCACCCGAGAGGGAGGATATTTGAAGGATTAAATAGCATTATCATATTCGGTCCTCAGCCCCTCTTGTCCCCTATGCACGCCCTTAAATAACTGGCAAAAAATCAGAAGAAAGTGGGACTGGTAAATATACAGTTATCCCTCGCTACTTCGCGGTTCACTTTTCGCGGATTCACGACTTTGCGGGTTTTTTAACTATAGTAGTAGTATTTCCTAATCTAAGAACAACAAAACAAGTTCGGTGACTAAGTGCGTTGTAACACGGGCTGTGATTTGTCCATCTTTTTCATGACCAGCTCTGAACCTCAACATCCTAACCTTTCATGCTGGCTAAATCTAAATCTTTTATCCTTGCGTCCCACTCATGATGCGATTACTTGCATTTTTTGTAATAACTACTGATTGAGTGTTTTCTGTGCTGTTTTATGTTTGGTTTTTATTTGAAACGTATTCTCTCCCACCGGCTCTTACAGAATAAATGAATGCCATGCCCGTGTGGCTCCTCCATGTTTACAATTTGTAAGTCAATGTGGATAAAAGTATCTACTAAATAAATAGATGTAAGTGATGGCGAGCCCCTCTGTGTCTCCTCTCTTGTATCCTTTCTACCTTTCTACGTTTCTTGCTCTGTTTTCACTCTGTGAAGAACACAACTGGTGGGTGGAGGTCTGGCACTCAGACCCCCTTTGAAAGGCCAGTATTCAGGGATTACACTTTATTTGCCACATCCTGGGGAGTGTGAATAGTTGAAAAGATTTAGCAACGTGCTGGCAGCAAGACACGCACTCCAACACGGATAATCTTCCGCGGCGTACACCGGCACAGCCTTGTGCCAAGTACACATCACAAGCCTTCCATCTGCTAAAACTGTTACCTCATGGAAATGGGAATAAAAAGAATATACACACCTCCCCGCTCTTCAAAGCCAGGCCAGGGCTTGAGAAGGGAAAAGCATGTCAGCCCTGGCTAGTGAGCGCAATGCAGCGCGATGATTTATGAAGTGCCGCTCGATGCTCACTGAGAGTTTGTCGAGAAGCCCATTCCATGCAGGTGAGGCCCTGCCTCCCGTGGGACCAAATGTCACCGCAAATGAAACGTGCTGCTGAGAAATGGGGGGGCAAAGGTTTAAAGGAAGGCCTAAAAACACAGGGGTGCAACAAGAGTAAAGAAAATGGGGGAAAGCAGAAGCCATCTCTATGGGTCCAAAGCTGAAGGGCCAAGTGGGGCAGCTGGGTGAACATGCTGGAAATGGTCGCATGCCAGTACCTCAGGCTTTCTCAGTGTTCAGCTGCCCGTCGTTTCCATTCCAATATTAGGATTACTCAGTATTTCCGCTCCTCTACCCTTGCTGATTGCCCAGTATTTTCTTTTAGTATTTTCAGCGTTGAGAATTTTTTACTAGCGTTACCCAATGTGCCAGAATGCCTACAATCTGATCCTCTGAATGGCACCTCTCTTTTTAAATGCCTGTTGTTTTACGGCCTTACTTCAGTACAGCAAAAGTCTTATTTGATTGTCTGACTGAAACAAATCCCGTCGCCACTCTCTGGTGCTGTGGTTAACAAGAATGTATTGAAATACAGAACTTTATTTTATTTAATAATCAACACAAAGCAGCTGATGTACTCCGTACTCTATGTTCATTGATTTCCGACTTTGAACTTTTCAGATTCACAGCCATCCAAACCCCAAACTGGTCCACCCTACAGCAGCTGTGAGCTTCTAATATGTAACATCAAAACGTTATTTCGTTTAGTTAGTCTAGGTCAGAGGGTGCCCACATTGTTTTGGCTTGCGAGCTACTTTTAAAATGACCGGGTCGAAATGATCTACCTACATTAAAAATGCTATATTATATATATATATATCCATCCATCCATTATCCAACCTGCTATATCCTAACTATAGGGTCACGGGGTTCTGCTGGAGCCAATCCCAGCCAACACAGGGTGCAAGGCAGGAAACAAACCCTGGGCAGGGCACCAGCCCACCTCAGTACAGTATATATATATATATATATATATATATATATATATATATAGTACAGTATATATATATAATATAGTACAGTATATATATATATATATATAAATATATATATATATAGTACAGTATATATATATATATATATATATATTAAAAACTGTGTATACTTTATACATAAAATATATGTTGTTGTACCTTGCATAACTGAATAACCTTTTATGGCACAATAACAATTCAATACATTTATGGTCACTACAATATTTGGATTTAATAATCTTCATGTGGGAAAAGGCTGACTCGCATAAATAAGTAGAGCCGAATAATGCAGTCACGGCGGTAGCTCTTGGAAACACTTCTTATGCTTAATAATCGAGTGACTCACCCGGAACGATGCTTTGGTGTGTCTGCCTCTGCTTTTGAATTCAGACGAGTGAAAAATGACAGCTGTCCAATTAAATACGATTTTAGTTCCATCTCCTTTCTCTTTCTCAGATCGCTTTTCGGAAGGAAGTCCGTTTCGTAGTTTTTATGAGCAGTTCGAAAGTGCCTTTCCACTGTCACCAGTGTCACACCGTTAGTTGGGGCAGAGATTAAACTGATCACAGGGAAGAATGGACCGTGAGATCGACAGGCGGATCGGTGCGGTATCCGCAGTGATGCGGGCTCTGCATCGGTCTGTCGTGGTGAAAAAAGAGCTTAGCTGTAAGGCAAAGCTCTCAATTTACCGGTCGATTTATGTTCCTACCCTCACCTATGGTCATGAGCTATGGGTAGTGACCGAAAGAACGAGATCGTGAATACAAGCGGCTGAAATGAGTTTCCTCCGCAGGGTGTCTGGGCTTTCCCTTAAAGATAGGGTGAGAAGCTCAGTCATCCAGGAGGGGCTCAGAGTAGAGCCGCTGCTCCTCCGCATCGAGAGGAGTCAGATGAGGTGGCTCGGGCATCTGATCAGGATGCCTCCTGGACGCCTCCCTGGTGAGGTATTCCGGGCACGTCTAACCGGGAGTAGGCCCTGGGGAAGACCCAGGACACGCTGGAGGGCCTATGTCTCCCAGCTGGCCTGGGAACACCTTGGGATTCTCCCGGAAGAGCTGGAAGAAGTGGCCGGGGAGAGGGAAGTCTGGGCCTCTCTGCTTAAGCTGCTACCCCTGCGACCCGACCTCGAATAAGTGGAAGAGGATGCATGGATGGATGGAAAGTTTCGTAGCCCAGTCATTATGGCACACTTCTGTACAGAAAGACTTCATTTTAATAGGATGGCAAAGCATTATGGTAGCTCATTCAACACTAAAACCAAAAGGAAATGTTCATCGGTGTTCTAGGTTGCATATTGATGCCAGGTCTGTGGTGATTTTTTTGATTTGATCCCATGTGACACATTCTACTGTGCATAGCATTACATTTGGAGTTTTAACTTGAATAACATTTCCTGGCTGCATATTTGTGTGCACCTTATAGCACTGGTACCAGTTCAGGTGGGAGTTAATCTTCATTTCAGTATTTATTAAAGTGGACTCGTGTCCCACCAAAAAAACATGTACTTGCTGGCTGCTGGGAAGTGCATTGGATGGAAAAAAACACGCTATAAATATAAATGATAATCTTCTTTATATGAAAGTGTAGAGTTCTTTTCTTGTCCAGGCACAGCTAAATGGCGCAGACTACAAGTAGATTGTGGTCAAAAACTTCCATGCCACCTTTGGTGGTGAAAGTGGGATAGTCAGGGACTCTTTTGCAACACCCCAAGCTCCGTGAAGTCCATTATAAAGAAGCAGACAACACATGACAACAACAACATATAGATAGTGTGATGGACAGCCGGAAGCTCATCCCGGCCGACACATCCAGGCCGCTAGATGGCGTCTTCCCTGCTGCATGAAGGTGCCCCGGATTCCCGCAGGGCACCATGGGAGATGAAGTTCAGCTTCACGACCCTGCTGGGTGCCGTGGGTGCCATCGTGTGACACTGCAGGGAGACATGGGGATTTTTATTTTCCCTGTATCCTGGAAGTACTCCCAAGTCACGGGGATGGAAGAACAGAAGTACATCTGGGCTGAATAATAAATATATGTCTTTATCCGACCCAGAAGTGCTATTGAATCACATGGACAGAAGGACAGGAGCATTTCCAGGTCATGGACTATTTAAAGGACTGGTTAAGACCCAGCAAGGGGAGCCGGAGTTGGGTGGTAGTGTGACGGAGTTGCTGGGAGGAGAGGAGGATTTATTGTATTATTGTGATTTATTGTTTATTGGGGTGATTGGTGTCTACTGTGGCCCAATATCGTAAAGAAAAGAAATTAAAAAGATTATTGGTGCTTTTACTTGGTGTCTTGGACGTTTGTCTGCAGGGCCTGAGGAGCGACAGCGACCTCTAGTGTCACAATATATATATATATATATATATATATATATATATTGTCACACACGCGCATGGGAGGCAGCTAAAGGGCTTGAGTGAAGGCAGTTCGAGGCATGCCGGGTGTGGCAGAGTGCACTGACTCTTTTCTCCCTTGCCTGTAGACCATCCCCGGGGGATTTCACCTGGATCTCCTGACATCACTTCCGGGACTGAGCCAATGGAAGTCGGCCACACCAGCTCCAGTCCCTCTGATGTCACCTCCGCTACAAGCCAATGGTGGAAGACCACGTGCCAGATCCATATGACCTCACTTCCTGTCTCCCCTTTAAAACCTGCCCCTTTTCCTTTGTTTCCTCAGTCTTGTTTTGGACTCGGTTGTATGCACTTCAGTGCTTTGTGTTTAAGAAGAAAAACGACTTTTGCAGCCAGGATACCACAATATACGGGTGGCTGCCCCAACTCTTTATCTGTCCATGTCTCGTTTTGTGACAGTGGCGAGTCGGCAGGATGGAGAAGTCCCGAGAGAAGGGGACAGGACCTGCAATATACCCAGGTGGGAGCGCATGCGGGCCGAGTATTCAGGCGGGAGGGTGCCCGTGGTTGGCGTGACCGGTGCGGGCTCCGCCCCGCACTCATAACTAGCCCATCTGGAGTGGCCAGGAGTGTGCGGGTGGGGCTCACAGAATTGGGCTGCCCTGGGGGGAGGCAAAGGGACTCAGTATGCTCTCTTGGGGGAGAGTGCCTGCCTCCCTGCGAAACCAAAGCCCCATTTACCACCTAGGGGTGCCCCAGACTGGCAGGTGAATAAAATAAAAAATGGAGGTTGGACCCTGAGCGGCCAACCAACAAACAAGCCTGGTCCTTATGGGCAATGGTAGGGCATTGGCTACGGCCATTTGAAAACACGCCCTACCAAATAATAGAGCAGGTAGCTTGCTATCTGCTCCTGGAAGCGCTTCCCCGTGGCTTCACCCAGCCGGTTTGGGGCGAGCGGTTTAAGAACATGTCTGAGCTCATAGAGCTTATGGAGACGCAGAGGGCGGCCTCACACTCTGGGGGAGCAGAACCGTCCTCATGTCAAACTCAGCCGGGTATGTTCCAAGACCTAGCCCCACCCTGTACAATCCGAGCCCTCAGATGGCGCCCGCGGTGCTGGGCGCAAAACCGCTTGGAGGCAAGGAGGAATGCAGGTGGAGGGCGAGGAGGGGTTGGTGTGCTCTGGCTAATCCGTTGGCGGTCCCACATACTGGCGTGGTGATCGTCAACGGACACAAGACCACAGGTTTGTTCGACCGCAGCAACATTTCATTGTTGCCCGCCGCTTTGTGCAACCGCAACAGTGGCTAAAATTTAAGACCGGTATAACCTGTGTCCACGGAGACATCCGCTGGTACAGGTCCGCCGCTGTGTCATCAGTTACGGAGGGTCAGTTGTAAACTCACCGTAGCGTCCTACCTGATCCTCCACACCCGGTGATACTAGGGCGGACTGGTCTAAAATCAAAAGCGGTGAGACACATACCACTCCCGGGGTTAATTTGGGCCTCGTTATGGACGGAGATAACCCGTCTCAAGCTGCCTCCACGCCGTGTAATCAGCCGGCAGAGAGAGACGAAGCAGTCGCCCTGACTGACGTGGCAACTCCCGGGCCGTCGCTGGCTAACACGTCATCCACCAACGCCGCGGCGGAGCGGGAGGAAACCACGCCCATTGAGGTCGACGCTGACCCTCTCTCCGTGTTGCGGTTCCAATTTAAAGAAACGCCGCTTCTTTTAGAAGGGAGCAATGGAATGATGACTCCCTGAAGTTTGTAAAAAATGCAGTGGTCCTTGTCAATGGCCAGCGCACTAATCAGTCGATGCCACAGGGCCCCTACTTTGTGCTAGATAATGACCTCCTTTACCGTGTAGCAATGCATGACGGGCAGGAGACGAGGCTGCTGCTAGTGCCGCGCACCTTCCGCGGCAGGTCTGCGAGCTAGCACACGCCCACCTCCTAGGTGGCCACCTGGGCACCGAAAAAACTCTGGAGCGGATCAAGCTCCGCTTCTACTGGCCAGGAATTAATGAGGAGGTTCGTCGCTTTTGCGCTTCCTGCCCGGAGTGTCAACTGCGACAAATTCCTAGGAGGGACCGTGCTCCTCTTGTTCCTATTCCACTGATTGACGTTCCCTTCCACAGAATCGGGGTCGACCTGGTGGGACCCCTGGAGCCCTCAGCCCGAGGACACAAGTACATTTTAGTCCTCGTGGATTACGCTACACGATACCCCGAAGCTGTTCCGTTGCGCTCAGCTACCTCTAAAGCCATCGCACGGGAATTACTAGGGTATTGGCGTGGGGATCCCCAAAGAAGTCTTGACAGACCAGGGGACCCCCTTCACCTCGGAAACGTTCAAGGAGACTGCCAGATTACTGAAAATAAAGCATTTAAAGACCTCGTGTATCATCCTCAAACCGACGGATTAGTAGAGAGGTTTAATCAAACTCTCAAGCAAATGCTGCGTAAGGTGGTCAGCGAGGATGGAAGGAACTGGGATCAGCTCCTCCCCTCGTCCTTTTGCCTATCGGAAGTCCCACAAGCCTCCACGGGTTCTCCCCTTTGAACTACTGTACGGGCGACAACCTCGGGCATATTAGATATTTTGAAAGAAGGCTGGGAAGAAGAGGCTCTTCCCTCCACAAACATACTGGAGTATATCGCAGTTACGCGATAGATTTGGAAAGATTCGGCCTGTCCTTAAAAGTCACATGGAGGAGGCTCAAGCAGCACAGGCCCGGTACTACAACCGCGGCACGTCTCTTCGGGAGTTCCGCCCGGGAGATCGGGTCATGGTCCTAGTGCCTACCTCCCACTCTAAATTGCTTGCCCACTGGCAGGGCCCCTACGGTTAAGGAGAGGAAGGGACTGGTCGACTATTTGGTGAGTCAACCCAATCGCCGGCCAAAGGAGCGGTTTATCATGTGAACCTGCTGAAACCGTGGAAGGACAGGGACCCCGATCCCTCCTCCGCCAGCCCCGCCACTCTTCGCCACACACACGACCTTAACTTCGCACGGACTTAAGTCCCAGACAGCGGCAGGAGCTGGAAACAGTTATCCGGACCGCTCGGGAGGTAGTCAGTGAGAACCCCGGAAGGACCTCTCTGATTGAGCACAACATCGTGACAGAGCCCGGGTTGTTGTCCGAGAACGCCTGATCGCCTTCCCGAGGCAAAAAGGCTGAAGTGGAGCTTGAGATCAAGCGCATGCTGGAGCTAGGTGTGATTGAGGAAAGTTATAGTCCCTGGTCCAGCCCCATTGTGCTCGTCGGTAAGCCTGACGGAAGTTGGAGGTTCTGCAATGACTTCCGGCGGCTTAATCAAGTCTCCCAATTTGATGCTTATCCAATGCCACGCGTGGACGACCTCCTCGAGAGGCTTGGACAGGCTCAATACCTGACCACACTTGACATGACGAAAGGGTACTGGCAGGTTCCTTTAACGGACTCGCAAGGAAAAACCGCTTAGTACCCCTAGCGGACACTGGCAGTATCGTGTCCTTCCATTTGGGTTACACGGGCTCCAGCAACCTTTCAGCGCCTGGTGGACAAAGTGCTTCGGCCTCATAACTCATACAGTGCTGCCTACCTGGATGACGTGGTCATCTATTCCAGCACATGGAAGGAACACCTACAGCATGTCCAAGCGGTATTACGGACACTTGGTGAGGCCGGGCTCCGGATTAATCCCAAGAAATGCTTCTTTGGATTAAGCGAAGCCAAATATTTAGGCTACCTGGTGGGTCGGGTACCGTAAGGCCACAGTGCTCCAAAATTGATGCCATTCTGAAATGGCCCGTCCATGAACCAAGCGGCAGGTCCAAGCCTTTCGGTTAGCGGGTACTACCGCCGGTTTGTACCCGGTTTTGAGAGAGCGCGCCTTGACTGATTTAACAAAGAAGAGGGCCCCAACATTGTGGCATGGACTGAAAAACAGGCGCTGCATTTGGTGACTTAAAGCAGGCCCTTACGCCCACACCTGTTTTGATGGCACCTAACTTTTCTTTGCCTTTCATCCTCCAGACGGACGCTTCGGACACAGGCCTGGGCGCCGTGCTGAGCCAAAGCGTCGATGGTGTGGAGCACCCCATCATGTTCCTGAGCCGGAAACTGTTGGACCGGAGACCAGGTATGCTGCGGTGGAGAGGGAGGCTCTGGCGATTAAATGGGCGATTACTCAGCTGAGGTACTACCTGTTGGGCCGGGAATTCACCCTTGTCACGGACCATGCACCCTACAGTGGATGGCCCTCCACAAGGAGTCGAATCCGCGGGTCACCCGGTGGTTCCTTGACCTACAGCCGCACAAGTTTTCGCTCGTTCATCGCCGGGGCGCTCTCCACGCCAACGCTGATGCCTTTCTCGGGTTCACGACCTCGCGGTTAGGTCGCCCGACCCGCCGGGTCTGGGCTAAGGGGGCCTTGTCACACACGTGCGCATGGGAGGCAGCTAAAGGGCTTGAGTGAAGGCAGTTCGAGGCATGCCGGGTGTGGCAGAGTGCACTGACTCTTTTCTCCCTTGCCTGTAGACCATCCCCGGGATTTCACCTGGATCTCCTGACATCACTTCCGGGACTGAGCCAATGGAAGTCGGCCACACCAGCTCCAGTCCCTCTGATGTCACCTCCGCTACTGAGCCAATGGTGGAAGACCACGTGCCAGATCCATATGACCTCACTTCCTGTCTCCCCTTTAAAACCTGCCCCTTTTCCTTTGTTTCTCAGTCTTGTTTTGGACTCGGTTGTATGCACTTCAGTGCTTGTTTTAAAGAAAACGACTTTTGCAGCCAGGATACCACAATATACGGGTGGCTGCCCCAACTCTTTATCTGTCCATGTCTCGTTTTTGTGACAATATATATATATATATATATATATATACTGTATATGCTAACATGATCTATAAAAACTTAACGCCTCTGCGAGTCAAAATCTGAACAAAACACATGAGTACAACATGACATTAAGAAGGAAGTATAAGCCTAACCCTAATTGAACTATACACTGTGAGATATGGCCGGCCAGTCATCCCGGCCAATACCTCCAGACCGCCAGGTGGAGCCATCCCTGCATCATGGAGGGGCCCCAAATTCCAGCAGGGACTCATGGGACTTGGAGTCTTCCAATACAACCATGCTGGATAAAATGGGGACCACGAGGAGACGCTGCAGGGAGGCCCAGAGACAGTGGTTTCCACTACAACCCGGTAGTACGTCATAGTCATGGGGACGGAAGGACCAACGTACTTCCAGGATGAATAAAAAGAGAACTTTTCATCTAACCTGGAAGTGCTGGGGAATCATGGACTGAGGGATGAAACACTTCTGAGTTAAGGGGTATAAAGGACTATGGGAAACCCCAGATGGGTTAGCTGAGCTGGGTGGCAGGGTGGTAACACATCTGGGAGAGAGGAGGATTATTGATTATTGTGGTATTATTAGAGTATTGTGGAGTAGTGATGCTTTGTGCACATTATTATTATAATAAATAATAATTCTGGACTTTTACCAGGTGTCTGACGAGTGGTCTGAGGGTTCAAGGGGTCAAGAGCACCCCAATCTGTCACAACATATAAATGTATATCTATGTAAATTATCTCTCTATTATAAAAAAAAATCCTGGAGAGAAACACAAGGACGTCAAGATGTGATCTTCACATTAAAATTACGGAAGACATTTAAAGGAAAGCGCGAGATGAAAAAGATTGACACAGGACCGTCTCACGATGACGAGGAACATGAGATTCTTACAAGACACGCCCTACTTACAATCAATATCAAACAAGCCAAGAAGCAGCAAAACATTCAGTCGTCTAAAGGATTTGAGCATACGCAGATCCATGGCTCTCAGCGCATGTAAAGCGTATAAGGACAGTATGTTATAAATGAAACGTTGATGACTAAGCGAAGAGGAAAGCAGTGCGGAGAAAAGAGACTCAAAAGTGTTGGAGAGAAAAAGAGCAGAAAAGAAAAAGAATAATCGAGGTGCAAATTCAGAAAATAAGGAAAGTAATTATCAGCCCGGAACAAGTGGAACTGAAAAAAGCAGGTCCGTTTGGGCTCAGAATTAAAAGACAAAGTAGAACTTCATAAAGACGTTCACAAACGTTGGCGCTAAACACATGCAGAGCAGGTTAGAGATTATGAAAGCAGTGGAATTCGAAAGGCTAAAAAAAAAACGTTGGTGCGATACACATGTGGAGAAAGTTAAAGAATATGAAAGTTGGAAAATTAGAAAATATAAAAAAAAGAAAGTAAAGATCGCAGGAGCGCAAACAAACAAACTGCCTCATTTAACTATGCACCTGTCTGACTTTGGTTTTGCACCATAATCACGGCACTATTGCACCTTAACACTTAATTCACATAATTTTACTTATTTATTATGTTCTACTATACTGTTATCTTTCAATCTATGACTTTTTGTTAATCTAACTGATATTCTTCTAAGTTTGCACAGTTTTTGATAAGCGGATCAGGCTGCATTTCACTGCGTGTTGTCCTGTATAACTATGCATGTGACAAATAAAGAATCTTGAATCTTGAGAATTTCAAAAACGGAGTTTAACGCATTTATTGGTTACTTTGTAAAAAAAATGATTAACTGCTGATGATGAAGATCATTTTGTCTGTGCTGAAATTCCAAAAAGAGAAACCTAACCCGAATTATGGTACAAACTCATTAAACGCAAGTCTCACTGACCTCATTAAAAAGATTCAGCACATTGGGACCAAATATTGTTTTTACAGAAGTTCTGAAATAAAAGTGAAACTAATGAAATAGCAAAAATTCAAAGAAAAATAAGTGTGTATCCGGAAAACCAAACACGGGGGGTTGGTGAGCGAAGCGAGCAGGGGGCGAAGCCCCCTAGTCTTATATATAAACGTCTACGCGTGGAAGTGTGTGTGTGTCTGTCCGGCCCGGTAGTGGGAGGTGGAGTCGGGGTAAGGGCTCCGCCTCCGAGGAAACAGAAAACTCGCTTAGCCGCTAATAACACAAGCGAGGCGAGCACGTCAGCAAAACGAAACCTCAGGCGAAAGACAAAGTCGCTTAGCCGCTAACATCGGCAAAATGGTATCCCTTTTACTGTTCCTCCCACCGCTAATGCACAAACGATGCGAGCACGTCGACAAAACGAATCCTTCTAGGAGAGAGACGCCCAGAGTAGTCAGTCAGTCAGTCAGTCATTTTCCAACCTGCTATATCCTAACACAGGGTCATGGGGGTCTGCTGGAGCCAATCCCAGCCAGCACAGGGCACAAGGCAGGAACAAATCCTGGGCAGGGCACCAGCCCACTGCAGATGCCCAGAGTCGTTCCTTTCAATTACCTGACAGCTCTACATTTCAATTTTGTTTCTGACTACTTTCAATATTTTGTAGGACCCCCGGCTTTTTACAGCACAGGCTTACACAGCTAGTATATCTATATATTACTTATTTATATGCTGGGAACTGGAAGGGGAGGAGTTATTCTTGGGAAGTGGGTGGGGTCAGTCAGCCATCTTGGGAACTTTTTCTTGACTGCAGAGAAGGAAAGAGAAGATGATGTTAGCATCAGCGCCCCCTCTCATTCGGGGAGGTATTGCTTATCTTATTAGTGCCAGGGAGGTGGTCCCCAGACACACACACACACTCATATATACACTGTATCTTAGGCACTCTAAACACAACTCTGTTAAATGCTAGAAGCCTTAGGATTTTGTTCAAAATTGCTTCATTTGATTTCTCCAGCAGAGATAATACTTTTGTGCTTTTTTCATGCATGTTTGTTCCAGAACTGTAGGACAATTACAGAAGAAGAAAAAAAAGAAAAACTTTCAACAAGATGTCATTTTTTTCAATTCATTCCACACAATTAAATGTTGCCCGCCTGGCACTCACCCAGTTTGAGCAGCAGGTGAACACTGGAAACCTGGATGGGAGACGCCGCTCCTCACTCATTGACTGACCAATTAAACCAACGGGATTGTTTTTAGGTGAGACGAGGCGAGTGCTGGGATTAAACCAACATGGACGCAAAGAGACCACGTCAAGTGCACCCCCCCACACCTTTCAAAAGCATAACAATGAACTTTCAGTAAACTAGTGCCAATGCTTGACTTTTTCATTCAGAGCGCTCAGATCCACATCTACACCTGGTCAGGTTAAGGAGGCAACTCTGAGGAGTCAGGATCCGTGATGTGCACTCAGCAGGCAGTTAGCAGCGGCTCAGCAAATTTCTTGGAATTCGTGAAGCTGACACAGCGAAACGTGGGACCTTGCAGCTGGCGTTCCTACCTCTGCCCTTTACCTCAACAAATATGACAGCCACTTCAACTATGAGGCAGGGAAGATGAGGGGCAAGTGCCGTGCGAGACGACCCCACTGTATGTTGTTAGGACGTCACGGACCTGCCAAACAGAAGAGGAGAGGAGGACACGTTCATTTTAAAAAGCTGCAGTGGGTAAGTGGGTAGCACTCGGTGGACCTCATCTCTTCATTTGCAGCTGCTGTGTATGTAGAAATAATATAAAGTAATAAGCAACACGAAGTGCATGGTGGTACAGAGGTTAACATGGCTGCCCCACCGCTCCAGTGCGCTGGATTTAGTGCCCTCTTTAAGTGGCATGTGTGTTCTCTCCAGTTCCTCTCGCGTCACAGACACACAATGAGTTAATCACCACCACAGACTGGCCAGCTTGAGTCAGCGTGGGTGGGTGTGAATGTGACCTGTGACGGACTGGCCCCCCATACCTGACTGGCTCCTGTTTAGTGCCCAGGGCAGGTCATAGCACACCACAGTCCTGTAAAAGCCTTCATTTTAATTGACGTCACTATGACCCCTTAGTTGTTTCTGAAAATAGAAAATGGTAAAGGTCTTGGTCGTGTTGGTTTGCTCAGGTCATCAAAAAGTCTTGATGGTGGTCTTAGAAAAAAAAACAGAAAATCAACCATCTGCTGTGGCAGAACAAGAACAAGTCCTGATATTCAATATGGCTTTAATTAGCAGCAATAATCGACTTCTCATGAAGGAACTGGTTGGAGTTTGAAATCCCAGTTTACCTGGTCATCTGTCGGCTCGTTTCACGTCTCATTTCTGCTTGGCTGCCATTTAATGAAGAAACAAATCAACTAAAATGAAGGGCAAAGGAGTTAATTAGCAGTGAAAACCAATTAGGAAAAAGGGTGAGAGTGAAAACCTGCAGCCACTGCGGCCCACCAGGACTGGAGCTGGACACCCAGGGTTCAAAAAACAAATGAATGAGTTTGTAGAATGAGGACTAAGCTGTTGGCTTGCCAGCCACTTCAAAATAAGAAGATAATCTTTTGGAACAGACAAGAATTGAAAATCAAAAGCAGTGGACTCCTCTAGAAGAGGAATGTAATGATAAATCTGGGCAGACATCTCACTCCACAAATCTGACTTGACTTCCAGGCTGTAATATTGTTATGTGCGCAGAAGAGAGAGAAGTTTCTCATCTGCGTCTCCAACGAACTTGCAACACATCAACACAGAAGAATGATTAAAGTACACCCGTTAACTAAACACAAGTCGGCTCTCCTGACGTAGTCCTTGTCAAATGTGCTAAAGCAGGGGTGTCGAACTCCAGGCCTGGAGGGCCGCAGTGGCTGCAGGTTTTCATTCTAACCATCTTCTTAATTAGTAACCAGTTTTTGATGCTAATTAACCTCTTTAGCCTTAGCTTTAATTAGCTTGACTCAGGCCCCTTAGTTGTTTTTTTCCTTAATTAGCAGCCGGGCAGCAATGAGACATAAAACAAGCAGGACATGACCAGCTCACCCGTACCCATCGAACAAAATCTGAAAATAAAGATGAAGGTCTCAGTAAGGTTGATCCCTCAGGTTACCAAAACATTTTAGGAGTTCTTAGAAAAAAACAGAATATCAACAGTTCTGGAAATGTCTGCTGTGGCAGAAAGAGAGCAGCAACAAGCCATGGAATTGAATAACGAGTTTAATTAACAGCAAGAATCAGCTTCTCATTGAGGAAGTGGTTGGAGTTTGAAGCCCCAATTTAGCTGGTCGTCTGTTGGCTCGTTTCACGTCTCATTTCTGTTTGGCTGCCATTTAATGAAGAAAAAAATCAATTCAGAGGACTGAATCCTTCCAACAGGGCAACTAAATGTGAATTAGCAGTGAAAACAGGGCACTGATTAGGAAAAGGGTTAGAAAGAAAACCTGCACCCACTGCGGCCCACCAGGCCTGGAGTTTGACACCCATGGTGCTAAAGTATGTAATGTTATGCTGAGGGGTCCTGAATGGGGTCTGCCCACTCTGAAAAGACTACATCCTCCACGTTCCAGTGGTTCAAAGATGGTTGACGATGTGTACCTGAACACACCGGTGCCTAAACAATGACAGGAGATTCACTAGAAACAAAAAAAAAAAACATCTCCGCACCTCTTTGCATCGTTTCATACAATGCCTATGAAAAGTGTCACCTCCTTGGAAGTTCTCAGGTTTTGTTGTTATGAAACGTTGAATCGCAGCAAATTTCATTTGGCTTTTATGACATTGATCAGTACCAAAAAAAATGACTCCTTAAGGTCAAAGTGAAAGCAGATCTCTGCAAAGTGGTCTAAATTAATTAGAAATATAAAACACAAAGTAACTGATTGCGTAAGTGTTCGCCCCCTTCATGTTAGGATTTTGTAGACGCCCCTCTGGCAGCCATGACAGCCTTAGGTCTGTGTGTACAGGTCTCTCTCTGTCAGCACTAGCACCCAACCACCATTCTTCTTATCCATACTGTTCCACCGCGTCAGGCTGCATGGTGATTGTGAGTGAACAGCCTTTCTCAAGTCCGGCCGCCCATTCTTAGTTGGATTGAGGTCTGGACTCTGACTCGGCCACTCCAGGACATTAACCTTGTTGCTTTTAAACCATTTCTGTGTAACTTTGGCTTTATGGCTTGGGGTCTCGATGGAAGACAAATCTTCTCCTTAAGTGTAGGTTTCCCTCCAGGTTTTCCCAGGATTTTGCTCCAGTCATTTTCCCCACCAGTCCGGCCTGTCCACTGGTACTGTGAGTGCTGTGCAGAGTGGAGGCAGGACCTCGGCGTTTTTGACAGTTGATTCTGGGGTGTGCTCTGTTCCTGCGTGTTGGGCAAGGTTGTGGGGTTCAGCGGCTGTGGGGCATCTGTTGGTGAAGAGAGATTCACGGATCTTGACTTTGCTGACGATGCTGTGATCTTCTTGGAGTCAATGGAGGCTCTGATCGGGGTGCTCAAGAGACTGAGTGAGGAGTCTGAGTGTCCTGATAAAAACCAACATCCAGGCCTTTAATGACCTCTTGGGCACGGCCATCAGCAGTGTGTCTGTCTGTGGAGAGAGTGTCGACCTCGTCGAGAGGTTTACTGACCTCGGCAGTGACAGTAATGTCTCTGATGACTCTTCCTATGAAGTCAGTTAACGCATTGGGAGAGCATTAGGGGTCAGGAGGTCGCTGGAAAGGGGTGTGTGGCGTTGCCGATATCTCTGCAAAAGGACGAAGGTCCAAGTCTTTAGAGTCCTGGTGCTTCCTGTCTTACTATATGGTTGTGAGACATGGACACTATCCAGTGATCTGAGATGAAGACTGAACTCCTTCATGTATGTCTCTTCAGAGGATCCTTGGGTACCGCTGGCTTGACTTTGTGTTGCTCATGGAGTCTCAAATGAGGCACATGACCTGCATTGTGAGGGAGCATCAGTTACGGCACCACGGCCATGTGGCACGTTTCCCTGATGGTGATCCGACTCACAGGACCCTCATTTTTGAGGAGCTGAGTGGCTGGACCAGGCCAAGGGGGTCACCCACGTAACATCTGGCTGCAGCAGATAGAGGGTCACTTCCAGAGAGTGGGACTGCCCCACGTTTCTGTCTCGGGGGTTGCCAACCGGGATCCCAAGTTCTTTTATCACGTGGTGGCGGCGACAACCTGCTGTACCAATGCATGCTCCCCAACCTGACCTGACCTCACCCGATTTTCTTCGCCACCATCACAAGTCTTTGAGGACCTGCTACAGAGGAGCATCCCCACATCATAATGGCGCACCACCAAGCTTCATGGTGGGGAGGGTCTGTTTTTTGATCATGTGCCGTGTTCGAATGTGGTTTTAGCATGATGGCCGAAAAGTTGAATTTTGGTCTCATCAGACCTTAGAACCTTCATCCAGCTGACTCCAGAGTCTCTCAAGTGCCTTCTGCCAAGACGTCAATGAAGTTCTGTCTAACTGATTTTAGATCAGCAGGAGGAGGACCTCATCTCTTCATTTGCAACTGCATGGCCTGGCATTTGGCATTTTTGTAGAAATGATGTAAAGTAATAAGAAACATGAAGTGCATGGTGGTGCAGAGGTTAGCATGGCTGCCTCACAGCTCCAATGTGCTGGATTCAGTACCCCACCCAGGCTGACCCCTATGTGCAGCATGCATCGTCTCACTACTCATTCCAGTTCCTCTCACATCCCAAAGACATACAAATACACACACGTTGGGTTAATCACCATTGCAAACTGGCCAGTTTGAGTTGGCATGGGTGGGTGATAGACTGGCACCCCATAACCAGATGGCTCCTGTTTAGAACCCAGTTCATCCAGGACAGGCCCACCACAATCACCACAGCACACCACAATCATGGAAGTGCTCAGGAAACGAATGAATGAATGAATTTGAAGGACGAAGACGTAAGATGATGACATGCCAGCCATTTCAATATAAGAAAAAAGCAACACATCTCGGACTTGTAACTCGTTTGGATTTTGTTCTGAGCTCCTCACTTGTGGTGGTCAATTTAGTACCCTTGACCTGGACCACGTCTTCCCAAACAGTCCCCCAGACTGACGTTTACTCAATTATGTTGACCTCTTTGGATAAAAGTGTCTGCTAATCCAATAAATGTAAATGTTAACGGTAAGCTCGGCCCGTGTGAGCGATTGTGCACCACGATTGGGCTCCTACCTCACACCTCAAGCTGTCTAGACAGGTTTGGGTTCTGCTGACCCTAAAATGGCTTAGAAAACAGAAGGAGAGTTGGCTTTCTAACGGCTCTCACCTAACATAAAATCAAGCTTGCTTGAATTACTGCCGCCCAGACTGGCCGTTTAGGAGAGCTCACTGCACACTCCGCTTATGGCGATGGTCATTTACAGCTTGTTAGTTTATGGAACGCCAAGTGCAGAGTCTAAAAAAAAAGAGAGAGAAAAGGCGAAAAGCGCCTCGAGGCGCCAAAGGGTAGGAGCAGAGGAGCTAAGCTGCCAGCTCCGAGAGGCTGAAGCGGGGCCAGGCCCGTAATACGAGTAGAGACGCACATGGGCCATCTTGAATGGTCTGTCCCCTCCCGCAGGGAATGTTTTCACTTGGTCTGCTGACCTTAGAGCTGAAGCTACAAATATAGCCCGGTGCTAAATCACAGCCATGTCAGTCCAGGTAATCCGATCGGCCACCGACTGCTGTCACATGGGCCCAGAAGATGCGCTCGCAGGATATTTTTATGTGACACTTGCTGTAGGTGAAGCCATTTGTGGGTGGAGGCTGAGGCTGCTGGCTCCAGCTGGATATTTGATCCGACACAACCACTAATAACTTGAAAATTGTGATAATTATTATCCGTTAACATGGGGCAATTGCATTCATTTTTCCTCCGCAGCGCGATGGCCCCATTCTATTCTTAGCACCGTATTCAAGTTATTACGGCAGAGATGTGTTTATGAAATTGCTGCCAGAGCTGGATTATGCAACCTGGGCGTCGTCCAGCACCCGCGTGGACAGGACAGCAGCAGGCCAGCTTGGGTAGCGGCTCGGGTTACGGTGTGGGGTGTCAAAACATACACGAAAGCTGTTAGGGCTAATTATATCCATCAATCAAATCATTACAGAGGGGAAAAAAAAAAGAAACGGTCAGACCAAATATGCGTGTTGGAGATCTGATGAGGACAAAGAGCCGCCAGCATTAAATACAGCTTCGACAAGCTCACTAATAACTTTAAACGGTGAGCTTTACGCAAACGAGGATGAGTTCTGCTACTGTCATGAACCCGCACTTCCTCCTGCTTGGCGTCTTTTGTCAATGCCTCTTGTTATTTACAGGCAAATTACATGCAATCCACTGAAGTCTGAGTCATCGTTGTCTCTGACCAGTAGGGGAGATGCCTGCCATCTTGGAACCAGTGCTTAGTTAAGTAAAAGGCACTTCGGCTGTCTAAGTTCGGCTCCTTCCTTAGACCCAGCACTGCCAGGCGAGGCTTCAACTCCCCTCTCTTTCTCTTTGTCCTTCATGCTGTTAAGGAGTCAGACACTTGGGTTCTCCTTCTCAATCCATGTCTGTCAGATGAAGACCAAACTTCGGCTCTGAAACAGAGCGCCTTCAGATCTTGGTTTACTGTATCCATCCACCTTATCTTCTGCCTGCCATGATTCTGATGTCCATAAACATTTGCCTTCATAATCCTTTTCCTCCATGCTTCACGCCGCTTGACCATAACACAGATAACACCAATGGTGTTGTGAATCTCCTCGTTACTTTTCTTATCTTTCAGCGAGACTCCCACAATCCATCTCAGTATCATTATTTCAGTTCCTTTCAGGGAAGCCTCTTCTTATCTTCTCTGTGTCCATGTTTCTGCTGCATAAGTCAACACAGGTATATCTTAGTTTTGTATACCTGCCCTTAACTTCATCTTCTTCTTTTCCTCCCCTTCATCTTTTCCCTTTCCTATATGGGGTCGATGTGCCTGCTCAACCTTCTCCATACAGCTCGGTCTTGTGCACCTCCTCACCAGTCAAGCCCTTTTCCTTCAGATCTTCTTTTACTTTACCCATTGTAATAAGTTCCACACAACACTGAAAGAGGTTTGGGGGCAGCCACCCGTATTGTGGTTCAATGATGAAGGTTTCAGTCCAGAACAAGAACAATGTAAACAGGCAAACATGGTGGTTTAAGAGTAGAAAACAGGAAGTGATGTCATCAGACAGGAACCGGAAATGACATCCTCAGGGCCCCAGGACCGGAAGTGATATGGCTGGAACCAGAAGTGACGTCTTTTATGTTAGGTTGAATCCCTAAAGGGGGTTAGGTGGTCTTGTGGCCTGGAACCCCTGCAGATTTTGTTTTTTTTTTACTCCAGTCGTCAGGAGTTTTTTTTTTTTTCTCCTGTCCTCCATTATGTGGCACGGTGGCGCAGTGGGTGGCGCTTCTGCCTCGCAGTTAGGAGACCCCGGTTCACTTCCCGGTTCTCCTCGTGTCTGCGTGGGTTTCCTCCGGGTACTCCACTTTCCTCCTGCAGTCCAAAGACATTCAGGTTAGATGCATTGTTGATCCTAAATTGTCCCTAGTTTGTGCTTGGTGTGTGGGTGGGTGTGTGTGCCCTATAGTGGGTTGGCACCCTGCCCGGGGTTTGTTTCCTGCCTTGTACCCTGTGTTGGCTGGGATTGGCTCCAGTAGACCCCCATGACCCTGTAGTTAGGATATAGCGGGTTGGATAATGGATGGATGGATGTCCTCCCTTACTTTTATTCTCTGTTAATTAGTATTGCCTAATTTTATTTTTATATTTTGTTTCTTTTTCTTTTCTTCTCTTCCTTCATCCTGTAAAGCACATTGAGGTACCCCTTTTGGGTTCACCGACAAAAGCGCGATAGACATATGAGCGCCGACAAACCCGCTAACTGGTTTTCGACAAATGCGTGCCGACAAAATCGCGAGAGAGGCCAAGAGAGTGGGACGCGACGTGCGCATTATGTACACATTATGTGCTAGGTTATAACTGTTATAACTGCTGATGGCGTGCCGCGAACAAATAATGAGGGGTAGCATAACGCGTCATATACAAAGCGGAATTACCAGCAGTCAGGCAGCCAGCAAGTCTAAATGCGCTCAACTATCAAGATGTCTTGCTGCAATTCTTCCTACATATGCAGGGCGTGATCTTAAGGACTATCTGCGTGCCGTGCTGATGGCAGGCAGCGTCTCATAATATTAACTTCTAAAATAAACATTATTACATATGCTTTAAATTAGTAATTCATATTTAATGAAACTTTCGCGATTTTGTCTGTGCTATTTTGACGCCGCGTTTTAATCAGCGCTATTTTGTCGGCGCGCAAATGTCGGGTCACACACCTTTTGTATGAAAATGTGCTATATAAACAAATGTTGTTGTTGTTGTTGTCTTTGGCCCAGAACCAGAAGTGATGCCATTGGACCCAAGCGGAATTTCCCGTGATCGGTCTGTCAATGAAGAAGAGCAAGGATTACTGCCCTGTGCCATCCCCTGGTTGGGTCTTTTGATCCTTTTAGCTGCCTCCTATGCTCATGTGTATACATCATCCACCTCCATTTTGGCCTCACTTGCTTTCTCTTCCCCTGCACTTCCATTGCCATCACTTGTTGTCTCTCCTCATCACATGTCCATACCATTTCAGCCTCCTTTCCTGTCCTTTCTAAGATTTCTCTCCCATTTTTGTTATATCTCTGCTTATCTCATGTCTTATTCTGTCCTTTTTTGTAACTCCACACATCCATCTCAACTTTCTCATCTCTGCCACATCTAACTTCTCCTGTGCCCCCTTTACTGCCCACGTCTCCGCTCCATACATCATTGTTGTCATCTTCTTATCACACAGACCTCCAGTTAGATCTTTCCGTGTCTGCCAAGCACTGTGTCTCACTTTAGCACTAATCACTGACCCCTGGTCTTTAAACCTTTCCACTTGTTTCAGAGTCCATGGCCAGGCCAAAGAAAAAGTCACACATTTTAATAGTTCATTGGAGCACCTTTAGCTTAGATTGCAGAGTCCATTTGTCATGGCATTGTTTCGATGAGCTTATGCAACGTCTCGGTGTTCATTTTCATCCCGATTTGCATTCAGGCATCACAGTTAGAGTCAAACCACCTCATGAGATCTTCTCCGCCACATCCCAAAGACTTTCAACGGGGTTGAGGACAGGACTCCGTGGTGGTAAACTCATGTGCGAAAACGATTCTTCATACTCTATGAAGCATTCTTTGACAATTTGAGCCCGTGAATCTTGGCATTGTTGTCCTGGAAATTAAGGTCCTACCTGTGTCACCAGGGAAGAAAATGTCCATTGATGGGATGACCTAGTCATTCAGTGCATTCAGACCAAGTGAAGTGAAGCAACCCCAAAACATCTCACTGCCTCACGAGGCTTATAGCGGGGGCACTATGTTTGACAGGACCATCTCTTCATGCCATTCACTTCTTTACTCTGATGTGCCCATCGCTCTGTAACTGGAGAAATCTGGACTCATCAGACTACATGATCTTCTTCCTTTGTTCTACAGTCCAATCTTTATGTTTCCTAGCAAATCAAAGTCATTTTTTCCAATTAGCCTTACTAACAAATGGTGTTCTCATACAGTTAGGGGTTATTAAGGGCTGTGGAGGGAATGGCAACCTGGAGCTGTATACTGGGAAACTTACCTGGCTGGGGCACCCACAACATTGAAGGATGGGGGCAGACAACTTGTGCACGACATTGTCTCCCCGTGGAACTCTAGATGGCAGCCCACAGATTCCAACAGGGCACACTGGGAATTGTAGTTTGTTTCCACTGCCCTGTTGCATTCCATGGTGCCACCAGGGGGGCGCAGAAGAGACTAGCGAGTCCAACTAAGTCGGGCCCAGCCTTACCCGGAAGTGCTTCCAGGAAATAGCTTTGGGACACCGGAAGTACTTCTGGGTTATTATTAAAAGAAGCAGAGCTGCATCAGTCTGGGAGCCATTATTGGGAGGAGGAGGACAAAGCTTGTGTGAGGAGCGGAGGAAGAGGCAGAAAGAGAAAAATAACAAAAGAACTGCTGTGAGTTTCCTTACACTGGTGGTTCTGGGGTGAGAAACTCTTGCAAGGAATCGTTTTTCACAATAAAAAAAAACCTTTGGGTTACTGAAGCACTTGTGTCTGAGCATTTGTGTTGGGTGTTTGAGGAGCTGCAACGCCCCCTGGTGGCCACAGGCCTTAACTGTTTCACAGCACACCATATTGTTTCAGACTTGTGGGCATTTATTTTATAATGAACCCTTCCTGTAGTTCAGTGGTAGAGTCTTCCTCTACAGTCAGATTATCAGCATACAGCACATCCCATGAAACTTTTCTTTGGACAAATCCAATGCAATGATAAAAAAGTAATGGGGGGTTTTGAGACAGGACCCCTGATATTCACCAACCGATATCTCAATGAATGTTGTGTTTCCATTTCTCCTTCTAACCTTCCTTCATACATAGATATAACAACCCTAAATTTATTCTTCCAAAATTCCTTTTCTTCTCTGACTACGATACAGCACTTCCCTTTGTACTCGATCGAAGGCTTTCTCTAAATCCACAAAAGGTCCAATATCGCTTATTATTCCCTTCCAGCATGTTCTCTTGAACCTGCCTTAGTGTTAGTGTTAGTGTTAGGCTGATACGGTGGAGAACTTTAAAACACTGCTGAAAACACATTACTTTAACATGGCTTTCTCATAACTTCATTTTAATTTAATCCTGATGCTCTGCATATTCAATTAATTATCATTATTATTCATGGTCGCTCCAAAATCCATACTAACCCCTACTCTCTCTACTGTTCTTTTTCTGGTTTTCTGTGGTGACAACCTGCACCACCACCACCTGATCAAAGCACTATGATGTCCATACATTGATGGATTAAAGGCCAGAAGTCCAGGTGACCGTCATCATCAAGTCCTTCAATGTGAACCCTGAATACAATGAGGACTGATCATTTACAGGGCATCCGGAAAGTATTCACAGCACATCACTTTTTCCACATTTTGTTATGTTACAGCTTTATTCCAAAATGGATTCAATTCATTTTTTTCCTCAGAATTCTACACACAACACCCCATAATGACAACGTGAAAAAGTTTACTTGAGGTTTTTGCAAATTTATTAAAAAATAAAAAAACTGAGAAGTCCCATGTACATAAGTATTCACAGCCTTTACTCAATACTTTGTCGATGCACCTTTGGCAGCAATTCCAACCTCAAATCTTTTTGAATATGATGCCACAAGCTTGGCACACCTATCCTTGGCCAGTTTCACCAATTCCTCTTTGCAGCACATCTCAAGCTCCATCAGGTTGAATGGGAAACGTCGGTGCACAGCCATTTTAAGATCTCTCCAGAGATGTTCAATCGGATTCAAGTCTAGGCTCTGGCTGGGCCACTCAAGGACATTCACAGAGTTGTCCTGAAGCCACTGCTTTGATATCTTGGCTGTGTGCTTAGGGTCGTTGTCCTGCTGAAAGATGAACCGTCACCCCAGTCTGAGTTCAAGAGGGCTCTGGAGCAGGTTTTCATCCAGGATGTCTCTGTACATTGCTGCAGTCATCTTTCCCTTTATCCTGACTAGTCTCCTAGTTCCTGCCACTGAAAAACATCCCCACAGCATGATGCTGCCACCACCATGCTTCACTGTAGGGATGGTATTGGCCTGGTGATGAGTGGTGCCTGGTTTCCTCCAAACGTGACGCCTGGCATTCACACCAAAGAGTTCAATCTTTGTCTCATCAGACCAGAGAATTTTGTTTCCCACGGTCTGAGAGTCCTTCAGGTGCGTTTTGGCAAACTCCAGGCTGGCTGCCATGTGCCTTTTACTAAAGAGAGGCTTCCGTCTGGCCACTCTACCATACAGGCCTGATTGGTGGATTGCCGCAGAGATGGTTGTCCTTCTGGAAGGTTCTCCTCTCTCCACAGAGGACCTCTGGAGCTCTGACAGAGTGGCCATCGGGTTCTTGGTCACCTCCCTGACTAAGACCCTTTTCCCCCGATCGCTCAGTTTAGATGGCCGGCCAGCTCTAGGAAGAGTCCTGGTGGTTTAGAACTTCTTCCACTTACGGATGATGGAGGCCACTGTGCTCATTGGGACCTTCAAAGCAGCAGAAATGTTTCTGTAACCTTCCCCAGATTTGTGCCTCGAGACAATCCTGTCTCGGAGGTCTACAGACAATTCCTTTGATTTCATGCTCGGTTTGTGCTCTGACATGAACTGTCAACTGTGGGACCTTCTATAGACAGGTGTGTGCCTTTCCAAATCATGTCCAGTCAACTGAATTGACCACAGGTGGACTCCAATTAAGCTGCAGAAACATCTCAAGGATGATCAGGGGAAACAAGATGCACCTGAGCTCAATTTGGAGTTTCATGGCAAAGGCTGTGAATACTTATGGACATGTGATTTCTCATTTTTTTTATTTTTAATAAATTTTCAAAAATCTCAAACTTTTTTCACGTTGTCATTACGGGGTGTTGTGTGTAGAATTCTGAGGAAAAAAATGAATTGAATCCATTTTGGAATAAGGCTGTAACATAAGAAAATGTGGAAAAAGTGATGTGCTGTGAATACTTTCTGGATGCACTGTATGTTAACTGGGTGGTCTCGTGGCCTGGAGCCCCTGCAGATTTTATTTTTTCTCCAGCCATCTGGTGTTTTTTTTTTGTTTTTTCTGTCCTCCCTGGCCATCGGACATTACTTTTATTCGATGTTAATTAGTTGTCCCTTAATTGAATTCTTACTTTGTCTTTTTTCTCTTTCTTCATCATGTAAAGCACTTTAAAGTGACATTATTTGTATGAAAATGTGCTATAGAAATAAATGCTGTTGTTGTTGTTAGTGTGAGGCTTCAGCTCCTCATGACCCCTAACTGGATAAGAGGGCTGGAAAATGGATGAGCGAAAGATTATTTATGGGGGTCTCTTATCACTATGGTTAAACAAGCAGTGCAGTTGCGCGGTAAGACAAGGCGCTGGGCTGAAAATCATGAGGCCGTCACCACACCTCTCACTTGAGTGAGACACTTGGTAGAAATCTGGAACCGGACTTATTTTGGCTCAGCACGGCGACCGAATCGACACTCGTAAACTTGTGTTGTTGTCTCTAAAGAGCAGTCGGTTTTATTTGGAGGACTTGAAATTCCAATCGGCATCTCAGACTAGCAGCTTATTTTATTAAGTGGACATTCAGTTTTTGTCGTCACCTCACGCCAGCCATCAGCTTTGATGAGAGGATGTTTAAAGTCCTGCTAGTGATGTGACACGGTAATTTCATTTAGTAAGAGGACATTCGAAGCCTTTTGTCATGTCTAACCAGTGATTTGTTTTACTCACAGTTTATTAAACCTCACATTGATTTCTCCAATAAAATTCCTGCTGTTGCTACCAACTAGACGCTTCTATTAATCAGAGGATATTCAACCCCTATTGTTGTTTCAAACCAGCAATTTGCTTTATTTCAAAGAGATTACATTTCTGTTGTCTTCTCTTGCCAGTAGTTTGCTTCAGTCAGAAGATATTAAATTCTGATCGACTTGCCTAACCAGCAATAAGTTTCAGTCTGGAGCCAGAAACGCGTTTGACTTGAAGGAAAGAGATTCCTAATGCCATCTCTAGCCAGTGGTGTGCTTTACAGAGGTAATGAAATTACCACCGACAAGTCCAATCAGTGACATGTGTACTGCAAGGACACTCAAGCCTATCATTGTCTTTAACTAGAAGTTTGTTTAAGTCAAAGGGTCTGAAGTTCCTGTGGTCATCATTAGCTACTAATTTCATTTATTCTATGGTGTTACATGCTGAAGGACATGCCCAGCTAGAAAACTGCAGTTACTAAAAGAAGTGGGAGTTCAGGGTGTTGTGTGTCGATGGGTGTAGAACTGAGTAAAACATGGGCAGCACAGGGTGTGATGGTGTGAGGAACCCTATTAGAACTGGCTGATGCTATGAGGGTGTACCACAGGGGTCAGTGATGGGACCGCTGCCATTTTTAATATTCATAAATGACTAGCCGTCCCCCACGGTTCCACCTGCGTAGAAGTGAAACAGGACAGTGAGGAGGGCCCGGCCAGCTCTCTACTCCTGACGTCACGCTTCCCCCTCGCCTTGGCTCGCAGCCTCTGTCTCGGATTAGCACGAATACATCGCTCCTGCAAGCAAACTATGATTCTTAGCGCGATGAGAGAAGTCATAAAATCAACCGGAATGTTCAAGCAAATTATAGAAAAAAATCTGATCTAAATCCGTTAAGTAGTTCTCTCGTTTGCTAGCTAAGTGGAGGTAAGGAACGCCCCGAGGCTGGCGCGTGGGTGAGGAGGGCACCACCCCCCTCCCCACAGGATACAGCCTCTCTCTCAGATTCACACAAATAAATCAGTACCACAAGCAAACTAAGATACTTATCGTGCTGAAAGAAGTCGCAAAATTTAATCGGAATGTTCAAACAAATCCTAGAAAAAAACCCGATCTAAATCTGTTAAGTATTTCTCTCGTTCGCTAGCTAGGCAGAGGTAAGGTACAGCCGAGGCTGGTACACGAGTGAGGAGGGTACTGCCCTCCTCCCCTCCCCTTGGCCCGCTGGGTGTCTCTCAGATTCGCAAGAATATATCGCTTCTGCAAGCGTACTATGATTTTTAGCGTGATGAGAAACTCGCAAAATCAACCAGAATGTTCAAGCAAATTCTAGAAAAAAACCCGATCTAAATCGGTTAAGTAGTTCTCTCTTGAAAAGCAAATAGACATACAGACAGACAACAGTTGGATTTTATATACAGGCAGTCCCCGGGTTACGTACGAGATAGGGACTGTAGGTTTGTACTTAAGTTGAATGTGTATATAAGTCGGAACATGTACATTATTTTAATAACTGCTATTGTTGACCGACTGTAACCAAGTGCTCTGCCAATGAATGATGGAGTTTCACCTCTCTGACCTTTGTATTATTTGTACTTTATTTTCAATGGTGATGGTTTTTCTCTTCTTTACTGTATCACCAGCACTTGCATCAGATTTGCGTTTCAGAGACATTCTTGAAGGGTGAAGACAAAAGATTAAGATGAGCTCTTCTGCACAGCACTGTACCTGCTATCACAGCAGGAAGGCACCCGTCGTCAACACGTCTGATGTACCGACAAGAGTCAACTTCCTGCTATGTGCGTAACAGTAGAAGCAGACTTGCTATTAAGAATGAATGGGGGCAGCGAGGGGTGGTTCACCACACAGTCCATTCCACTACAGTATGCTGCCTGCAGCGTCTACCCACTGAGAAGAACACGGTGCGGCGAAAGGTGGGTAGTGAATCGCCCACCACCACCCCCATTCAACAGGCAGCCACCCGAGGCACACTACAATGCTACCCACTACCGCCCTGTTCACCCTCAATGACCTCCATTCAGCCACAACCGGGTCACCGCTTGCAGCATCACCAGCCGCTCACCGAGAAGGAACGGGGCAGCCATGTGTGGTGGGCGGGCAGTGAAACGCCCCCTTCTGCTCCATCCAGCCTATGTCCAGTCAGGAGCAGTAGCTGCAGCAGTGTAGTGGGCAGGCAGTGATCCGCCCCATCAAGCCTCCGTCCTGTACACGAGCGATAGCTGTGGCCCCAGTGACTATGGACCACGGGTCACCGCTTGCTGTCGGGAGCCGCCCGAGGGACACTATACCGCGCGAGCAGCGAAATCGCCCCCCTCCAGCCTCCGCTTGCAGCGTCCCCAGGCTGAAGATGACAGAGCGGCAGTTACTGAGGCGCATGCGTCGCAGCTGCGGCCCCGTTCGTAAGTCGTAGGTCGGATGTCCGTAACCTGGGGACTGTCATATTCTTTGGGTTCTGAGATATTTGACTCTATACAGTTGAACGTAACACAGGAAGATTTATTTAAAGAGAAACTTTACTAATGAAATAATCAAGTGCTTCACGTACAGGTCAGCCATTTAACAACTACGTTTCCTTCATCTGAATAGGGAGTATCCCCAATTTACAAGAAGTTAACATAAACTGTAATATAAGGGAGTGTTTAAAAATTACTTATCTTGACAGGGACTACCTGTATAGAGAGATTGGGATAGGAATATAACTAACAAGCTGGTTAACAAGTCTAACGATGATAGCAAGATAGGAGGATTGGCAGATAATCTGCAATCCACTGAATCATCACAGGCAGACTTGGAGAGCAGACAGGCTTGGTCAGATTTATGACAGATGAAATGTAATGTCAGGAAATGTAAAGTATTACACAGAGGAAGTAAAAACGTTAGGTTTGAATACACAGTGGGAGGTCTGAGAAATTAAATAGCAGCAAAAACGATGAACAAATCTTAAAAAACAAATCAAGTAAAATGAATTCAAAGGAAGTTAATTAGCAGCCAAAACAGGTCAGTAATTAAGAAAAGGGTTAGAAGGAGCGGAGTTGGGGACCCCTGGTCTAGCGGCTGTTCGATTACCGTTATTGTCGGTAGCCATCAGTTTCGTCTGTTTAGATTCCCTGTGAGACAACATCAAGCATTTAGATCTGCGATCAGAGATAGGCCACCAAACATGAGGCGGAGGGACAGCAGGACACACAGGACACAGTAAATATATGGCGTAAGGACGTCTCTCAGGAGCTCGTTGCCTTTCCCAGACTGCTACTCTAGCAGGGGCTGTGCTGACCGCTTTCCGGTGCAGTCCACTTTCTTTCATTGACTCAGACTGTAGAAAAGCCGCAGGAGGCTGTATAACCAAATCATCATGGCATGAAGATAAAGCCGGTGACCTCTAAACTGATAGGGGGTGTGGTGGCAGAGAGCCTGAGGCACACTGTCTGAAGAGAAATTCCTCCCAAAACCATAATGAAGACATTTCCAGAGTTGTCAGGTGTCTAAAGCGTGACCTTCGCCATTAGGCCTGTATCTCCAGGCGCTGTCTGTTTAGCAGGTACGCTTCGTGTGAAATTCTGGATTCCTCCATGGTGCTTTAAAAGCCCTCCGCTCCCCGCTTCCCACCATGTTCACAAAGCAAACCACGAAAATGATTTGTGTGCCTTGAGGGTCCTGGCAGAGGACATATCTAAGTATTTTTCTGATGGGAATGAGCCCTCCAGAGGTGTGGGCCTCACCATTCACACACCGCAGCACATCTAAAACTTTGACACTTACCTGACAGGTACGGAAAGGAGTGACGGGCCTTTAGAGAGGTGACATCTATAGACTGGACCCGTTGGGCATTGACAAGAGAGATGCTTTTACATGGCACACCTGATGGACACCTGCATAACATTCAGTGACTACGTGCTGGGGTAAAAAGTGAAAATACTAACTGGGCATTAATGGCAGTAATATCTTTCTGTCCGGTGCACAGGTGTAGCTGTGGGGGACCTTGGGTTTGACCCCCAATATATCCGTTCCAATAAAATGATCCGACACGGAGTTATTATTCTGGTACTTTATCATAACCCACTAAAGTTAACTCCTGACTACACCCCCGTGATCCAGAGTCATTGTTTGGGTGGGCTCTCCTCCACAAACTCCTGTCTTCCTCCTGTCAAAATCTGAAGGTATTGCTCCACGTAGAATCTGTCATGTGTCCTAAGAAGATAAGAACGTTAAAAATTCTGCACATTTGACAAATGAAAGTCCATCGGTGAGCCTCTCTTGAAGTGATCTTAACAGCCCAGCACATCACAGCGGCCGTCACAGAGTTGTAGAAGAGACTAGCTGAAATACCCGCCGTTGCCAGGGATGAAAATAAAGTGTTTTTTTTTTTTTTTAATTGTTTGCAAAAAATATAATTTAAAAAAAAAAACACAACTTTAAAAGTAAAAATAAATGAACAACCAATGAAGACTCACTAATGTGCTTGTATTGTTTACTGAAGTGCCTTGTTATATACAATGGTTTTAGCTTTTCTATCTTTAGCCAATACATAAAGGTTCTTAGGACTTGGTACCCTTGAACACGCCACATAAAGCTGTCCACGTGAGAAACCAGCCGAGTCCAAATTGATTCTATCAATTTTCAATGTGTCACACATGCGCGATTAGAAGACCGCGGATGGATCTTAAAACTCGCCAAAGGACGTTCGCCGGCGGGGAATGGCGGGGTACTAACCTTGTTTCTTTGTTTTACAGAACCAAAGACACTCCACCATAAAGACCTTGCCCGCAGTACGAACACTTCCGCCCTTCCTCCGCCATCTTCAATGACGTCACCAGTCCCATCATCCATCACGACTCCTTCCCAGCATTCCTGCACTTCCGGCTCCTCCCATATAAAAATGGCCGCGACGCCTAGTATGGCGTCGTGTATGAAACTTGTTTTGTTTATGTATGACCGTTTATTTTTCTTTGAAAAAAGTCTGGAGTGTTGACAATATATAAGGGGCCGGAAAACCCCAAACCTTTTTGTTGCCTCCTCTTGCATCTTTTACAAATGTTAATGCAAATGTTCCGATCATCAAGTGGATAATAACAGACATACAAGACGGAATCTCGAATTAGTCTCTTCCAAGTGAAATTCTTTTACAATCAATTAAAGTTAAATATTTTACCTATATAAATAAATCAGTAGCTATAGCTGTTTTATACTTTACCTTTGATTTTGATAAGTTAATTAAATTAGATTTTTGATTATGAACGTGACCAAACGAACGAGATCGCGAATACAAGCGGCTGAAATGAGTTTCCTCCGCAGGGTGTCTGGGCTTTCCCTTAAAGATAGGGTGAGAAGCTCAGTCATCCAGGAGGGGCTCAGAGTAGAGCCGCTGCTCCTCCGCATCGAGAGGAGTCAGATGAGGTGGCTCGGGCATCTGATCAGGATGCCTCCTGGACGCCTCCCTGGTAAGGTGTTCTGGGCACGTCCAACCGGGAGGAGGCCCCGGGGAAGACCCAGGACACGCTGGAGGGACTATGTCTCCCGGCTGGCCTGGGAACGCCTTGGGATTCTCCCGGAAGAGCTAGAAGAAGTGGCCGGGGAGAGGGAAGTCTGGGCCTCTCTGCTTAAGCTGCTGCCCCTGCGACCCGACCTTGGATAAGTGGAAGAGGATGGATGGATGATTATGAACTATTAAAAGAAAAATTCCTTATATCTCATTATTCTGGACAAAAATTTTTAATTACCTCTCAGACAGCCTTGGACTCACAATCCCTCCTAACCCATTAACAGCTGTGTTTGGGGTTCTTCCAGAGGGGCTTAAAGTGGAGAAAGACAAACAAACTGTAATGGCCTTGACTACATTATTGGCACGCAGACTTATCTTGCTCAACGGGAGAATCCTAACCCTCCTCTTTTAAGTCAGTGGGAAACTGATGTGTTACACTATTTGAAATTGGAAAAAATCAAATACTCAGTTAGAGGATCTGTACAGACTTTTTTCAAAACATGGCAGGATCTAATCAGTAATATTTTAAAATAAGTTTATAAAGCACAGAGAATTTATTAATTTAGGTATGTTTACAAGCCTTAAATTTTACGCCGTTTGGCTTGCTCTCTCTCTCAGGGGTGGGGATCGATCTGTCCTTAACTCAACTTTTCTTTTTGTATAAACTTGATTGCTTTGTATGGATTCCAATAAAATTAATAAAATAAATTAAAAAAAAAAAAAAATTGTAACACCAACACGTTAGCTACGATGGTCCCAATGACATTTAGTTCATTAATGAATAAACAAAAATCGCAAAAAGAGACTCTGAATCCACAAAATAAATATTGGATGTTTAAGGTAGATAAAATGGTCCGTGTACTTTTTGTTATTTGAAATTTTGTTTCAGGAAATATCATTTAAAAAAGAAAATGAGAAACTTGTTTGATTTTCAACTTAAAAGGGAAAAATGAAAAACGCAAAACAATTACTTTTTTCCTTTTGTTCTTTCGCATATCAGAAAAGAAAAATGCAAGAAATGAGAACAAGAAAACACCCTTTATTTATATTGTCTGAACCGGACGTTTTTGTACGTCAACAACCTGTAAGTAAGTAAGTAATACGCCACTTGCAGCAAACGCTGGTCACTGGTGTGTAGACTGGACCGTCATCATGACACTGGAACAGTACTCAGACGTGATTGGCAAAACAAGGCCTGTCATCGAAAATGATATCTGTAAATCGCCAAATGTTAGCTGTTTCGCAGCGAATAGCAACAATAACGTTCATAAAAGAACTGCTACATCAATGAAGCAAAGTTTGCAAAGCTTGTATTTCTTTACCGGAAAGATGCGACTCGGTTTTTCTGCAGTCATGTCCTCGTCCCTTAGTATCACTCTTTTACTGTTCCGAAAAACAACGTGATGGTCCATCCTCTGCTGATGCCAGTGTCACTTCAAGGCCGTCGGTCGATGTGTTGTGAGGAGGACTGTTCGCACGTGTCGTCAGAAATCGCACAGAAGAAGAAGTACTTCCGGTTTCTCACAACAAAAATGCATCTGTTTTGTGTTTTTGAGCTACTTTCATTATTTGAATCACAAATAAATCCAGAAAAGTATGTGGAATTTTAAGTTTATGACTGCTATTTGTTACCATAGAATTAAAAAATACCTTATTTTCCCTCATTTATTCTTTAATCAAAAATCAAAATTTTCGCTTTTTCATTTTGAAATGAAATTTCAAATACCAAAAAGTACACGGACCTAAAAATAAAATTGCTTACTATATCTTATATATAATATAATACATAGCCTATTTTAATCAAAATACAATTGCTGAATACGGTCACAGTAGTATAAAAACGATGGGAAACACGAAGCCTTTTTTACGGTTTTTTGATTGACAGATTCGTTTTTGAATTGTGGTGTTGTAATAAGTTTTTACATACAGATGACGTAAAAAAAGTCAATTAAATTAATATTATTATTAGGCTGATTTAATTCTAATACCGCTACAACATATACAATAAGAATAATGCAAGATGAAAATATACAAACATCAACCGACAAACAAATTTTCATGATAAAACTGTCGGTTGCTTTTACGGAGCACACCAGAAACGTTTCGAGCGTCAAGTGGATGATAACATTCATATAAGACCACCCTCCACCCTACCCAGAAGGGGATGGGTTAGGGTTGATTTCACCCTACAGTATTTTTAGTCGACCAATGAGAAACGTGTATCAAGTTTCATGCAAATCGAAGTGATGTTGTAACACACACACATACATTAACTTTGATATACTGTATATACATGAAGCAAGTCAGGATCCTTACTGTCACGATGCCAGTCTTACCTGCATGCAACTCCCTCTGATGCCAAATTAAGTGATTATAACAAACTGTCTTTCCAAACTTCTGCCCTCCGTACCTTAAAAAATGCAGATTGCGACACCATCTTCCATATAATCGGTGGCAAGGAGCAACATACAGCGGGGAGTGAAACAGCAGAGCTTCATTTCTCACTCATTTGAGCTCTGGAGTGTGAAACTAACAGAAGCTGAGCAGTGGCGTCTCGCTCACAGAGTAATGGAGGAGGCTTTGGCCTGCTGCTGGACTGCTTCTCTGTAAGTCGGGCTGAACTGTCTAAGAGGGTGGATGACAAATGCAGACAATGTGATGGAACCAGGGGCGTCAGCAGGCACCCAAACCCCCAAACACGAACGCACACAGAGTCCCGGGTTCAAATACAGGTGTGTTTATTGCACCACAATACACAAAAGTAACACAAAGCACCGATTTCTCTCTCTTCTCACAATATTCTCTCTCACCACCGCACTGCCCTCCTCCAGTCGAGTGTTGCCCTTCTTCCTCCCAGCTCCGACTTGCCTGGATAAGGGAGTGCGGACCCTTTTATTACAGACCCTGGAGTACTTCCAGTGCCAGGGTGACTGCCCAACATAAGTACTTCCAGGTCACACGGAAGTCCATTATAACAGGGAGCTTGTCACCCTGCAGCGCCCTCTTGTGGCACCCAGTGACTCCAGCAGGGCTGCTCTGCTGGACTACATCTCCCTAAATGCCCTGCTTGCTTACCACTGGGGACCCATATTTGGGGCTGCTGCCATCTAGCGTGCTGGGGGCATCTTCATTCTTCAGTGGGGTGTTCAGGCGCCCCTTCTGTTCCTTCTTTCCGGGTTTGATCCACTTCTCCTCCCCAGCCGGGATGCCTGTCTGCCTACTAGGAGCCTCCCATCTGGGTAAGGACTCATCGCCTCTTCTGGCCGGGATGCCCGTCCTAACAACATATTCTTGAGGGCTGCTGCATCTGCTGGCATTTCCACTCCCATGGCAGGCTACATTTGAAGTTTGGGGGCCACACCTTGACACACCCCTGAAGACAGGGCAGGACAGACCCAAAAAAAGAAGCAGACCCTCAGACACTTCTTTATCCTCAGCTCAGTCTCCATTATGGACTCTCTATGCTGCCTGCCATGTGCACAGGGCTGTGCTCATTGTGTCATTTTAAATGCAACAGGCAGCGACTTACGTATCTGCCATCCACGTGTTTTTAAGGGCAGCATCAGTTTGAAATGAGGCGGCAATGTGGAGCTGATCGAAAGTGTAATTGTGGCAAACTGCACATAAAGAAAGACGAGAAACATGGAGGGAGCACCTGGAGCCAGACTGGCATGGACAATCGCAAACCAGCGGAGGACGAGGCACAGACTGCTATACGGCACCCCCTCTTCACTGGCTCCAACCCCACGGCACGGAGCCCTGAATGTCAGCTCATGCCATCTACGGCTCTGGCGCGGTGCCCGGCTCCTTTATTCTATTAGCCAATGATAAAGGCAAAGGAGGTTCAATCAGTTCCAATGCCATCAATACATCTTTATTTTGCAGCTTCTAAAAATGGTGCTGGAGATACACATGAAAAGATAAATGACATGAGGGTGGCAGCACATCTGGAGCCAAGAGTGAAGCTTCCGCTAATGGAATCACTTGGAGCGAGATTACCATAATGGTCAGGCTCATCGTGACTGTTGGCAAGGAAGACCCTCACCTGACTCTCATCCTACAAGCCTCTGGGCAGTTGGAAAATCAAATTAGTGATTTTAGGAGCACTGAGGGCCTCCTGTGGCACACAAGGTGGTGTTTGAGAAGGGAATGAGTGATGAGTGGGCACCACTTATACTGCCACAGCTGAGGCGATTGTGACAGGAGCTACAGGAGAGGAGCACGTGAGAAGGGGGGCAGACATCAAGAGTAGAGGGTGAGGTGGGCACCACTGATCTACCGTGAATAAGAGGAACAGCATGGAAGAGGAGCAAAGAGACACCTGCAAGTGAAGTGTGAGGGGAAGGGACGTGTGATAAAGCCATAGAGAAAAGGCACATCAGAGGGGTTCTGTAATAAGGGACTCCACAGGCATCAGAGTGCAACCAGGGAGACATGAAGACGGGATACCATCTAGCAAGGAAAGAGGCCGGGGTTCAACACACTGAGAGCAAAGGGTAAGAATAGCAAATTAGGGGCTGACAGCAAATGCCCACCGAGGGTGACCCCTGCTCCTCTCATTGTCACTTCAGCAAATCTTGGGACCCTTCTGAGCTGTGCAGCTCACATTAAGGCAACGGAGCGAGACTACTGGTGCCAGTCGCTCCAGACACACCCACCGCAAAAGCTGCTGGCAAAGAACCGACAACAAATAATCATTACTGCTTGGAAAGCGCCTGTCTGTCAGCCATTGTACCTGCTCGCCCAGCCCACTCATCTGCTCCGGCGCTGGCACCGTGCCGCAGGTCCAGGTGTCAGGAATGGCTCCCAAACCCTCGTCCCGTGGCCCAGCTGAGACTTGCCATCTTTATAATCCCCTTCGCTTAGTGCTCACCTCTGAAAAGCAGCAAATGATTACAAAGCATTTCCAGCATTCCTCACCTGACATTCTAAACCTGCTGTTTACGTTCTTCTCAGGGCCTGTCAGCGTGTGGGAGCGCTTAACATGTCTGCCAGTTGAGTGAAGCTGTCGCAGGCTGATCTGCAGTTTGGCGGGCTCCCCAGGACGGCCGCGCTGCCGTTATTGACGTTTCTAATCTGAGAGCTTAAAAGCACTTAAAGCATAAAGCCTCGATTAAAAAAAAGCATCAAGTGGAAGTGAAAGCCGCCCCCGGCATCCGCCAGACCCCCGGTTACCACCAGTAAGGTGGCCGGAAAAAAACAGGGAGACGATTTATCTGTTATTATTATTACTCAGGCCTGCCCTATCTATCTATCTATCTATCTATCTATCATATAGCGCTTTCACTATCTATCTATCATTTAATGCTTTCCCATTCTATCTATTTATCTATCTATCTATCATATAGCGCTTTCACTATCTATCTATTTATCTATCTATCATATAGATCTTTCCCATTCTATCTATCTATCTATCATATAACACTTTTCTTATCTATTGTGGTACCCGGATGGAGGTGGTACCCAGCCGGGATGCCCGAGAAGACAGGAGGAGGGCTTGTGCCTTCTCCAGACCTCGAGGGGGCGACAGCCCTGGGGGCCGCGGGTAAAGAGCTGGGAAGCTCGACCCTGTAGGGACCCGGGGTTACCGTCAGGGGGACCCCAATATCTGGAAGACCCTGGACCTCAGCACTTCCGCCACACCAGGAAGTGCTGGGGGGAAGAGGAACAGGGACACCCGAAGTGCTTCTGGGGAGACAGCTGGCACTTCCACCACACTGGGGCGTGTCTGTGGGAGATTGCCGGAAACACACCTGGAGCACATCCGGGTACTTATTTAAAGGGGCCACCTCCCTTCAGAGGGGGACAAGAGTCGGGTGGAAGAGTGGACAAGGTCTCTGGAGCAGGCAAGAGGCGGCCTGAAGAAGAGAAGAGAGAGAGAGAAGGCATTGGATTGGCCTGGACTGAGGGGTATTGGGGGGCTTGCGAGTACTGAACTGTGAAAATAATGAAAAATAAACGTGTGCTGGGTGACATCAGTGTCTCTGCCTGTCTGTGTCCGGGGCAATGTTCACACTATCTATCTATCATTTAATGCTTTTCCGTTCCTTCTGTCTATCTATTACATAGTGCTTCCCCGATAGATAGATAGATAGATAGATAGATAGATAGATAGATAGATAGATAGATAGATAGATAGATAGATAGATAGATAGATATGAAAGGCACTATATAATAGATAGATAGATAGATAGATAGATAGATAGATAGATAGATAGATAGATAGATAGGACACTGTACAGTGTATCATATGGTGCCTTTCATATTTATGTATCTACTAGCAGGAGCACCTGGCATTGACCAGGAATCTATGACCGGTGAATTTCTCAAATGAAAGAAACAAAACATAGAAATCGAACAAACAGTTTTCTGATTCACATTTTATTGTAAGTTCGTCCACTCTGGATTGTGTCTGCTGTGGCGTTTCAGACGCCTTTGATATATACTTTCTTGTGGCATCTGAAGTGGACCTGCCAATTCTACATGGTTTTTTCGGTGGCATGGGTATATTAGCAAAAATAAGCACCACAGTGAGATGAATTTACCTTATTTACAATACGTCGGAAAGCAAACAAATAGCACCAGTCAGTCAGAAAGAGCAACACTGAAATTGTACTGTGAGTCGGACCGGTGCTGCATTTGGGGAAAATGGTGGGGGAAGGATGCTGTCTTTTTAAGGCGAGTCTCTGTTCAAACATGCTTGCATATAACAGACGTTGGCGAATGAAATACAGCACTATCAGTGCGTGTGGGAGTGTGATGTGCGGAAACGCGGGTGTGTCAGCTGGTCACACGCATTGGGTCATTCACGTTTTACACCCATGTGGCAGTTCCTCTTCACCCAATCAAAGTAGTCGGCCTTCTCATACTTGGACACTTGCACCATCTCTTGGCAATTTAAAGAAACACGAGTAAAGAGCGACGCACAGGGACCAAACGTGCCGCTAGATGGCGCAGCGGTGAAGTTCTGTCATAACGTGCAGCCATCTTAAGTACTGGGACGTGTGCCGAACGTTGTGTCGGTGAAAAGGTGCCCTGCAGTTCACAGCGAACATTTTTCTGAACCAAACATACCCCATGACCTCCTCCTGGTTACAAAGGAGCCCCATCCCCAGTTTGGTGGCAATTGGACCCCTGGTGCAGATTTGTATGGCGGACAAACAAACACACATACATACACACATACATCGACTCTGCTTTATATATTAGATTGATTGCATATTGCCTGTCATATCTACTTCTATATATCAAATTAATTATAGTAGTGCTCATATCTTTCTGTCCGTCTATTCATTGTATATACAGTAGTGCCTTTCCTGTCTATTATTAAAGACATCACTTAGAGCCTGTGATAAGCATTTCTCTCTCAATTGTATTGTTCTTTTCATGTCTATGACACTTACACTGTTTTTTATATTTGCCTCTCTCTCTCATTTATAGCGCCTTTTATATCTGTTGACTTATCAATGTGACTTTTTTAAATACATGCTCTAAGTCATTTAAAGTGCTTTTCTTATCTGTTTCTCTGCCATTCCTATCTATCATATAGTGCCTTTCTGTCTATTGATCTCTGACTGAGCTCATTGTATGTATTTATTTTTCTTTTATAGCGCCTTTCCCATCTATTTATCTATCGATGTCCTTAGTTTTTTTCTTTCCTAGCGATCATTTTGTCTAATTATCACGCTTTTCGTATCTATCATATTTATAGCACCTGTCATATTTTTCTGCATTTCATATTTATTTATGTAACTCCACTCATATTTATGCCATCTTCAATAGGTTTCTATTCGGAATGCCCTTTTTATTTACTTATATCATCATGTTTACAGTGCCTTTCCCGTCCATCTTTCTGTCTGTCTCGTTCGGCCAGTCAAGCCCCTCTGTTTGTTTGTCGGCCTGTGGCTCATCAGTTGCATTATGAAGCCGCTGTGATGTTAGGACTATAATTGCTGTCAGAATGGAGTGAGGAGCTGCGGCTGGAGGACCGAGGGTTGTGGCCTCCAGTCATGACGACATCATCTGATCGCTGACATAAAGATGGAGATTTAACAAAGACATCTGCCAGATTGTGGTGGGCGCAATGCTTGGAGGACGGACGGGGTGAGTGGATAATGTGTCGGAGAAATTAGAAAGGTGACGTGCAGCTCACGACGTGACGCCCATGTGGTGCAGTGAATTACAAATCAACAGGCCTCTGGTAAAAATGCAAACTACCAGAGCCGCATGTGGCGTGACTTACTTAAACTGCCATGGCTGCACAGTGTGAGGCGTTCATAAAAGCTTCTTCTACGCCGCGTTACAGCAGACACCTCGTCGTCCACAGCACACGTGTGTGTTTGTGTCAATCTGCTCTCTCTGGTCATTGAAACACAAATGTTCAGCCGGAGAAATGATGTTCTACAAAATGGGTGTGAAGTAAAGACCGGACTGTCAGAAAAGAATCAAAAGAAAATGGGAACTGAGAATGAAAAGAGGGGTCAGCCTTCAAATGACGAGAACTTACATAAGAGCAAGTCAGCTCTGAAGCCTGGCAATCAGGAGCATCACGCTGGCCGTGAGAGCACAGGACCAGCTTCAGTGATTCGGCCCCCGCTGGCGTCTCGCATCGTTTCACACATTTCAGAAATGCGCCTCTGAGATCAGAGCTGAAATCTGCTTATGGGGCACGGACCCTCACTTGGGGCTCCATGATGAACGTCCGCTTTATTGGGAGCCACTGCTGGACATGCATCAGGATGATGTTGGGAGGTGAGATACCAGAAAAATGTCTCTCATCTCAGACTTTGCATGTCTCGGCTCAGATTTGTAAAAGAGACAGAAACAACACTTTGGTTTCCAGAAACATCTCCCCCTTACTTTCCTCGGTCATGCCCTTCTCTTAGGTAAGTGACCACCCAATTTAGGGTCACAAGGACACATTGCCCACTCCCAGCAGCCCACTGCTCCAGACCATTGAAAGTTAAACTTATCCACACCCCGGATGGACCACCTGAGAGTCACCGATCAGACCAATCAGCCCCACCGTAGGATGTTTAAGTGAATATGGGAGCACCTGGAGGTAGAAAAGCCTACTCAGACTTGGGAGAACATGCAGATTCCACAGAGATGGCAACACGGCGGCCTCTCGGTCCATCTGATGGTTTGCAGCGGACTCTAAAGGGATCTGCATGGAGCGGCCAGTTTATTAGGTACACCTCTCTAGTAACATATTGTGCCTTCAGCACCGCATGAATTCATCTCAGCATGGATACTACGAGACTCTGGAGGTGTCGCTCAGTTGCCAAGAACAGCCTTTTCCACCTCATATGAATCCAGGGACTGTAAAGGCCTCGTTGTTAGGAACCATATGTGCCATGTGACTTGGTGCATTGCCATACTGGAAGTGTCCACCTGGTAGGTAGCTATGAAGGGACGAGCTTAGCAGTGATGGTCAGATTCACCTTTTCCGTGCAGATGTCCTTCAGTTCGTATCGTGCCCATAATGCACACCAAGATTACATTCCCCACATCATCAAACTGCCGCCTCTTACCTGTTCTGTTGGCATCAAACAAGGTGGCTCCAGCTGCTCGTGTTACTTGAACCAAATTCAGATCCTTCAAAAGGAACCTGCCTTTGTCCAACCAAGCACATTTTTTCTCTCTCTCTGGCTGACTGGAGACGCCCTTTCTTGTTTTTCCACCAACAACATCAGTAGCCAACATGGTCTTCGACTTATGTAGCCCAATCAAGTCCTGAAAGATTGTGTGTTTCCTGCCCTCCTTTGTTGAGTCCAAATTTTATTTAGCTGGTTGTGGCCCCTCTGTTTGCTCGTACAAATAATCTCCTATGGTGACGGGTAAGTGGAGAGTTGAGGAACTCGGCCAGCAATAATGTCTGCTATTAAAAACAAAAATGGTGCCACCATTAGCACACTTCTCCTTGGTTTTACTTCCTCTGGTTTGATGCAGCAGGGTTTCACGCTGGACTGGAGTTAACGTCAGCAGGCAGTGAATAAAAGTTCACTGAGGACCAAAGCCTGAGACTGCAGCCACGAAGAGCACAGCTGATGGGAGGACAAAGCAGCGGCAGAAGGGACAGGCGCCAAGGGGACAGAGGGGCAGTCAGCATGCTGTCACACAAGTGACATGGGAGGCAGCTGAAGGGCTCACAAAGGGATAATTCCATGCCAGACCTGGGGGTGGCAGGGTGCACTAATCCTCCCTCTTTTTCATTGGCAGACAAACCATGGGAAATTTCGCCTGAACTCGAGAACGTCACTTCCAGTTCCGGGTCCAATGGCATCACTTCCCCTGCCCAGCTTTAAAACCGCCATCTTTGCCTGTTATGATGGTGATAGATAGATAGATAGATAGATAGATAGATAGATAGATAGATGTGAAGGGCACTATATAATAGATAGATAGATAGATAGATAGATAGATAGATAGATAGATAGATAGATAGATAGATAGATAGATAGATACTATATTATAGATGGATAGATAGATAGATAGATAGATAGATAGATAGATAGATAGATAGATAGATACTTTATTAATCCCAAGGGGAAATTTCATTTCAATTGTTGGACTGAAGTCCGTTGAGACCAACCTTTCAATTCAAGTATACAAGCGGCTGCCCCCCCTCCAATTCACGATACGTACTTGAGAATCAGTTGGAAACGTTACGTGTACAACACAGAGGGAGTGAAAGGATGGCAGGTGCCCGTCTAACTGTCATGGACTAATCTGGACAAAAGTTCAGGGCCTGCATTTGATCCCAGTCCGTCACTGGTGATGTTACACATCTCACACTTGTTAACTGACAGGTTAAGCAGCATGTTCAGGGTCTTAGAGTGTCCATTAAGTGGGCATTTGCGAGAGGTAAAGCCCAGCTGTACTATACCACAATGAAAGTGTGCCTGCACCCAGCAAGCGACACATGCAAGAAATGCTGTCATGACAATAAATCCTTGACCTGCTGACATCTCCATTGGCCACATGGAGGTGATGAGACCTCTTTGTTGAGCTGTGCCACGCTCTGCTCTGGCTGGCACACCGGCATTGTGGCATCTAGACATGGCGTCACAATTTTTAGGCATTTCTAATATTAGTCCAGTGGTACTGGGCACTGATCAGATTTAGCGTCTGCATACTGCTGTAGGTTTTCTTGACTTTGGTGCAAATCCACCAACCAGTGTTTGAAGTCTTTGAGAGCAATGGATTCGGTTTTAAAACACTGGCATCTTGTCATAATGAGACCTTCAAAATTTTGTCATAAGTGTTACCATCCATTGGGTCTTGTCTGGGTGAAGTCTGCAAGGACTTTCTGGCCAAATCCCTGAAGTCAATCTGACTTACTTAAAGGGGGGCTCCAAACTGACCGTGCGAGAAGAGGCAAGTATAAGTAATGGCCTGGCATCCGGTCCTGAGTTAGTCCCTGCTTTACACCCAAAGCCCCCAGGGCAGACTTCACCCTCGTGACCATGAACTGGACTTAGGAGGTCAAAGAATGGAAGAGACCATCACATCACGTAAGGATATTAACTTAAAGACTTCGGGGCTTTTGGTATCACCTGAAAAAGCCCAGATGGCTGCTCAGACATTCCAGGCAGGACACATCGGACTGTGTGACGTAGAGGTGGCATTGACCTCATGACAGAAGTGTCAGAAGCCGGTCCAGGCATGTGGTGTCACTTGCTGGGATAGCTACAGTACATTTCCTGATCGTCTGTCAGCAGAGAGCTGCCATGAGCTAAGCTGTTTGGCCTCATGATGTCCACCATCACAGCTGCTGCTTTTTACTGTTTTCCCAGCACCTTTTCGATCACATGCTGTGGCTTTCAACGGCTGAGCAAAAATACCCAGACGCATTAAGTCTTGGTCAAATTTTATTAATTAGCCACGTTTTTAATATCATGCAGCTAAGTGTAACTGTACATGTAGCTCCTGAGGCTCAACCAGCCACATTTGATGGGGGCTTCATACTGAAATCATCAACTTAGGGGTTGCCTGTCCATCCATCCATCCATTATCCACTGCTTATCCGAGGTCGGGTCACAGGGGCAGCAGCCTAAGCAGGGAAGCCCAGACATCCCTCTCCCCAGCCACCTCCTCCAGCTCCTCTGGGAGGACCCCGAGGCGTTCCCAGGCCAGCCGGGAGATATAATCCCTCCAGTGTGTCCTGGGTCTGCTGTTTGGCCTTCTCCCAGTGGAACATGCCCGGAACACCCCCCAGGGAGGTGTCATGGGGGCATCCTGACCAGATGCCCTAACCACCTCAACTGACTTCTCTCAATGCGGAGGAGCAGCGACTCTACTCCAAGTCTATTCCGGATAACTGAACTCCTCACCCTCTCTCTAAGGAAAGTCAAGCCACCCTGCGGAGAAGACTAATTTTGGCAGCTTGTATCCGCGATCTTGCTCTTTCAGTCACTACCAAAAGCTCGTGGCCATAGGTGAAGGCAGGAACGTAGATCAACTGGAAAATCGACAGCCTCGCCTTTTGGCTGAGCTCTCTCTTCACCACGATGAACCGTTGCAGAGCCCGCATTACTGCGGATGCCACACCGATCCATCTGTTAACCTCCCGCTCCATTCTTCCCTCTCTCGTGAACAAGACCCTAACATACTTGAACTCCTCCACTCGAGGCATTAATGTGTTCCCACCCCGGAGAGAGCATTCCACCCTTTTCCGGCTGAGAACCATGGCCTTGAATTTAGAGGTGCTGACTCTCATCCCCGCCGCTTCAAACTTGGCTGCGAACCGCTCCAGTGAAAGCTGGAGATCACTGTCCGATGAAGCCAACAGAACCACGTCATCCACAAATAGCAGAGACGAGATTCTGCGGTCACCAAACCAGACCCCCTCCGCTCCTTGGCTGCACCTAGAAATTCTGTCCATAAAACTTGAACAGAATCGGTGACAAAGGGCAGCCCTGGCAGAGTCCCACCTCGGCAATGTGGACCAAGCTCCTGCTCCTCCTGTACAGGGACTGAATGGCTTGTAACAATGAGCCTTGTACCCGGTACTCTTGGAGCACACTCCACAGGATGCTTTGAGGGACACGGTCGAATGCCTTCTCCAAATCCACAAAACACAAGTGGACTGGTTGGGCAAACTCCCAAGCCCCCTCCAGGATCCTGGTCAGGGTGTAGAACTGGTCCAGTGTTCCACGGCCGGGACAGAATCTGCATTGTTCCTCTTGAATCCGAGATTCGACCATCGACCAAACTCTCTTCTCCAGCACCCCTGAATAGACCTTACCAGGGAGGCTGAGGAATGTGAATCCCTATAGTTGGAGCACATCCTCCCTGGTTGTTTGCCAAAAGAATAAGAATAAAGACAAATGGAACAGGAGAGCCATACTGATCTTTACATTATCAATAAAAGGGTCTCGAATTTCTTTGAGGTGTGTATTATATCACCACCAACAGAGGGCGTGCATGAGGCATTTGGCTTCCCACTTTGCACATCTCAACAGTCCAAAAGGACCAGAACACAGGCCTGATTAGTCAGCATTCAAAAGGAGATGACAACGCAGGGTCAGCCATCAGAATGAGACCCCAGCCTGGTGGCCTGCAGACCATGAGGCTGATCGTTCAATCCTAATCGCTGATGGAGCGGCTGCAGGTTGTATAAGTAAAGTGACGCCATTCAGAAACAGAAACTTTATAACATCCTCCCCATGATCATTAGCCAGACACTTAGTAGTGTTAAAGGAATACTCCATCCAAAAGTGATATTTTGTTATATGTTGCTTACTCTGTGTAGTTTGTTGTGATGAGTGAGGAAAACTTTGACTCTCAAGTGTTCTTGAAGAACGGTATAGCAGTGCTATGGGGGAGTAAAAACTTCATCTCCCAGCAGTGGCTCTGATTGGACGCCTGCCAAGGGTGCAGGGGCTGCTGGGGACAAGAAGGCCAGCACATGTTTTAAAAGGAGGCCGATGCTACAGACAGTGGAGGCTGTGTTGTGTCTGGAGTTACCCATCTGCTTTGTCTTCCCATTCCTTGCCTTTGGATTACTGTTCTTGTCCTGGATTATCTCCGGTTTGTATATTTAGACTGTCTAGTGTCGGCCTGCTGCGTGAGGACTGAATTGGGTTGTTCATCGACATCGAAACAAGGAGCACTCCAGATCCCATCTCTCTTTATCATCAGGATATATCAGATGGACTGTTATTTATATTTACTTACAGTGAGCTGATCTCTGGATCATTCAGTCTCCACCCTTTTAGCATATTGGTTGCTGTTTCCTATGGAATTTGTTATGGACTTCATGGTGTGTAGTTTTTGTTAGTTATTTGTTGTCTCTGAATTCATGTTTATCGTGTATTCGCCGGAAAGGGAATCGTTTTAGTTTGTGTAGTTAGATTTCATTTATTGTTGTTTAATACATTCGTCAATTTCAGTTTTGATGTCGTTTGCTTCTTTGTCTAAAAATTTATGACAGACGTCTATGGTGATAACAGCAAACGACATCAAAACGTCCATGAAAAAAATCTCACGTTAGTCAGGTTGCATATTCCACAAGTCGAGACATCCGGCCGTATGTTCACAACGTGTAGTTTTACTAAAATTTTCTTAAATAAAATTCTCTCATGAATGAGAATGGAATGCACTCAGATGTGCCTGAGCATTTGAAATGAAGACCTGCCTCCCTGGCTCAATTATTGGCTTCTTAGTCAGTATCAGCTTATTCATTGGCTTACACTGAGCTTCCTGTGATGTCAGCCTTGCAGAGTGCAATGAGAGACGCGGACAACGAAAAATGAAAAGTTGAAGAAGATCGAGTGAAAACATCACGAAGAAGAGAATCTTCACATCCGAGGGGCTTCAACAAGAAGATGGTATCTCCTGATGGTGAAGAGTGATGGGAGTGGGAGCGCTCCTTTTCCAAAGGTTGACGAACAATACAGCGAGCTGATCTCTGGATTATTCAGTCTCCATCCTTTCAGGACATTGGTTGCCATTTCCAATAGACTTCATCGTGTGCAGTTTTTGTTAGTTGTTTGTTGTTTCTTAGTTCATGTTTATCGTGTATTCACCAGAAACGGAACCGGGTTGGGATCATTTCAGTTTGTATTAGATTTCATTTACTGGTGTTTAATACATTTGTCAATTTCTTTTTAATTGTTGTTTGCTTCTTTGTCTGAAAATTTATGACACAATAGGCATCTATGGTGATCAACACTGGATAACAGCAGGCAGCATCAAAACGTCCATGAAAAAAATCTCACGTTAATCGTGTTGGATATTCCACAAGTTAAGTCGTCCAGCTGTATGATAGATAGATAGATAGATAGATAGATAGATAGATAGATACGTTATTCTCACAAAGTGAAGTTTTACTAAAATATTCTTAAATAAAACTCTCTCATGAATGAGAATGAAATGCATTCAGATGTGCCCGAGCATTTGAATTGAAGACCCGCCTCCCTGGCTCAATTATTGGCTCCTTAGTCAGTATCTTCTTATTCATTGGGTAACACAGAACTTCATGTGATACCAGCCTTGCAGAGTGCAATGAGAGATGTGGACAACAAAAGATGAAGAAGATCGAGTGAAAACATCACAAGGAAGAGAATCTGCACATCCGAGGGGCTTTAATAAGCAGACGCTTAGGACTGCCGAGGTACTCCAGCTATGGCTATGAAAAGAAATGTGGGGTCTTCGATTTCTATACTCCAACATCTCTGAGGGCGCTCCATTTACACTCAAGAGAGGGTTTTCGGGAAATGGTTTGCTTAACAATATTTTAGTAAACTTCCCGTGGTTAGGGTTAGAGACCTTGTGAGCGTACGGCTGGATGACTTCAAATGTTAATTATGTGACACGAGCAACTTGAGAGTTTTTCATGAACATTTTAGTTATTGTTTGCTGCTGTCCAGCATTGGCCACAACAGACGCCTATTCTATCAAAAATGTTCTTATTTCCTTTCTACCTGAAAATATGAGATTAAAACACTTCTTGGCCATCTCCAGACACTACATGGGGTTAGTAACAAGTAAAGACCATTTTTCAGTGGAGTGTTCTTTAATTGAGTGCAAGGATTGGTATTTTCTTCCCTGAGACGAGATTTATCTTTGCTGCTTTCCTGTTGGTGTTCACCCCAACCGGCTATGAAGTTTACTGAGAAAGGCTTGGACTTTCCAGTATTAGCAACTGAAGGAAGCCCATAGCAAGCAGAGATGGTCTTGGCTATCCATTGCTGAACCAGGGGAGTGGACGATCTGCTCTCAGACATGGCACCACAAGATATATGTGTTCTTCAGGTCATCCATGTGTTGGTTTCGTGTTGCAGCATCTGTGAATGAAGATCAGAATTTTCTTTTGTAAAGAATTATGAATGGCTACAAGTGGTTGCTAGCTTTGTTTTTCTGTCTCACTAATGGTGCAGTCCATCTGTCCTGATAGGTATGGCTGGTGGTGTCATTCAGGGAAGAGCATCCTGCCCACCCAAAACTATAGATGTGTGAACAAAACCATCAGGCTACACCCAAAGTCACACCAAAAGCTGCTGGGTCACGCTGAATCACTCTACACTCCGAGGACAAAATGTAGGAACAGAGCAGTCAGCAGCAGCGCAAGCATCATCTAAATTAATAATTGTGATTAAAACAAAAGAAGGCTGTTCAGGTGGCCATCTTTAGCAGCACTGGCACTGAGCCACACCGGCCCGTCAGGCAGTTAAGACTGATGGGAAACAAGAAGTTTTGTCAATCTCGGATATAGAGGGGAGCATGTAGGCAATGGACATGACCAAGTCCAGGTCCAGGTGTAGGTGTAGGGGAATGTGGTTATGTGCACCACACTCAACACTCACACTTACAGGTTGAAACTTCTTAACCAAACAGATTTAGGTCAGACCGCCAAGTGTCCTTGCTGGCAGCCACACCACCTGCACTCCAGAAGAGGTAGGTCTGGAAGTGACCAGTACTTCGATTGGAGACCATCTAGGAAAAAGGTAGAGATGCCTCTGGAAAAGGTTTTAGTTAGACCATTGGGTTCTGTGGGCTGTGTGTGGATCCCAATGCCCCAATGCAGTAGCGGGGACACCGTGTTGTAAAAATGGTGACGTCCTTTGGATGAGATGTAAAACCGAGGACTTGACCCTCTGTGGTCATAAAAGATCTGTGGCCTAATTTCAAAAAGAAGTTGGGTCTTCCCCGATGTCAAAAGACAAATTGTCCACCACAGCCTGGTCATTCTGGGCCCCTAATCATCTCTTGCCCCTTATTGCCTATCTCTCTCGCACCCCTTCACCACCTAATAGTCAATGTGTGGTGAGCCTACTGATCCAAGAAGGGCTGTCATCTTATAATCCAGGAGGATTCTGCACCTTGGTGGTGGTTGAAGTGGCTCACCAAGGTCTATGGGAAGCATGTTTAGAAGGTTAGGAACGTGTTGTATAAATGTCATTATTGAGGGGTTCGGTCTACAATGGGGTCTCTAGGGGCCTCACATGCTACTGCTCCTGTAGTGCACCACTACTAGTAGTAATATTTACATCTGTATAGAGTGCCTTAAAATTCTTACTTGTACGTCCAACCGACATACAACACATCACCGCTCTCTAGCACCACAATACACAAAAACGTATTCTGTTAAACTAAAGTAATACAAATCAACTTACCTGACATGCTCCCCATACCATTAAAGAAAGGACTAAGGTGTGATGGCCACGATAATTCCACCACCACCATAATGGTAGATTGCTTATACAAAACACGCACCAACATGGCAAATCAGGCCAATTAAGACCACGAGGTGCGGCTACCACAGCGTGAGGATGCACCTCCTCACACAAGCCCCAGATCTTTGGACATCATGTACTCATCTATCCAGTGGCCTCTGCCTTTTCATCTCGTTTTGGGTCTCACCTCCAACTGCATGATGGGTTCTCTCATTCATTTAAGATAATACTTCATGAGGTGAGTAGAGGGCAGCAAACTGAAAGGCTTCAGGGAGAGCCCGAGTCTAAAGTGGTGCGGCTCCGTCAAGTTACATCATCTCACTTACAACAGGAAGGCACGGCACGCTGATGATCGCGGGGGCGAAGGTCGGCAAAAGTTCACTGGTGCAGAGAGAAAGAGCTGCCGATGAGTCAAGTCTGAACATATCTACAGAAATTTGACCCAAGCCATCTTCTAACTGAGGTTTGCAGGCGTGACTGGATACTTTAATAAAAGACTGAGACAAAGAGTGGGGGGGGGCTAAGGCAGAGGACCACAAAGAAGTCACAGACATGAGCCTGAAACAGAGAGATAACAGAGATGGAGTCCAAAGCGTGGCCCAAGAGGTGCTCCAGTAGAAGACCTGAGCAGACGGATGGGAATCCAAGAGAAAGAAGACATCTTCACGGACAGGGAGGGCACTGAGACGTCGTGTTTTCTTGACTGTTGGTCTACGTGAGATGCACAAACTTTAGATTCATGTTTTTCAAAGATGCTGTACCATCTCTTAGGTCACTATGACCAGTGGCAGACCAACACTTTTGGGGCCCTGAAGCTTTAAGCCTGCTTTGAAACCAGTAACGAGGTTCCCGGTATCCAGTGTTATTTTCTTCAATGGAGTTGTTCCATGACAGATCACCACAAATGTATTCTGTTAAACTAAAGTAATACAAATCAACTTACCTGACATGCTCCCCATACCATTAAAGAAAGGACTAAGGTGTGACGGCCACGATAATTCCACCACCACCATAATGGTAGATTGCTAATACAGAACACGCACCAACATGGCAAATCAGGCCAATTAAGACCACAAGGTGCGGCTACCACAGCATGAGGATGCACCTCCTCATACAAGCCCCAGATCTTAGGACATCATGTACTCATCAATCCAGTGGCCTCTGACTTTTCATCTCGTTTTGGGTCTCACCTCCAACTGCATGATGGGTTCTCTCATTCATTTAAGATAATACTTCATGAGGTGAGTAGAGGGCAGCAAACTGAAAGGCTTCAGGGAGAGCCCGAGTCTAAAGTGGTGCGGCTCCGTCAAGTTACATCATCTCACTTACAACAGGAAGGCACGGCATGCTGATGAGCGCGGGGGCGAAGGTCGGCAAAAGTTCACTGGTGCAGAGAGAAAGAGCTGCCGATGAGTCAAGTCTGAACATATCTACAGAAATTTGACCCAAGCCATCTTCTAACTGAGGTTTGCAGGCGTGACTGGATACTTTAATAAAACACTGAGACAAAGAGTGGGGGGGGCTAAGGAAGAGGACCACAAAGAAGTCACAGACATGAGCCTGAAACAGAGAGATAACAGAGATGGAGTCCAAAGCGTGGCCCAAGAGGTGCTCCAGTAGAAGACCTGAGCAGACGGATGGGAATCCAAGAGAAAGAAGACATCTTCACGGACAGGGAGGGCACTGAGACGTCGTGTTTTCTTGACTGTTGGTCTACGTGAGATGCACAAACTTTAGATTCATGTTTTTCAAAGATGCTGTACCATCTCTTAAGTCACTATGACCAGTGGCAGACCAACACTTTTGGGGCCCTGAAGCTTTAAGCCTGCTTTGAAACCAGTAATGAGGTTCCCGGTATCCAGTGTTATTTTCTTCAATGGAGTTGTTCCATGACAGATCACCACAAATGTTTTAAAAATGTAACCACTACATCTGAAATTTTGATTATGATTGCTGATGTACTGAATTACCGTGTATACTCGCGTATAAGTCGGGTCTTGAAACCCGAAATATCAATCACAAAAATCAGACCCCATATTATACGCCCGTTCAAAAATGTAACACTTACATTTTTTTTACATCTTCCTGCCTCCTCCAATCTCGCACCAGTTTCTCAGACACATCGAATTTTGTTGCAGCAGCGCAGTTTCCAATTTCTTTTGCTACTTCAATGACGTTTAATTTAAAACCAGCTTAATATTTTCTTCTGATCGAACGCTCCATCAGAGATAAGGGATGCTCTTACGATAAAGGAGTATAAGAGTGTGAGATACAAAAAACACAAATCAGTGCAAACGTTGCTTCGGCATAGTTTGGGTATAACTGTGTGGTGACGTAGGGACAATAGAGAGAGAGGTGAGGAGCGCCCGTTGATACAGCGCACTGCCACACCCACACAGAAATAAAAAGGCCGTGTGCCCCGTAATTACTCACTCAGGAGGGCATTAGCATATCGTAATCTCTTGGACCAATAGCATGAGTTTTCCACATTCAACTTATACGACCGACATTAAAAAATACCAGAAAGTATACAGTAAAATCAAGTCCTGACCTTTCCGCAGGAGAACTTATTCGCGAGTATATACTGTACAGTACATTTTATCATTATTACTTTTTTTGTTTTTTTTAAATCTCTTCTCATAAGGTAGACACCAAAAATTTTTAAGCAATGAGGACTAAAGTCGCTTCTGGTGCCCCTCTGGGATTAGGAGCTCTGACGCGTAAGCTTCATTAGTTTCATAGCAGGTCCACCCCTGACTTTGACAGTTCCTCTTCATGGCCTGGCACTCTTTAACGCTGCACTGACCACATCTGTTGTAGTGAGCACCCTGGAGCTGATCATCTTCATATGGACAACTGGTGACAAACTGAAGGTGGCAAAGCTCCCTGAAGCCCATGCACAGGAGGAGTCAGAAACCCAGATCATGGAGAGCCACAGTGGGCGCAGGTTTTCATTCCAGCCACTTTCTTAATTAGCAACCCGTTACTGCTGTTAAGACCTGGCGTTCGCTTCCCGGGTCCTCCCTGCGTGGAGTTTGCATGTTCTCCCCGTGTCTGCGTGGATTTCCTCCCACAGTCCAAAGACATGCAGGTTAGGTGCTTTGGCGATTCTAAATTGTCCCTAGTGTGTGGTGGGTTGGCGCCCTGCCCAGGGTTTGTTTCCTGCCTTGTGTCCTGTGCTGGCTGGGATTGGCTCCAGCAGACCCCCCCGTGACCCTGTGGTTAAGATATAGTGGGTTGGATAATGGATGGATGGATTACTGCTGTTAATGGAACACGCACTTCATGTGCCTTCATTGCAATGGACTTTCTTTTTAAATTCTGAACCTTTAAGAGTTCCTTTTCTTCATACCCAGTAGCTGAACAATAATGACATGCATAGTAAGGACGGCGGCCATGCAGGACACCAGAGCTGTGGAGGCTCCAGGAGTAGCAGTTCGCCACTCCAAAGTGTGACTGACATAACAAAGCATCATCATTTCTGGGTCGGTGCCACCCCACTGTCAGAGGAAACAATGAGAGTCCTGACCTTGTCCTCTGGATTGCACAGACATAGATACCTCAATGACTTGCGTGGTTCAGGAGACGTGATGGCAGCGGTTGCCACACATGTCGATGGCTCATAGTAAAGCAGTGTCTAATAAGAGCAGTGGGTGATGGCTGCTCACTTGCCTCTCCTGTACTTTCTTGTCCACTCCTCTTTGCCTGGTTGGCACCATCTCTGGCCAGGACTTGGTAGATTCTGGCTAAATACTTCAGGTACACAATTACAGGGGGATTTCAGTGAGCGCTGGCTTGACTTTCAATATTGAACCTCTCTCATTCTGGCATTACAGTTAGGGTAATAAGGTTTGTGTTAGTTTGCTCTTCATGAATTTGTCCAGGTGGTGGCACGATGGCACAGTGGTAGCGCTGATGCCTCACAGTAAGGAGACCAGGATTCACTTCCTTCCAGTTGCTCCAGTTTCCTCCCACAGACCAAAGATATGCAGGTTAGGTGAACTGGTGATCCTAATTTGGCCGAGTTATGTGTGCGTGTCTTTGCGATAGATTGGCACCCCTGTCCACAATTCATTCCTGCCTTGTGCCCTATGATAATGATGACAATTTGTCCAGGTTTATTGCATTGACGATTAATTGTATTGGCCATTTTTGTGTTTTTTGTCACCTCACAGTTTTTGCGTTGTTTTTTGTTTCCAGGGACACTCTCACGCTGCAACAAGGTGTGTATCAGTTAATGACTTACCAGACACCATGATATTTAAGAATGATTTGGTGCAGAAAGTAACCAGAGTCTCCTAATGTGAAAGAATTCCATCCACCCATCCATCATCCAATCCGCTATACCCTAACTACAGGGTCACTGGGGTCTGCTGGAGCCAATCCCAGTCAACACAGGGCACAAGGCAGGAAACAAACCCCGGGCAGGGCGCCAGCCCACAACATGCGAAAGAATTAAAAATGGATATTCCTTGTTTTCAGTTTTTCGATTACTTAACAACCATTTCTGGTTTGACCCCATGTAAGGACATTTGCCCAATCAATCATCTCTTGCCCATCTCTCAGTGCTGGCATTCTTAGAGCATTAGGACCTTTCTGAGAGGAACAGGCCACTCAGCCCGACAGTGTGACAGATCCGATTTACTTTGACTCTCCAAATTGATTCTGGGATGAGCTTTGAAGGTCCCTAAAGTCCTACTCGCCATCCTGCTCCTTGGTAGTTATTCCCATGAGTCTGTGAAAGAAAACTTTCTAAGGTTTGTGTGAACTGGCGATCCTAATTCGGCCGTGTTGTGTGTGTGTGTGTTTGCGATAGACTGGCACCCTGTCCACAGTTTGTTCCTGCCTTGCGCCCTATGGTAGTTGAAAATGGAGAATTCATTTTAAAATCAGTGCCGGATCTGCAAAGCACTGGTGTTGGTCACAGTTACACGTGTCTTCAGCTGTTCTGGGTTTTCATTGACTCTTCCCTATATTTTGATCTCACCTATCCCTGTATTCCTACTTGTCTCTGATTTAGCTCTGACTCTCGACCAACCTGTTATTTTATTTATTTATTTATTTATTTTTGTTAGTTTCTGAGTCATTAATATGCAGGCCTCAGGTTTTCCACTTTGGCTTGGTCACTGGAAATTTTTTCTTTCTGTTCTCAAAGTGTTCTTTTACGCCCACATTAATGGTAAGTTTCCTTGATGCTTCAAGCTCGGGCTTGAAAAAGAACAAAAAGATTTGACATATGGAAATGTGTTAACTCACCTTCACCTGGCAATTGTCAAAGTCAAATTCACGAGGCCAGTTCAGGATGGGAAGAAGAACGCCTTTAGTGACACGCAGGTGGGAGGAAGGAGATGACTGAATTGCAGCAGCTGGTTACACTCCTTAAATATGCAGTTAATTAGAGGAGAACCTGATTAGTGGGCATTTCTCATGTACTTAAAAATTACTGATAAATGGACCCTCGGAGTCAGTCATCTGCTATTCTTATTACACTGGTTTTTATCAGTGCTTATTAACCTTGTAGAGGCTTAACAGTGGAACTGGGTCAAAGATCAAGAGTCTTTAATTTAATGCTTTTTTAAATAATGCTAATGCTAATACTAATTCATAATACCATATTCACGCGAGTACCACTCGCACATTTTTTCCCTAAAATTAGCATTACAAAATCAGGTGCGCGTCATACATGAGGAAATGTAATTCTGTAATGTTTACTTCTTCTGCTTGGGCTCGCTCTCTTTCTCTCTCTCTCTCTCTCTCTCTCTCTCTCTCTCGCTCGCTCGCTCGCTCTCGCTCGCACACTTGCGCTCTCTCTCTCTCGCTTGCTCGCACACTCGCGCTCTCTCTCTCTCTCGCTCGCTTGCACACTCGCGCTCTCTCTCTCTCTCTCTCTCTCTCTCTAGCTCGCTTGCTCGCACTCTCTCTCTCTCGCTTGCTTGCTTGCTTGCTCGCACACTCGTGTTTTCACGCTCTCTCTCTCACTCGCTTGCTTGTGTTCTCACTATCTCCCTCTCTCTCCCTAAACGCTTCCAATACAATCACAACACGCGTCGTACACGGGGCAAAATGATTTTCTTTGTAAAAATTAGGGTGCACGTGGTACACGAGTAAATACGGTAATCAATACATAATCAGATTGTGAAAATCATATTTAACAGTATAAGTCAACTCTGACAATTTTGCAGGTAAGGAACCGGAAGACCCATTTTTTACTTTCTTGTATACACAGGATAGGAATCATGAAAAAAACCCAACCTCGAGATTTTAGACCTTCCGGAGTCTGAAAATATCATTTTTGAAGTGACGTCTGTCTGTGTGTAAATGCGATAACTCGAAAACGCTTTGACACGGTCAGTGAGATTTTGTAAATCTGCTTTATATCAAAAGTAAAGAATCCTATCAACTTTTCTGGCACTTCAGGCAAGCGGATGTGGCACTTTAACTGAATACTTTTGTGAATTTTCAAGTTAACTATGGTTATAATTACAATTAGATGATTCAGATTTTGTACAGATATTTATAATGATAAAAAGCAAACAGGCATGAAATTTGAGAACAATTACTCAACCGGAAGTAGTATTTTATTTAATTAACCGTCCAAATTTTTTGTATCATGGAAATATAAATGTGTACACGATATTAAAAACTGCATTCAACTCATATTCTTTCAATAATTATTATTAACTTTATTTTTTACATCATCAGTTTAACAATAACATGTAAACATTGAATATGCCATGGAAATCTAAAGGCGTAATGGGAACAACAAGCCGCTACGTCTCCGTCGTGTTCCTGCTAATAAATTTACTGTAATTTTATGATTTCTTTTTATTTCCACCATCATTATCATAATTAAATGTAGCTAAATACAGTTTTACCTATAGCAATTTATTACAACAAATATTATATAATACTAACACTTTTTCTATGTTTTTAGGCGACTACAGTATAACTCTTTTTACTTTGCACGTAGTCGAGGTAATGCATACGTAATTATGGAAAAATTCCACCACTGTTTTCAACCTCCCTAAGTGCGAAAATATCATTTTCAAATAAAGTTTGATTATAAACAGAGATAAATGATTGTGTATCAATATTATCAACGAGTTATGATGAGAAATAAAGAGATATGATATTTGAGAATTACTGCGCAACTGGAAGTGGTCCTGATGACCTTTTCCTTTATCTCGGTATACGATTTTATTTTATTTTTTAAGAATTAGGGGGTCTTCACATTTGTTCCTTAATTTTGACTCCCACTTAATCAATTTCACGGTCAGGCGGCTCCTGCTGCTTATACTGAATATATAAGCTTATATTATGTTGAATTCTGCTCTGTACTTGTACTATTTCTATTGCACTATTGTATCGTATTGAGGATTACTTCTGTTCTCTTCTGTGTATTGTGTTGTATTTTTTTTTTGAACACCCACTGCACGCCCAACCGACCTGGAAAGGGGTCTCTCTCGGAGCACAATGCTGATTTTTCCAAAACGTAATAAATACTGTTTTACTTTTGTGGTACTTTCATGTGAAATTATTATTTTATTCGATTACTTTCAATATCCTAATTAAATGCCTTTCCTCGCACAAATCTGACATATATTTATAATAAGACACCAGTGTCCATTAGCAAGTTTGGGTGATACATTTAATGAAGATGCCACATTTACAGCTGCTGCATTGCCTACTTGGATATCCTGCCATCTACACCATTTTTTAGGGATGCTAAATAGTATGGCTTCTAAATAGGCAAGAGCAGTTCTACCAAGTCCTATCCCTGATGTTAAATGCCCTCTAACCAAATGTGGATATTTTTTTGCTACCTTCACCTTTCCAGAAATTAACGACCACCAACAAAACTATTCCACCACCACTGTGAGAAGCCACCAAAGTCCCATTTTATGCACAAGGACACTGTCACAATCAGCGAGATGTATTAAGAGTGGCAAAGAACAGGAAAGATGGCTAAGTTGAATGGATCATCCAAATGGTCGCCTTAGAAGAACGTCAGGGGTCCATTAACAAATACCAGAAATGATCATCAAATAGCAAAGGTCCCACCAAAAGAGGAAGTTGAAGCAACAGCAAAGTCAGGGCCAGAATTCTTTTAAACGAATCAAAGAGCACTGAGCAGATTTTTTGGGAAGTGGTTTTGTTAAATTTTGAGTTTGTTGGCCATGACATATACTGACTGCCATGTACTACTGAAATAGACTGGTAATATTAATAATAGGTTACATTTATTGAGCGCCTTTCACAAACCGAAGGTCACTTTACATACAGAGTAAAAAAAAAAAAAATACACAGATGACAAACGTTTGTAGAAGAAGAAAGTTTTCAGTTGAGATCTAAAAGTGCAGAAACCGGAGAGATCTCGGAGAGACTGAGGAAGAGAGTCTCAGAGTTGAGGGGCCATAACACTGAAGGACCTGCCTGCCTGCCTCCCAGGGTGGAGAGTCTGGTGCGCGAGGACCTGAGAGAGCGACGAGGAGTGTAAGGAGCTGAGTGAGGTAGAGCGGGGTTAGGTTATGTAGGGCTTTGAAGATGAGAAGCAGCATCTTGAATTTAATCCTTGATGGAACCGGTAACCAGTGAAGTTGGGAGAAAACAGCGGAGATGTGAGCAGAACGCCTTGCGTGGTGTGGAGTTCTGAATGTCCTGAAGCCTCTGTTTAGATTGTGCAGGGAGGCCAATGAAGAGGGAGTTACAGTGATCCCTCGCTATATCACGCTTCGACTTTCGCGGTTTCACTCTATCGCGATTTTTTTCTCATACACGCTTACGTCACTACACATGCGCTTTCTGAGAACTTTTATCTAAGCCCTATGATGGCTCCTAAACGTGCTGCTGTTTCTAAGCCTTCTGACAATAAAACTAAGCGTTGGAGGAAGATGCTTACTATCCAGGAGAAGGTGAAACTCTTGTATATGATTAAAGATGGCAATACCCTACAAAAGCCTCCTCACGCATGTGAAAAGACAGCGCCAGCAACTTTCTATCAAGATGTTCTTCAGCCGCGCATCCAGACACCCACTGCCTACTCTTAGTACTCCTTCACTGAAGACAACGACGCACCTGCTGAAGATACTGCACCACCTCTGAAGACTCTCCTACTGAGATTGTGCCTTCATAGGTTAGTGGTTGTGTGTAATTAAATGTACAGTACAATAATCTACTATAAAAAAGCAGTCGGGATTGTCCTTCCGTCCCGTGAGTGCAAAGCGTAGCGGTATTCCGCTTATCACAGACTTGCTACTTGCGGCTTGAGGTACGAAGCGACGCAATGTGAGCAGAGTTCTGGTGCTCTCATCGTTCCCTTGCTTTTGTGCACAATTCACTGGAAAAATAGACAAAATTACGTCTCTGGAATTAATTAATGTTGAAGGAGTACAAATGCCTCACCGCATAGTAAATATCGGGAGATGGTGCTTGCTTCTTCTCATCTATAGCTTATTTAGTGCATGAAACTCCGTCTTTAGCGGTACAGATTCGGGCTGACATTGTACGACTTTGGACAGGCACTTGAGGGGATAAAAACAAAAAAAAGATGTTATGAATGGACACTTTGATGTTCTCATTCTCTACACTTACATGCCTGATGTACACATGGAGCGCACAATAATTGAAGATAAAAGTCGGTCGCCTTAAAAGGCGAGTGCGCCTAGTAATAATATGATATTTGTAACGTCTAATATGTGTTATTTTCTCTGATTTTGTCTAATATATTGGGTAATACGAGTGTAATGGTGACCAAAGGGTGTTATTTCATGTCTAGAGGGCTCTAATAAAGTTAAAAAACGTATTTAAAAAGTCGTAAACAGGTTTTCTATACTCTGCGAAAATATTCGATTTATAAATAAAGAATCCTACTTCGCGAAAATTCATTTATCACGGTAGAGTCTGGAACGGATTAACTGCGATAAACGAGGGTTCACTGTACAGTAATCAATACGAGACATCGTGAAACAATGAACCAGAGTCTGAGCATCATTAAAGGACAGAAATGGACGGAGGCGAGCAATGCTACGGAGATGATAGAATGAAATTTTGGAAAGAGACCTAATGTGTAACTCAAAGTTAAGTGATGAATCAAGTGGACCATCAACAGAAATAGAGAAACTGAATGCCTTAGAAAGTTGGGACTTTGGGCCTACCAGTAACACTCCAGCTTTATTGGCATTAAGTTTGAGAGGGGTCTGGCTGCAGCCACTGTGGAGCTCCACAGTAAGCAGAAACACGTGACCTCCACAGTCGGCGGAAACCGCCTTCAAGCATTCACGCATGCGTTAAACAGATTGGGCAGCACCGTTAAGTGTGTGATGACGTAGCCTTTCAATACGCACGTGCACACAGATCGGGCCGGCAACGGGAATCACGTAGTGACACACACCGCATGCGCTTAATGAAAAATATTAAAAACAAAAATATCCACTTTACGGCCCGATCGGAACTGTGCATGATGTACAATTTGACATTACAGTATATTATTCATTTTAGTTCCACATTAGTTGACCAAAATGAAAATATTAATCCTGCAAAATAAACGAAGCAGCCTTTGTGGCGTAACGTTGATTTCCAATGAACAACTTTACCATTGATCAGAGCTGTAGAGTTGTTTGAAAAAGTAGCTGCGAATCTGCACCTGACATTATACACGTAAAACAAGGGTCAAATACTCAGTTCAAAATATTAGTTGACGCTGCTTTGGGCATTCCATGTCAAAGTACCTAAACTAATACAGCCGTTGCAGCTTACCGTATGTCAAACTGGCTCATTCGCCTTGTGACCGTCTTCTCCGATACACCATATAGATCTGCAATCGGTCGTACTTTTAAACCGCATAACAGAAGGTGCTCTATTGACTCAGCTGGAATGTCAAAGGATGGACGTCCAGAGCAGGGAACTGCGTCACCTGAACTGGATTGTAGTAGAGTCCGTTCCACCTGTTCTTCGATAATTTCAAAAATAGTTTAATTTATATCGGAGTCTAAAAGGGCCGCCAACATTGTAATTTCTTCCGATAAATCTTCAATTCTCTCTCTGAAATACGTAATATCTTCGGCAGAATCCATTTCATCGGCAGTAGTAAGCATTTTTCTAATTCATTCTTGTGCTATCGATTCACCAATCAGTTGCTAGAGGGCGTGTTAGAGCCCACCCTCTCAACTTTGACGAGTGAAAGTGACAGTTTTATTTCAAGCCGTATTTCATGACAGTTTGCAGGAATGTTACGGACAAATGAAATAAATAAATAAGCAACGAAAAACATATTTCATGACTTATTTATTAAGGCTCTCATTTCATGACACATTTATTTATTTATGCTCACATTTCACAGTACTTTTATTTATTTACGCATTTATTTATTTATTTATTTCATTTTGTCCGAAATATTCCTCCATACTCCACAGTGGCTGCAGCCAGACCCCTCTCGTTGCCTGCCCGATCTGCGTGCGCGTGCGTATTGAAAGGCTACGTCATCACACACTTTACGGTGCAGCCCAATCTGTTTAATGCATGCGTGAATGCTTGAAGGCGGTCTCCGCCGACTGTGGAGGTCACATGTTTCCGCTCCGACTGTGGAGGTCACGTGTTTCCGCTTACTGTGGAGCTCCACAGTGGCTGCAGCCAGGTGCTCTTGTTAAGTTTGAGAAAGTGATTTCCCATCCATAGTTTGAGATCAGTGAGTGTGCTGGGAGGTGAATCTGTAGGGGAGTGTGTGCTAAGATATAACTATACTGTACATCTTAGTACAGTATAACTGTTGACTCCGTCAGAGGAATTCTTCTTACAAAGTACAATTTTAAGAACATTTCTTATCTGGAGTTCCATGCCTGTGTTTCCGGGAATGATGAACTGCTGTGAAAAGTCGCCTTGTCTGAAAAATATGAAACTGCATGGTTATACTATAACTAAATTTGATGACTCAGTTTGTCAAATTAGTTGTTTTTAAAGTTTTCATTATAACACACAGTTCACACTGTGTTTCATGAACAGAACGGGACGTGTTCTCCTTTGTCCTCCTTTATGACCTTCGGGGTCCTCCTTTGGGTTCGCAGGTATCTGGTAACCCGAGACGAAAAGCAACCCAAAAACAACCCCAGCCAGTCTGTAATCCCGTCCTTAAATCAACAAAATAAAAACAAAATTGCAACAACTCTCACCATGAGGGACTCTAATTCCCAATCCTACTCTGAAGGGCTTCCTTTATTGTGTTTATGGTGGTCCACATCCCACTTAACGGTGCAATACCAGATTCTGTAGGCTGAGGGCAGATATTTGGTGGCGACACAACGGTGGACCCGCCTCCTGTGGCTTAACACACACAAATTCAAGTCAAATAACAAGAAAAACTCTAAATATATAAACCCTTAAAACAAAGGTGATACAAATTATGAAATTAAATACATTTTAAAAAACAAAATTAACAAATCACATTTGAAAAACAATAAAACCTGCGGTGGGTTGGCGCCCTGCCCGGGATTGGTTCCTGCCTTGCGCCCTGTGTTGGCTGGGATTGGCTCCAGCAGTCCCCTGTGACCCAGTGTTCGGATTCAATGGGTTGGAAAATGGATGGATGGATAAAACCATAAAACAGGCGAACAATAAATTTGAGCCTGGACACCAAATCTGTCTGAACTGTGAATCGATCAGAATTTTATTTATCATCTGTCACTTATCTCTTCCATTATCGGCACCAGCTTCTCTCCAGCAAATTCATCTTTAAACTTCCAAAAGTCTGTCCCTGCTTCTTTAACTAGAGTGAACGCCCCCTGCTGACGGCCTTGCACCGTTGCCTCACCTGATCACCGGTTTAGCATGTTCTGGGAACCTGCGGCATTAAGCACAGCACCCTGATGGCCACACGGATTTAGACTTAATAAGGCCCTAAGCTATTTGAGACATGGGGCCCCCAAATATGATTTGTTTTGGGGGCCCCCAAGAAGGCGGGGGCCCTAAGCTATAGCTTGTGTTGCTTATACGTAAATCCTGCACTGCGGGGCTTCTCTGGGAGTCGAGGTCTCAGACCGACACAAGAGGCCAGAAAGGCCGAGAGGATGGCAGCCAGTGCCTCACTTTCTGCCTGGGTTTGGAAGGTGACCATCCTTGTGGACTGAGCCGAGGACACGCGGTGTGATGCAGTTGCACTCCAGGCGTTGGTTCTTGCACGTGCCAGTCGCTGCCCTTTGATTGTAAGACGTCTGCCGGTATTAACGTGGCTTTCAGCTGCAGGTCGTGACATCATGCGTTCTGTAAAATGTGTCCACCGATGCCATGACTTATAAATGCCTTTTCCTGCTAAAGGATTAAGTTCAGTTGCACAGGATCTGAGAACAGAAACTCCGAAAATATGATACTGGAAATCACAGCCTATGTCATATTAATAACACAGACAGGAAGACAGCCCCCCCCCCACCCAATCCCACCACCCCCCAGGCAACTGCTGCACAGAATCTATTTAATAAAGGCAGAGCTGGCTGTGAGCCTGAACACTGGCGCTCCAGATGGATCATTTTAAATTACAAATAGAAACAATTAAAATATTACTTGCTTCATTGGGGATTTCTGAAGCTGCAGTTAACTCTTTTGCTGCCATGTGTCCCATTGGCATGCACTGACGGTCACAGTGGCATTTCTGGCCACCATAGAAAAATGACAGGTAGGCCAGTTCTGGGCTTCTTCACATCAGGTCCACCGTGTTTGGGGTCTGGCCAAGTGATAAATTTAACTTCAGGTGTTATGGAAGGTGAGGTGGCGTGGGGGTCTGTTGGGGGGGTCGGGATGTTCCCAACTTTACCACAAAAACAGAAACTAGGAATGGAGGTTTAGCAGAAAAAGAACATTAATTGAGCAGTTAAAGAAAAGCAGTGCTGATGGGCTTCCACGATGAAGCAGTGGCTGGATGCTCTGACCTTATTCCCTACCCGGTGCTGTACGAGCCACAAGAATGCAGACAAAATAACGGACTTCGCGATCGCCAGGTTGAACTTCAGGTCGAGAGCGAGGCTGTTGGCTCCCCTAGCTGCGCTGAAACTTCCCCCCTGTTGATTTATGCTTCTTCAGACCTCGTCACTTTGGACTTTTAAATACATCGATATTAACATTTTTTTGGAAGTCTTGCCAGTTCTAACAGACATTTCCTCTCCGTTGGATTAAAGTAGTTTTCCATAAACCGACAAGCAGAGAGGCTTTTAACATCCCTTTACTTTAAATGATTTACATTTTAATTGGTTACTTTTTATCACATGCCGACTTGAAACAGTGCTGCAGCCACCATAAAGGTGGACTGATTTACTGTGAAGGGCACACCTCAAGCAACAGGGCTTCACTTTTCCCAGACTCTTATGATCTATTTTTTTTAATCACAAAAAGAATAAAATATGCAGATCACAAAACAATGGCAGGATCAGATTCCAAAGAGAAAAATATAAGTCTGTTGGAATACTGAGATTTAGAAGGATCAGGACTATGAAGAAATAGAACATCAAACGAGTGAGATCTGGTCCATATGGTGAGTGTGCAGGGTACAGAGATCTGGTGGGACCCGACTCTACAGGTAACTCCACCATACTGCAGATCGGACTCTTACAGGGTAATGAGAGCTGGTGAATCCAGGCTATAAATGTTAAATGAATCGACAGGACACAAGGGACTGCATCTAAACAACAAATTTATAAGAAAGCGCCATCTGATCAGATAAGACGTCTAAGAGACTAAGTGGTATGAGAGTCTGGTGGGACCAGACTCTAAATGATAAAATAAAACAAATGATACGCAGAACTGGTGGGATCAAACTCCATCCATCCATCCTCTTCCGCTTATCCGAGATTGGGTCGTGAGGGCAGCAGCTTGAGCAGAGAGGCCCAGACTTCCCTCTCCCCGGCCCAGACACCCTGCGGAGGAAACTCATTTCAGCCGATTGTATTCGCGATCTCGTTCTTTCAGTCACTACCCGTAGCTCATGACCATAGGTGAGGGTAGGAACGTAGATCGACTGGTAAATTGAGAGCTTTGCCTTATGGCTCAACTCCTTTTTCACCACAACAGACCGATGCAGAGCCCGCATGACTGTGAATGCCGCACCGATCCGCCTGTCGATCTCACGCTCCATTCTTCCCTCACTCGTGAACAAGACCCCGAGATACTTGAACTCCTCCACTTGGGGCAGGATCTCGCCTCCAACTCTGAGAGGGCACTCCACCCTTTTCCTTTTCACTCAAAATGACAAACCTACAAGATACCGAGATCTACATGAGACAGAAAATACCAGGATACCGAGATCTGCATAAACCCATATGATACCGAGATCGTGAGAGCCAACTCAAAACTGCTACAGCAGAAGAGTGTCGAGATCTAATAGGGCCAGACTCTATATGATGAACTATTTGTTGGTCAACATCTTGGCAGAACCAAAAACAAATTTCACCTGTCAACTTATATATAAACATCTACACGTGGACGTGTGTGTGTCTGTCCGGCCCAGAAGTGAGAGGTGGGAGTCGGGGTGGTAGGGGCTCCACCTTGGAGGAAACAGTAACTCGCTTAGCCGCTAATAACACAAGTGAGGTACCAACACGTCGGCAAAACGAAACCTCAGAAGAAAGACAAAGTCTAATATCGGTAAAACGGTATCCCTTTTACTTTTCATCCTGCCGCTAATGCATAAACAATGCGAGCACATCACAAAAACGAAACCTCCTGGGAGAGAGACGCCCAGAGAAGCTCCTTTCAATTACCTGACATCTCCTCATTTCAATTTTTTTCTGACGATTTCAATAGTTTCTAGGACCCTGGGCTTTTTACAACCTGAATTAGAATCACAGCTATTATATAATAATATAAAATGTATATGACATATGTGACATTAATCTCTCTGTTATAATAAACAATCTTGGAAGGGAGACTAGGGAGGGCACAGTCCAAAGACATGCAGGTTAGGTGCATTGGCAGTCCTAAATTGTCCCTAGTGTGTGTGTGCGTGTGTGTGCCCTGTGGTGGGCTGGCACCCAGTCCGGGGTTTGTTTCCTGTCTTGCTCGGTCTTGTGCACCTCCTCACCAGTCAAGCCCTTTTCCTTCAGATCTTCTTTTACTTTACCCATTGTAATAAGTTCCACACAACACTGAAAGAGGTTTAGGCACAGCCGCCCGTATTGTGGTTCAATGATGAAGGTTTCAATCCAGAACAAGAACAATGTAAACAGGCAAACATGGTGGTTTAAGAGTAGGAAACAGGAAGTGATGTCATCAGAGAGGAACCGGAAATGATATCCTCAGGGCCCCAGGACCAGAAGTGACATGGCTGGAACCAGAAGTGGTGTCCTCAGGGCTGGGGCCAGAAGTGACGTCTTTTATGTTAGGTTGAATCCCTACAGGGGGTTGGGTGGTCTCGTGGCCTGGAACCCCTGCAGATTTTGTTTTTTTTCTCTCTTTTTTTTTTTGTTTTTTCTGTCCTCCCTTACGTGGCACGGTGGGTAGCGCTGCTGCCTCGCAGTTAGGAGACCCGAGTTCACTTCCCGGGTCCTCCCTGTGTGGAGTTTGCATGTTCTCCCCGTTTCCTCCCACAGTCCAAAGACATGCAGGTTAGGTGCATTGGCGATTCTAAATTGTCCCTAGTGTGTGTGTGCCCTGTGGTAGGCTGGCACCCGAGGTTTGTTTCCTGCCTTGCTTCCTGTGTTGGCTGGGATTGGCTCCAGCAGACCCCCATGACCCTGTAGTTAGTATAAAGCGGGATGGATAATGGATGGATAGATGGATTTCTTGTGTATTTTAACAATACACAACGAAAAGTTCATTTTTGTTTCCATTGTTTTCCGTCAGCTGATACCACCGGTTACGCTATCAGGTAGCCTACGTATGTAGACCTAACCTACCTCTCCTCAACTCCTATCGAACAAACATATTTGTACTGTGCAGTACACAAGAAAGTGCTTTTAAAAGAGAAGTATTTGTATTTTTTGTTAAGATTTCTGGCACATTTTAACAACTAAAAGTTATTTTTTATTCCCATTGTTTTCCATCAGCTGATCTCGGTACAGTAGACTCGCCTACCGCCAACGAACAGGCCTACGTGATCGTGTTCAAATTCGATTCTGACCACCACACATTAAGTGAGCGATCGGATGGCATCATCACTCAACACCTCCTGCCCACCAGTTAATCTTGATGCCCTGTAACTGTTTGTGGTGAAGATTTATGGAAAGTTTTGAATCGAGGACAAAAAAAAAAAAACACAGCACCTCAAAAAAAGAACTTCAGGCGCCAACTCCTGTTTGATTGCATCAAAATGAAAGCCCTTGCTAATCCCGTGGTCTCCATGATGGGACGCTCATGTCTGAAGATCATACATTAGCGTCGATTACGACAAATCCAACCGAAGGTCCTTATTGTGCCCGCGCTTCAAGATACCATTTGGTGTTGCATTGCATGTTTATGTGGTCCTCTGAGTGAAGATGATGAACTTACCGTTAACGACTTTCCACCTGTGTCCCCGTGTTCTTGTTGAACATCTTGCCATTTGAAACAAAGCGCACTAACTCAGTATAAACAGAGATACAGCCAAAAGCACAACCTCTAGTAGAGGATCCACACACGTGAGCGAGAATGTAGACGATAATAGTGTAGTTTTGGCGCTCGGCGTAGCACCAGACATGCAAACTAACTTACACGCTGCCGCATGATTTAAATTTATGCTGCAATTCTTAATGTTCCACTTATTTAAACAGTTTTTAATTTATTGAACATGCACCTTTGCATCCTTGAAAGTTTCTAACTTGAAGGTTCATATGTTGGGGACTTACCTAGTGAGGAGCTTCTTCTGCCTTCCTACCTACAGCTTGGATGCAACGTGTCATTTAAAGTCCTTTTCCTGCACTCTCATTTGCCGTTTTTTCCCCCCTGAGAACTTGAGACTGGACTTTGATGAACACAAGGAGAGGTCCTGCCAGGGCATCACTCAAATGAGGAGACGTTACAGTGGGCAAGTGGAGCGAATCCATGATAGCACACACCTGTTGGTCGTTCCACCACGAAATACCTGCAGAAAATTAGAAAAAAACTAGCGAGTGACTGCTTTGTGTCAGTAATAGTTTGTGACCACTAGGGGTGTTGCAGCACCCCAAACCCCAGACACAAGTCCCAGTATAATAAAAAGGCTAATTTTTTCACCAAATACCTTTCACAAAAGCTTCAGAAGTGACATAAACCAAATACAACACAACTCTTCTCTCGCCTTTGTTCCTCCACACCTCCCAGGTGAGCTTTGCCCGTCCTCCAAACCAGGCTCTGACTGATGAAGTGATGATTGCCTGATGAAGTTGAGTGGTCTCTTTTATGTTGGATCCAGGAGTTTTTGCGGTGTTAGGGCATAGCCCAATGGAAGTACTTTTGGGTCAATCGGAAGTCCCATAAAGTAGGGCTGTGTAACAGGACTACAAGTCCCAGCATGCTCTGCAGGCGTCTGTGTGGGAATCCTAAACCAGAGAGGCTGCCATCTAGTGTATTTGGGGATAAAATATTTATCAGTGCTCATCTCCCCCACCATGTCCTTTCATTGTATTGGCCACATTTACTACTGGCTGGGATGCCAGTCCCTGCATGTTGTCCATTACAAGATACAGTGGGTACGGAAAGTATTCAGACCCCCTTCAATTTTTCACTCTTTGTTATATTGCAGCCATTTGCTAAAATCATTTAAATGAATTTTTTTCCTCATTGATGTACACACAGCACCCCATATTGACAGACAAAAAAAAAGAATTTTTGAAATTGTTGCAGATTTATTAAAAAAGAAAAACTGAAATATCACCTGGTCCTAAGTATTCAGACCCTTTGCTCAGTATTTAGTAGAAGCACCCTTTTGAGCTAATACAGCCATGAGTCTTCTTGGGAAAGATGCAACAAGTTTTTCACACCTGGATTTGGCCAAAAAGTTCTATCTTGGAGTTTGCTAAAAGACACCTGAAGGACTCTGAGATGGTGAGAAATAAGATTCTCTGGTCTGATGAGACCAAGATAGAACTTTTTGGCCTTAATTCTAAGTGGTATGTGTGGAGACAACCAGGCACTGCTCATCAGTTGTCCAATACAGTCCCCACAGTGAAGCATGGCGGTGGCAGCATCATGCTGTGGAGGTGTTTTTCAGCTGTTTTCAGGGACAGGACGACAGATTACAATCGAGGGAAAGATGAATGCAGCCAAGTACAGGGACATCCTGGACAGAAACCTTCTCCAGAGTGCTAAGGACCTCAGACTGGGCCGAAGGTTTACCTTCCAACAAGACAATGACCCTATGCACACAGCTAAAATAACAAAGGAGTGGCTTCACAACAACTCTGTGACTGTTCTTGAATGGCCCAGCCAGAGCCCTGACTTTAACCCAATTGAACATCTCTGGAGAGACCTAAAAATGGCTGTCCACCAACGTTTACCATCCAACCTGACAGAACTGGAGAGGATGTGCAAGGAGGAATGGCAGAGGATCCCCAAATCCAGGTGTGAAAAACTTGTTGCATCTTTCCCAAGAAGACTCATGGCTGTATTAGCTCAAAAGGGTGCTTCTACTAAATACTGAGCAAAGGGTCTGAATACTTAGGACCAGGTGATATTTCAGTTTTTCTTTTTCAATAAATCTGCAACAATTTCAAAAATTTTTTTGTCTGTCAATATGGGGTGCTGTGTGTACATTAATGAGGGAAAAAAATTAATTTAAATGATTTTAGCAAATGGCTGCAATATAACAGAGTGAAAAATTGAAGGGGGTCTAAATACTTTCCGTACCCACTGTATATTTAAAACAATTATATGAGTAATGTATAATTTTTTCATGTCTAAATAATACATTTTAAAATATATATTATGCTTGTTTCTCTAAAATTGTTTTTTTCTTTCATTTTAAACCAGACTGGATCTGATTCAGTTCCCAGATTTGGATTTCGCTCTCTCCAGTCTATAAGGAATGTCTACAATTCTTGACGAGAGCGAAAAAACGTTTTTCCGTTTCTTTCGGACCAGACTGGTGTAATCTGTCTAAACGAATACAAATCTCAATTCAATGTCATACTCTGACAACACATAAGTCTCCAGTCATGGCGCTCATCACCTCAGTGCGGCGCCTTCACTTCTCGTCCATATTTGACTCCTGATGTTCTGCTCCGCAGTTAACGATTCTTTGGATATTCTCGAGTGCGGCTGTAGGCCACGACTTTTAATAACTTGGGGTCAAAAAGTTTTCCCAGCTAGAAACAAATTGAGATGTGACCTCTCACTGATAAGGAGCAGCAGACACAAGTGATTCCGCCATAAATCAGGTGAGTCAGGCAGGAAAATTGGCCCCTGGCTCAGGGTTTGGCCAGAGATGAATTACTGCGCAGAATCTGGCAGAAAAGCACCAGAGGGCGAGAGATTAAGATCGCTTTCCTCGTAATAGTTGTGCCCAGAGAGCGAGGGGGCGGACATTTGCACACCAATTCTCACTCCTCCATTGAACTTTGACTTTGCAGGTCGTAAATTTTTTTTTTTTTGGCTCTCTAGTGCATTTTCACACACACATTAGAAACCATTCCACCTCCCAATATGGGCACACAGTAGGCACAATGGACCACCGCGACACCACGGACTTGCCGGCTGTTGTGCTTCTGTCTCTGCAGATTGGTGACATTTACTCAACTTTAAGATACAGAAGAAAAGACAGATTTTGTACTCCAGCATGAAGCATTTCACACTCGGTGAGTCACACACTGCCTCCAAACAAAAGGGCTCTGCTCAGTTTGGATCTGCCGAGAAGAAAAACTTTCATCTTAGTTAGAGGTGTCAGAGGAGGCGGCGCTCATTTAACACTCAGCAGCTCCTGGGGCGCTTTAGCCACCGTAGTTCAATGCCCTGCCGCTAACCCCAATTACACCTGTGGACCCAACTTAATCAAGCGTACGGCTGCGGACTCCTTAGGGCTCCTTCTGCTGTCACTTCAGTGTATGGCAACGGCGCTGCAGAAGAGCCATCATGAGACACACTTGAACTGGCGTAGCAGTGGCACCAATGACACAACCACAAATGAAGACGTGAGGCAGCCTGGTGTCTTCGCTTCTACTTTCAGTCCAATCTACATCGTCTAAAGTGACGTCACAGTGCCAGCCATGCAGAGTTTTACAAGTTTTTTTAAATGTAATGATAGTAGAATTGGGATGGGCAAGATACTTTGGACCAGGTAAAGTCCAGAAAACGTTACTATCATTGTCATTGAGTGTGACTGTCAAACATTTACTCCATCTTGGGGTACCCACTTACAATATGCATGGCCTGGAAAAGGTGCTTTATGAGGAGGGGCACTTTTAATAAAACATTTTGTGGTAAAGCAGCCCCCCGTACACAGCAGACACAACACTAATGTTCATAACACACACGTTTTATTCTTCCTTTGCAATACACCTCACAATGCACTGCACAGCCTTTATCCTTTGTCGCCCTCACTACTCCTCTCTCAAGCTCTGTCTTCTTCCTCCTGACTCCGGCTCTTCCAACGGAGTGAGGCAGCCCCTTTTATCAGGCCCCGGATGTGCTCCAGATGGTCCGTTATGAACTTCCAGCGGCACTTCCTGGAGTGGCAGAAGTGCCACATGCACACCCAGAAGCACACCGGGCATGTCTGGAACCCTCTCTGGCAGCACTTCTGGGTGTGGCGAAAGTGCTGAACTCCAAGGCTGCACGATTCTCCGGGCGCCCTCTTGTGGTGGTCATGGGCCCCAAAAGGGTTGAACTTCCATGATCTGATCTCGTGGCCCCCATACCATACAGACCAGGGTGGCTGCCCTCTCCTGGTCCACGGGAGGTATGGTCCCTCTCCCAACACAATTTGTAAATCTGCCTAAATTAACAACAGCCTCTCCAACAATTTTAATACGGGAGGCACCTCTTCACGCCGAAGTCTGAGATTTTGTTTTATGGGGGGAGAGTTCTATGAGTAACTGAAGCTCTGATGGCATGGATGGATAGATGGATAGATAGATACTTTATTAATCCCCCAGGGAAATTCCCATACTCCAGCAGCAGCATACTGATAAAGAACAATATTAAATTAAAGAGTGATAACAATGAAGGTATAACAGACAATAACTTTGAATAATGTTAACGTTTCCGGGTGGAATTGAAGAGTCGCATAGTGTGGGGTCTCCTCAGTCAGTCAGTGGAGCAGGATGGTGACAGCAGTCTGTCGCTGAAGCTGCTCCTCTGTCTGGAGATGATCCTGTTCAGTGGATGTAGTGGATTCTCCATGATTGACAGGAGTCTGCTCAGCGCCCGTCGCTCTGCCATAGATGTCAAACTGTCCAGCTCCGTGTCTGCAATAGAGCCTGCCTTCCTCACCAGTTTGTCCAGGCGTGAGGCGTCCTTCTTTATGCTGCCTCCCCAGCACACCACCGCGTAGAAGAGGGCACTCGCCACAACCGTCTGGTAGAACATCTGCAGCATCTTATTGCAGATGTTGAAGGACGACAGCCTTCTAAGGACGTATAGTCGGCTCTGTCCTCTCTTACATAGAGCATCAGTATTGGCAGTCCAGTCCAATTTATCATCCAGCTGCACTCCCAGGTATTTATAGGTCTGTACCCTCTGCAAAGTCACCTCTAATGATCACAGGGTCCATGAGGGGCCTGGTCCTCCTAAAATCCACCACCAGCTCCTTGGTTTTGCTGGTGTTCAGGTGCAGGTGGTTTGAGTCACACCATTTAACAAAGTCCTTGATTAGGTTCCTATACTCCTCCTCCTGCAGCCCACAATAGCAGTTTCGTCAGTAAACTTTTTCATGTGGCAGGACTCCGAGTTGTATTGGAAGTCTGATGTACAGTATGTTGGCTGAACAGGACCTGAGAAAGTACAGTCCCCTTCGACGCTCCTGTGTTGCTGACCACAATGTCAGACCTGCAGTTCCCGAGACGCACATATTGAGGTCTGTCTGTAAGATAGTCCATGATCCATGCCACCAGGTGTGAGTCTACTCCCATCTCAGTCAGCTTGTCTCTGAGGAGCAGAGGTTGAATGGTGTTGAAGGTGCTAGAGAAGTCCAAAAACATAATTCTTACTGCACCACTGCCTCTGTCCAGGTGGGAGAGGGATCGGTGTAGCATATAGATGATGGCATCCTCCACTCCCACCTTCTCCTGGTATGCAAACTCCAGAGGGTCGAGGGCGTGGTGGACCTGTGACCTCAGGTGGTGAAGCAGCAGCCGCTCCACGGTCTTCATCAGATGTGACGTCAGAGCAACAGGCCGGAAGTCATTCAGCTCACTAGGACGTGATACCTTTGGGACTGGGGTGATACAAGATGTTTTCCAAAGCCTCAGGACTCTCCCCTATTCTAGGCTCAGGTTGAAGATGCGCTGTAGAGGACTCCCCAGCTCCAGCAGTCGTGGTGATACTCCATCTGGACCTACTGCTTTGCTGGTATATATATATATATATATATAAATAAATAAATGGGCGGCACGGTGGCGCAGTGGTAGCGCTGCTGCCTCGCAGTTAGGAGACCCGGGTTCGCTTCCCGGGTCCTCCCTGCGTGGAGTTTGCATGTTCTCCCGTGTCTGCGTGGGTTTCCTCCGGGCGCTCCGGTTTCCTCCCACAATCCAAAGACATGCAGATTAGGTGGATTGGCAATTCTAAATTGGCCCTAGTGTGTGCTTGGTGTGTGGGTGTTTGTTTGTGTGTGTCCTGCGGTAGGTTGGCACCCTGCCCAGGATTGGTTCCTGCCTTGTGCCCTGTGTTGGCTGGGATTGGCTCCAGCAGACCCCCGTGACCCTGTATTCGGATTCAGCGGGTTGGAAAATGGATGGATGGATATAAATAAATAAATCTCACGTCACTCATGTCACTTAAGCCACAGGTGAAGTCATTCAGTCACATGCTGACAACATCCCAAATGCATGTGTTTTATCGAGGTATTCCCCTCTACTTGCCCTTCCCTTATTAAGTGTACTCGTGAGGTTCGTTACCGGGTAGGTCTACTCTCGCACGTTTAAGTTTAGCACACACATACACAGTGTCACACACACGCCAGTTTAGGAGACAAGCCCACAGGTGAGTGAAATCCCGCGAGACATGGGGTTTGTGTCTCTCTTTCTATCTTCAGATCGAAGGAAGAAAAATAGTAAAACATCACGCTTACCTTTTCCATATCCAGGCTCCCAGAATGGCTACTCCACCCATGAAGAAACCACTTCCGCTCCCTCTACGAAGACGGCAGCCATGTTTCGTCCCTTTGATGGCTTCACTTCCAGTCTCAACCTTGTGACGTCACTTCCGTCCCTCTGCTGTGACGCCGTGTCCGGTCCAATCATTTCCAGCCATCATTTTCCCCTATAAATACCCGCGATGTAACCACTTTGGTTTATCAAATGTTTTGATCCCTTAGACGAACGTCTAATCATTTTTGTTTGTGTCTGGACGACATTATATGGGGCTAACCCCCCGAACCTTTTTGAGTAGTTTGTCTACTTATTACAACAGATTCTCACATACACACAGACCCAAACCACAAAAGTACCATATGAGAGACGTGTGTACAGCCCGTTAATCTCTAGCGCTTTAACCCGCACAAATTCCGTATGAATAACACATGTGCAGTCCGTCATTCCCTAGTACTCCAAGAGACTCAGGGTGTGCTCACACCAGCATGTTTGTCCACATATAACCCCGCCAAGTCTAGTTCACTCTGGACTTCCATTCCCATCAGTGTTTTGCCCGCATATTTATTGTCTCTCCTCATCACATGTCCACTTCATCCTACATTTTCCTGTCCTTTCTTCGATTTCTCTCCCACTTTTGTTGTACCTTTGATTGTCTCATTTCTTATTCTGTCCTTTTTGTAATGCCACACATCCATCTTCTCATTTCCGCCACATCTAACTTCTCCTGTGCCCCCTTTACTGCCCGCGTCTCAGCTCCACACATCACTGCTGGTCTTACCGCTACCTTAAAAACCTGACTTTTAACCTTCTTCACCTTAATTTTTCAATCACAACCCCCCCCGATAGCTTCTTTCAATTGTTCCATCTTCATTTCAGTCTATGAGTTCTCTCTCCATCCGTTTCTCCATCTTGGTCTACCACTAATCCTAGATATTTCAACTTGTCCACTCTTTCCAATGGCTCTTCCTGCAGGCTAACCTCTGAATCATTAAACCTCTCATGTTCCGTCTTTTTCCCTTCAATCCTCTCTCTTCCAAAGCCCTTCTCCATTCTTCCAACTTGCTCTCTGTGTCCTGCTTTCTGGTGCCACTCAACACAATACCATCAGCACAACACCTGCACCAGGGGGTTTGGTCGTTAATCACATAACTCATGTGATAAACCAGCCCGGACCCCAACAGGCAGACACCGGCAGTTCCAAAACACACACATTTATTTTACAAAACTATCCCGCACACAGCACAGTGCCCCTGCACCGACCACCCTCTCTAAGTCCGGGCCCTTCAATAGTCCTTCCTTTACCACCTCTGAGCGTTGTCTTCTTCCTCCCGACTCCGGCTAATGACTGGAGGAAGGTGGCCTCTTTTATATTCACCCGGATGTGCTCCTGGTGCCCTCTGACGATCTTCCTACGGCACTTCCTGGTGTGGCAGAAGTGCCGCATGAGCACCCGAAAGCACTCTGGGGCACATCCAGGGCTCCTCGATCCTCCGGGTACCCCCTGGTGGTGGCCACGGGCCCCTGTAGGGTTGGGCTTCCATGCTCGGTTCCCATGGCCCCCATACAGATCAGAGGATGGCCCGTCAACGTACATGAGTCCGCAGACTCGCGTCTCCCTTTGTCGGATGAGCCGTCTTTCCTCCTCCAGTTCCTCCTTTTCCTCTGGGAAGCCCAGACAGTCTGAGTCTCCGAATGGAAGAGAAGGAGAGCCTGTGCCATCTGTGCCCCTGGAGAGTGGCGAGACCCTATTGCTGGCTCTGGGAGCAGGGCACTTTGACACGCGGCACACATCAGCCGGAGTCTTGTCTGAGCCCCTCTTTTTCTCGCCCGTACCACACGATCAGCCCCCACAACCGCATTCAACTACTTCAATGGTCCTCCTCCTCCTCAGTGAACAGAGACGCACTAAGAGCCACCTGCAGGTTTTCATGATGGTCTGTACAGGAGTTTCATTAGGGCTGTGGGCCTATTAACAAACAGTGGCTCACAAGGCCCACCCCCAAAGCATCTGATTGGTCCGCAGCAGGACTAGCTGTCAAGTAGTGAAGGCACCCCCCCACCTTTCTTTTGTGACAAACACACTCTCACTCACAAGTAATGTTGTGAATCGGGGCCCATTTATGTGAAGCAGCTGGGGGTCTTTCAACAGGCATCAGATGATCCTTAATTACGACAACTCATATTAAACAGATGAAGAAAATCATCCTGATGCAACGTCAGTTATATAAGAATAGTGTGACAACTCCTCCTGCATAACATGCAGAGATGCTTGGCCGCATTCTGGTTTTCTACTAACATAAAACTTATGGTTTTCCAGTAAAAAAAAAAAAAAAATCAGTAATAGCAGGTGTGTAAATCGGTCTTTTTTGATGATGCAATGGACGGTAAGAATGAAGTGCGTCCCTCCCAACTGTAATAAAGCGGACATGTCAAATATCCCATTAAACGTCATCCGCCTCTCCTGCTGACACTTTAGAATCTCCAAGGAGGACTCTGACAAAGAGACCCCCCCATCAGCATATTTTCATGATTCGGTCAGGGTTTTATCCCAGGCTTAAATGTGTTTTCTTTTCGTTTAATTCTTCCCATATTTGAAATGAATTATATCGTAAATATTATTGATTCTCGTTTTGCTTTTTGTTACATGATTTACGCATTGACAAATATTTACTTTTTCAGTCATTTTAACATAGTTTTATTGCGTCCAATTCTTAAATTATGCTTCTCGTATTCTGTGCGCTAAGCCAAGGGGGGTGGCGCCACCAGATCGCAAAATTGGCTGCTTTGAAACGGCCCTTACCTCCTAAGATTTTGTTTTCAATATATATATAAAATCCAGCGTCTGTCTGCCTGATATTCATGAGAGAATTACTTAACAGATTTAGATCGGGTTTTTTCCTATAATTTGCTTAAACATTCTGGTTGTTTTTGCGATTTCTGTAATCTCGCTAAGTATCATAGTTCACTTGCACTACCGATTTATTTGTATGAATCCGAGAGAGACGCAGCAGGCTGAGGGGAGGGGAGCGTTAGGCGGACTCCTCCTCACTCACGCGTCAGCCTCGGGGCATGTACCTTACATCTGCTTAACTAGCGAATGAGAGAACTACTTAACAGACTTGGATTGAGGTTTTTCTATAATTTGTTTGAATATTCCAATAGATTTTGCAACTTCTCTCATCGTGCTAAGAATCATAGTTTGCTTGCAGGAGCGATTAATTTGCGCTAATCCGAGGGAAGTGTGACGTCAGTAGTAGAGATGTCCTGTTTCACTAATACACGGGTGGAGCCGCGGGGGATGGCCAGTATATATATATATATATATATATATATATATATATATATATATATATATATATATATATATATATATATATATATATATACACAGGTGGAGCCATTTATATGGATACACCTTAATAAAATGGGAATGGTTGGTGATATTAACTTCCTGTTTGTGGCACATTAGTATATGTGAGGGAAAACTTTTCAAGATGGGTGGTAACCATGGTGGCCATTTTGAAGTTGGCCATTGTTTTTCTTGTGAAATTCCCAATAAGTTTGATGTGTCACATGACCCTCTTCCTATTGAAAATACAAAAGTTGGATCCAAAATGGCCGACTTCAAAATGGCCACCATGGTCACCACCCATCTTGAAAAGTTTTCCCCCTCACATATACTAATGTGCCACAAACAGGAAGTTAATATCACCAACCATTCCATTTTATTAAGGTGTATCCATATAAATGGCCCACCCTGTATATATATATATATATATATATATATATATATATATATATATATATATATATATATACATATATATATATAATCTTTAAATCTAATTACCTAGCATTAGACCAGAGTTTCACTTGGGCTGTAAGTCGAGTGCTGAAAGCAGTAATCTTGAGCATCGCTCGGACATCAGTATCACTGTATCTTGTCCTCTCACCTGTAGGCATGCCTAGTGCCTGGTGTCCGTCAGGGAGATTTTGTTTCTCCACTGCTCTTCAACGTCATAGTCGACGCCATCATGAGAAAGGTCTTCGAAGGCAGACAAGGAATCCAGTATGGTGAGGATGGCTTTCTGACTGATCTCACGTTCGCAGACGACAGTGGCATCCTGGCCAGTGACAACGCGGAGGCCACGGACGTTCTCTACAACATCGGCAACATCGCCCAGCCATATGGATTAAAAATAAACACAGACAAGACGAAAGTGCTGACAACAGACGGATCGCAGACCAACGTGCAACTCGATGGTGTGCAGATCGAGCAGGTCCAAGAATTCAAATACCTTGGGTCGCTGGTCCAGGAGAAGAAAGTGGCGTCCACAGTCGAATCGGTCAAGCAACCGCGGCATTTGCTTCCCTAAAGTGGTGCCTGTGGAAGCAAACCAATATTTCCAACAAGACCAAAATTCGACTCTTCAGAACTCTGATTCTGCCAATTCTCCTCTATGGATCCGAGACGTGGACACTGCTCAAGCAAGATCTCAACAAACTTGAGGTCTTCCAAATGCAATTCCTGTGACAAATCCTACGAATCTCACTCCGAGACAGCATACGAAACGAGGAACTCCGTCGCCGGTGTGATCAACAGCCAACAATCGAGGAGCAAATCCAACAATGACGACAACAGTGGTTTGGAAGGCAGCCGGTTACCACACAAACTCCTCTGGTGCGATCGACCCACCCAGTGGTTCAAGCAGGACAAAGACGACATCAGAAACCGTCGACTCAACCTTGTTGAGGCCAGAACAGCCGCCATGGATCGCCTTGCATAGAAACGCCTGCAAAATGAAATCCGACAACCATTGGCACCCACAGCAGCATACAGGCTTAAGCCCAGGTCCAGACCAAATGCCAGCTAGGGACCAAAGAAAGAAAAGAAGAAGGCATGCCTAGTAATAATAGCGTCTCGTTAGAAATGTTTTTTAGCGGCCCTAGTATTACACGCTCTTGCCAGCGATATGATCAGTGATGATAAGGAGCAGTGATGACGAAGTCTTCTTAGAGAGTTAAGACTGGGGGGCTGTCAAGAGGCAGGGCCTGTTAAAGCCCATTGCAGCACTCTTTGTGTGATTTTGGGCTACACAAAAATAAATTGCATTGTATTGTATTGTATTGTATTGTAATTTGCCTTCAGTCAATGAAATTGAAACGAACAGTGAAACCAAAAGTGAGTCTGATGAATCCGAAAGTGATGCTCGCTCGCTCGCTATTTGCACCATTATTATACTTTTGACACTTCTGACTGCGTACTTTTAGACTTTTGCACGTTTTGCAGTAAAAATAAAAATGTCATTTTTGAACCAAAAAATGCAACACTTTTTACGTTTTTTTTTTTTCGAGAACAAATGGCTTTGGTCTCCCTTTTGGATTTGTAAGTAGGCAGATGACAACACGTTTACAGAATGGCTAATCCTCGAGACACCGCCCGCTAACGTGCCTTTTTAAGTACACTGACCAAGCCCCTCTCTCCTGTTTACCCAAGAGGGTCTCGTCATCGATGAAGGGTTGCTGGGATATCCTTTCTGAGTTGACTGGCAAGGCTGGTGAGTGAGGACCGTTTTCTCAGGGGGATGTTTGACATTACGGCAGTAAAGCTTGTCAAGATCCTGTGCTTAAAGGATACAAGCAACACGCGTTAGCCCCGACAGATAAAGGAAGCAGGAGACTCGCTTCCATGTCCTGCCTGAGGTTTAGAAAAGTGAGATTTAATAGTGACGATGGGACAAGCCAGCAGTCAAAAACACAGCACAAGTTCTGACGAAACAGGATTTGGGAAAGGTCTCCTCCCCTCGGACAGGTTTTCTATCAGGATTTTTAGGACTTTTTCCTTCATCCTCTAGTTTACAAAATGGGGTTTCTGAAAATCCCAAAATCAATAAGAACATCCACCATGATAGAAGTGCGACTCTCAAACGGGTCTCCCCAAGGCCACAGCGCACGTTTGTTGCAGCACAATTAGCTTTCTTGCTGTTATTCAGTTATCTCGAGCCACGGGGTGGAGCTGACATAATGCCGTTAGAGGAAAGGCCTGCGCACGGCTCCTATATGGATGCTAATGACTGTCGGATCACACGGCAGGCCGTGAAGATTCATCCCCTGCAGCGCTCCTCTAATCAGCAGCTTATGGACAAGCGTCAATATTTTTTAATTTGCCAGATTTGTGTTTTGTTAATAAAGTTGATACCCAGTGGAAAGCTCCCCTTCTACGCCCCGAGCAATGGCCCCACCACTTAGCATCACAAAGACGAGATGAAGAATTTCATTGTGAGCATCGCTTGTCAGAGAAGGGTGAGGCACATGGCGGCGTCTCTGCGACAAAGGAAGCAGCCCTGGAGACGCACCGCTGCCTGCCTCCTCGCCGTCGCTCCTCAAGACGTTCAGCCCAGCAGATCGATGTCTCAAATCCCCAGGTTTTAATTATTTAGTGAGCTCTGCCTCCATCCTCGGAAGAGCTTCATCAAATCACTGCTTAATTCCTATTATCACCCTGGAGGCTCCCCTGACACGCCGGCCTTGTTTAAACTTTATTTTAATATTTACCACTTAGTTAGATTACTTAAGGGTTGTCAGGCTGCATAAGACTTCATCCAGCAGATGCTTTCATTAATTTGAGCTCAATAAAGGTAACGGCGACGCACCAACCTGGCTAATCCACTCCTCCTCCCCTCGGATGGCTGTGAGGCAGCTTTGCAGAGCAGAATTCACACTCTGAGCATTCACCATCAGCCCCACTTCATTTTTTGATTTTTTTTTTTGATTTTCTTGTAACAACTGCAATCATTGAAATGTACAGTTCTGACTCCAAGTCAAAGAACGCGGACCACCCTGGGGGGACCTTTGGTGCCAAGCTACATAACTTGCGTTAGCGTGGCCTTCACTCCCTTCATCCAACAGCATGCCGTCTAACCGACTGTCGGCCTGCAATGTCACATCTCTGCCAGGCCCCCCTGCTGATGGCTCGTTACAACCTGAGAATGAACAGAAGGGGGGCTTCGGCCATGGGGTCCCTTTTGTAGAACTATCGAGGACCTGTTAGGCCGGGGTTATACTTCACACCACGTGACGCATGCTGCAGCGGATGCTCCTGCTACGCAAGCGTTGTACGGTTTATACTCGCTCGCGTACTTTACGTAAATCTGGAGGAATCCAGCAGGTGGCAGTGCGAGATATCATCACGGTGAGAACAGGTTTGGCTTCTCTGTGTTTTGAATTCCCTGGAACAGCCATTAAATTCCGATGACACCTTACCGCAATATCTCTGAAAAGGATGTTTAATGATTAAGTCCATCAGTCTAGGGATTTGTCCATTTCAGCTAGCATTGGGCACGAGGCAGAAACAATCCCTGGATGGGCATCAGCTCATCGCAAGGTGAATACAAACACACACATACACACCTGAGTCATTTTAGTGTCACCAAATCTGCATGTCTTTGGAAGGAAATCGGTTCACACTGAGGAAACCCAGCAGGAAAACATGCAAACTGCAGGCTGGGAATATCAGCGACGTGACTCCCTGCCAGACAGCAGCACTAACGCTCCGCCACCGTGTCACCCTCATGTGTGTAATTATTAACAGTGTTCATTATTTAAACGAAATGAGCGATTTATCTGTAAAATGTTACGTACATACTTTAATGCATTTCATCATGAAAGTGCTATCAAGTATAAATCTAAGGATTCTAAATGTGCAGAGAGTTGGAATATCATACACTTAATGTGCTCAGTGTGGCGATCCGCTGCTGTCAGGACCGGAGGAAGCCCAAGAAAAAAAGACGGTATGTGAGACTTTTAAAACGTATCGTGTCATTACGATCGGGAATATGCGACGCTTGAATATAAAAGCACCACGAATGCATCTGTATGTCGGCATTTTGCTTCACCACATCGAACATTCATCAAACATCGAAGTGCGCGCACACACCGATCTCGTAGGACCCGCAAAGTGGCTTTCTGTCACACGTAGACAGTAAACAGAGACTCTGACGTCACATTCCAACTTTTAGCACACTGCGCCCCCCGACTTTTTGCTGGTACTGCAACTCGCGCACGCGACGCGTTAATTTCTGAGGACCTGCTCAGAGGACGCATCAAGTGAACGCTGATAGAACGAGTGGCAGCCATGATGCGGGCGCGTACGCGTTCTGAGTGTGAAGCATAAACGAGCCCTTAGGGGTAACCCAGGCAACATCCATTCTTTAAGTCGAGTGTCGCGCTGATTGAAATACACAGGGTGATTCAAAAAGATTCATCTGATTTCAGAGCGCCATATTGTTACAACCGTGAGGCTCCTAGGAACCAATCACGTACCAATTGAAAGACGGGGTCGGAGAATTTCTGACAGTCACCACAAGATGGCGTCCTTCAGGCTGTGAAGAGAAGTTCAAGCGTTTCTCAAAAAAAAACGAGTTCCCTCATCGCTGGATTGGTTGTAAAGGAGCCTACAATTTGGCACTCTACTTCTGACCAGAAGATCACCAGATCTCACACCGGGTGGGGTTACGTTAAGAATTCTGTTTATGTGCCACCACTCCCAACAACACTGGATGATCTCTGGAAATCACATTGAAAGAGCCACGAGTACAGTGAACTATCGAGAATGGGATGAATTTGACCGTCGCGTTGATGTTGCCCATACAGCTGCGGGAGGCCATATTGAGCACTTGTAAAATTACACAATTGTTCACCTAAACCATTCACAGTTTACTGCATTGTTCTGTAATCATTTACAAGTGAAATAAATCTTTTTGAATCACCCTGTACTTTCCAGAGGTACAATAAGTGGTACCATTAGGGCAAAGTGGGTACACAGGGGTTGTTAGAGCTGCTGGCCCACATTTCTGGACACCCAGCCCTGATTCCAGACCAGTGTTTGTGTGGCCGTTCTCTCCCCCGGTGTGATTACATGAAAGTGGGTGTGTGACGATGCGGGTTTGGCTCCACACTCCCATCGCTGTTTGGCAGCCCTTGAACCCAATACCGTTGGTAATGTCACCGATGAGCTAGACAGTTGAGGCAATAAACAATTGAGCAAGGGGATGGTATAAATGTGCAAAGTGCTTTTATTAAAAAGACAATCCAAAACAAAGTGTTCAATAAAGTGCAGTGCTTCAAAAATAGTTCAACAAAAGACATGTGGAGGTTTAAAAAACACTACAAAAACCCAATCCTTTAAAATCGAGGTTAAAACGTTCCATATGGAAGCAGACTTTAAAAAACAACAACAAGCTCGGTGCTTCTTCTATGCTTGCATCTCACCTGCTTCTCCTGACTAGGCTTTGCAGTAGGCGAGACGCTCTCTCTGCAGCTGCCCTTTTCCCTTCACACACACACACACACACACACACACAAGACTGGAGACCTCCCGATCCCTGGCTTCGGTCTGGCACTCATCCCAGCCGTGAGACTTGGTTCATATCCAACGGCCAGGACGCTCACATTGGATAATCCCCGACCAAGCCTCCCGACTCCCGCTGCCTTTCCGGCCTTCCGCGGCCAGTCGCCTTTCCCTGGTCACTCCCGCTACCTGTTCGCTCAGCGGGAGCGACTTCCAACTCCAATCCCTGGGTGTAGGCCTAACACCCAGGCCCTCACAGCTGCCCGCGAGCGCTCGTTCGTTCGTTCACTCGCTCACCCACACGCTCTTCGTGGCTCTCTCTCTCTTGCACCGATATGCTTCCCTATAACCTCCGTCTCCTTCTCTTTTTTTTTTTCCCTTTCCTCCCAACCGACTCGCGCTTCTTTTTATATTGCGAGGGGCCATAGCAGCTGCAGCACATTAGCCACGGGAACAATCACAGATGTGGGCAGTCCCTCACCTGTGCAGTCGGTGAGAAACGCCCCGTGGCTTGCTACGGCCACTACGCCCCCTCGAGTGCGGTGATTATTTATTTAAAAAGAAACGGCCTTTGCTCAGCAAGCTGTGGACCCATAACACCACAGGGTGCCCTAAGGATGCTGGGATAGGCTCTGGCCCCACCCTGTTAACCACGCAGGTTAAGAAAATGGATGGATAGACAGAGGTGATGACAGGTCAATTCACCCCTTCTTATCTGACTGAACTCTTGCTATCTGTTAAAAATGGCTTAGGGTATCGACTGGGAATGAAGGACGATCATCAATAAATGGCTCGTCAGGCTCTGTTTCAGGTACTAAACAGGAAATCGGAGAATTGGCTGCAGGTTGTGTCTTTTCAAATGCTTTTCCATAGGACTTGCTGACTGTCTTGAAACATATCATCCAAATCTTTGAGCAATCCCCCTACCCAAACTGTCAGAAGATTTCATCTATCGATTTAGTTGTGTGGACAGCAGGGCCAGACTTTTTTCACTTGAAAGTAGGTGTTGTGTCCATCTCGGCTATCGGCAAAGGACTGGACGAGTGTTACGGTGAGAGCACACCTCTGAACATGCAAGAAAATGGAGGAACAGAAGGCAAACCCGAGTCTTCGAAAAATAAATAAAAATAAAGAAATGGGATCACCAGGCGAGTCCAGTTAAACCAAGCCTGTCACTGAGTGTGGGGTCAGAGAATGTACACAAGCTTCCCCGCTATGAGAAATACCGTACGTCATTTACGTACACAGACACACGGCTTACTTTAGGCGTGCAGTAAATTTCAATCCAATCTGACGACATACACCCAAAGAATGACTTGAATGGAATACCTGAGATTTCACAGTTGAGTGTCTGAGCTGTCCAAATCAACAGACTCGGTACTTTCTTTCTTTCTTCTCAAGTCTTTAAAACCAAAAGTTTCAAATGTTACTCCAATGGCGAGCACAGGCTATGGCTCCTTTGGTGGCCGTGGTGAGATCCTCCATGGTGCGTGGTTCGTTCAGGAATCAGCAGATCCAGAAGGTGTTCCATGGTCTGTCTTTCCCCCGCAGTCGCACAGATTGCTGTCATCAGAGTATCCCAACTTGGTCAAGTTGACTTTGGATCTGCCAGTCCTGGTGCACAGGCGGTTGGGGCTTAACCTTAACGCAGTGCTAAACGGTAGCCGCCTGGCTTTCTTTGTACTCCTTACGCTTTTCTGGCTCCAGCTTTCTCTCTGCTCTTTCTCCTTCTTCTTAGCTCCTACTGTGCATGTGGGGGGTATTTTCAGACTCCCTACACTTTCTTCCCAAGTTCTGGGTACCAAGAGAATTTCGAGGTAAGAAGTGTCCTTCCTCGCTGTACCAAGGATCTAAGAAGAGGAACAGCAATGCTGCCATTAAGGCCAAGCCAACAGCAACAGTGTTGGTAGGAAATCTACCGTTCCGTCCATCGTTTTGCAGAAACCAGAAAGGAGGAAGTCAGACACTTCCTTCTGCAAACCACAAGCTCCCTGAATGACGGTTGAAAAATAAGTGCAAAAATAAGGCAAGTGCAGAAAAGCGTTGGACCGGATCAGCTGATGGCATTCACAGAAGCGTGGAGCAGTCAGGTCTTCATCCAAAAGCCTCTCGATTAGCTCAGCGCAGACAGCGAGTGAGGACATCTGCATGGGCATAGCATAACATTCATGGGCCGTAGCGGTGGGCCACTCCCAGTAGAAAAGCATTTACAGTGGGAACCCGCTTTAACGTTCCCATATTTAAGTTTTTACACATTTAGCATTTTTTTTTTATTAATATGTTGTTGTGGAACATAAAAAAGCTCAAAGGCATTTAAGGCCGCGTTCACACTGCATGTAAATGCAACTCTGTCCCAAAATAATTGTTCAGATACGAGTATGGACATCGATCCCAAATGTGTCCTGTGTGCTACAAGTGGATAAAACAATTTTGTCAGACAGATGCAAACTAAAAGATTCTGGTGGCCGCACTATAGGGTGGTCCAGATCTAATTATGCAATTTTCATTACACTATAACTTATTAAGTTTATTACATAGAAAATCACCCGAAAAATCCCAGAGCATCGAGAAGTGTGCAAACTGACGACATGAAGAATCGTCTTCGCGCCAAACTGGAATCGTCCCCACATAAATCAAAGTCATCCAGACGACCTGGATATGCATAATTAGATCTGGACCACCCTGTACTTCCTGTTGTTTCGGGGCAGGACATCGGCGATGGTGGGAAAGAAAAGAAACAGGAAACGGAAGATCACAGCTGCTGTTCTGCATAGAGAATTAAGGGGACCAACAGCCCTGACCAGTGCTTTCTGGGAAGTTTGGATTCAATGTTGGTTTTTTTCTAATTATAGGGGTCAAAATAATTCTTGCTGGTGTGCCCCCCCCCCCACACTTAAATAATAATTGAATCTTCTGCAGTTCAGGGGGGTCTCCAATTCCAGTTCAGATATGTCAGACTTTGATAACAGCAGCTCCATGAGTGAGTACCAAAATCACGCTGGGGGTCACCATCTATGGCTAAAGTCCCACACATTCAGAAGTGTCGAGTTATGGTAGGTAGCTCTCAGAGCCGTGGCTTTCTGCATTTATTCAGGATCCATCGAGGAGAGCTAATTCATTATTGATAGTTTCCAACGTGGAATCACCTCATTTTACTTTGGGTCTGCTCTTGTGTGATGAGACTTTATGAAGTCAAGTGAAATCACAAAACATTCATTTCATTTCCAGACCTGCTGATGGGACTGGAGCCAATCCTAGCAGCGCCTAATATACAGTAAGCTGGGAACAAGTCGTGAACAGGACACCAGCCTGCCAGGAAGGGCACACTCATGTGTATGTCCACCGAGATCATTCATTCTGGGACATGCAGGTGGAAACTGGAGGACCAGCAGTCTGCAGCCATTGCCACCTGCACTTCAGAACAAGGTAATCCACCTGAAGCGGAGTATGGCCAGTACTTAGATGGGAGACAAACCAGGAAAAGCTTGGATTACTGTGAAAGAGGTGTGGGTGAAGCCATAAGGGCGTCTTTTACCCTGTGGTCGGTGTGTGGTTCCCAATGCCTCAGTGTCGTGAAGGGGACAATCGACTGTGAGATGTAAAATTGAGATCCTGACTCTCTGTGGTCCCTGGGCATCTTCTGAAAAGAGTGAGGGGGCACCCTGATGCCCAGCAGGCCTTTGTCCATTCAGGCGCCCTAATCATTCCTGGCCTTCTATTGGCTGACTCTCTCGCTCACACCTTCGCCACCTAACAGCTAATGTGCGGTGAGCATACCGGCACGTTGGTAGTGATTAAAACGGGCCCCTCTTTCCATTGTAAAGCACCATATAAATGCAACTGACTAACCACACAAAATCAGTAAGGACATGTGAAGAAAGTGCAAACCTGGAGTGCCTGGGCCATATTGTAGATTCCGCTCTAACCAATTTGTCATCCCATCAGGCAACTCCATAATGCCAGTAGTGTAGGAGGACTCTGTGAATGCTGGTCAGTTGGGCTTCCACTGTAGTCTGCTACGGTCAGGCCTGACTTTGGAGGACGGACTGGGTACCAGCACCATCGTGCTTCACTCAGTCATCCTTATTTCACAGCACACATCATCAAAGGTCTGACAACAGCATGGCAGAGGGCACCGGTAATGTCCAGGGCTGCTTGTTTCTTGCCTTGGGCTTGATGCTACAAGCCCAAAGCGGCCTAAATGACATGAAGTGACTTTCAGTCTGAGGGGGGCAGAACAACTAAACCTCAGTGAATCTAGCAATAAAAATATGTGTTATCAACACATTAGGAAATAAAGCCATGAACACGAGATGGACGCGGACATCTATGAGCTTCCGTGATAACTCGGGAGCTCAGGCTACCAAACAGCCGGCTGGCTCAGTTCACACACTGCGACTCGTCTGATGTGTTGCCTTTTTGTTGTTTTTCTGAGAGGTATGGCTGTTAAAGAAAAGCCGCATTCAATATTTTCCACTTTCTAAATTAACACCCTCAGAGAGCCGTTAATGGGCTTGAGGCAAGGAATTTTTGATTTTCACTGTGCTACTCTAAGTAAATATAAACAGAAGCTGTAATACAGCAGGGGACTATGGGATTAATTTTGAAATTGCCTGATTAGTGCATTACTATCCTCCAATAATTGCCTCTCTACTCTCCCAAGGCCCCCTGCTTTATTGGAGTCTGGCATCTGCATCTTCTCCCCCGTCTGTCAATCAGACAGCGCAGCTGGGAGGGTCTGTCATGAGGGTGCCACTCGAGATCAGCTGGGGGCTCCCTGGCAGACAAAGCAACGCACCGCATCGCCGGAGAAGGAGCCCGAGAGGTCAGCGCAGAGTCACCTGCCGCTTCGGCTGCATGCTCGCCGCCGGAGGATCTGGATCTGTGTGTGAACAAAAACCTGGTGCCACCGAGAAAGGGGCACCCGGCTCACATTAACCCTGACGTAAGGACTGACGAGTATGCACAACACTGACAAACGGGGGCCGTCGCAATAAAAATAGCCACCCAATAGCATTCCTGATGCCGTCTATCTATTTCAATTTCAATTCTTTTTATTGTCATGTGTACAAAAGGTCCCTGGGCATCTTCTGAAAAGAGTGTATAAGTACCACGTACAATGAAATGTTTGCTTGCATGTGCCCCTGCAGACAGTGAACAAAGACAAAAAAAAACACACACACACAATAAATCAAGTCAAGTCAAGTCGGGGTGCATGCGCTGGTACAGGGCATTGCTGCACTCACCACACAGCGAAACAACTCAGGATCCCAGTTGGCAACCCCCCAGGCAGACATGTGGTGCAGTCCTACCCTCCGGAAATGACCCACTATCTGCCGCAGCCAGGTGTTACGTGGGCGATCCCTTGGCCTGGTCCAGCCACTCGGGTCCCCAACAATGAGGATCTTACGAGCCGGATCACCCTCGGGGTAACGCGCCACATGGCCGTAGTGTCGTAACTGACGCTCCCTCACAATGCAGGTCATGTGCCTCATTCGGGACTCCATGAGCAACACAAAGTCAAACCAACGGTACCTAAGGACTTTCTGAAGAGACACAGTACCAAAGGAGTCCAGTCTTTATCTCAGGTCACTGGATAGCGTCCATGTCTCATAACCATATAGCAAGACAAGAAGCACCAGGACTCTAAAGACTTGGACCTTCGTCCTTTTGCAGATATCGGGAGCGCCACACACCACTTTCCAGTGACCTCGTGACCCCTCATTCTCTCCCAATCCATCTGACTTCACAGGAAGAATCACCAGTGACATGAATGTCACTGTCGAGGTAAGTAAACCTCTCGATGAGGTCGACACTCTCTCCACGCAAACAGACACACTGCCGATGGCCGTGCCCAAGAGGTCATTAAAGGCCTGGATCTTGGTTTTTATCAGGACCCTCACTCAGTTTCTCGAGCGCCCTGATCAGAGCCTCCATTGGCTCTGCGAAGATCACAGCATCATCAGCAAAGTCAAGATCCGTGAATCTTTGTTCACCAACAGATGCCCCACAGCCACTGGACCCCACGACTTTAAACAACGCCCAGTCCATACAAGCATTGAACAGAGCAGGAGCAGAACACACCGCTGACGAACCTCAGAATCAACTGGGAAAAACACAGAGGTCCTGTCTCCACTCTGCACAGCACCCACAGTACCAGTGTACAGGCCGGCCATGATATCCAGCAACCTCCAGGGGATCCCGAGTGCTGCCGTGCAACAGGCGACGCCTCAGCACCACACTAGTTCTGATCTCCAACAGACCTGACCCTATCTATATATAAAATTCACTAAGGCAAGACAACCATGCGTGGATTCACTAAGCCGCCGACAAGTGAGACACCTATGGCGCACACAGGAAGGAGCCACGCCCACCAACTCCAAGACCATTGGATACGACGACAACTTGCAGGGCCACGCCCACCAACTGGGACGCGACGACACAGAAAAAATGGCGTCATTTATGTTTGTCTGTCGTAGAGGCCACATGCAGTGCAGGTCAGGTTAATGTCATGTACCTCCGAGCTACGTTGACTGTTCATAGAGGCATGTTTCTCGCAGAGGTGAATCGCCATATGCAGCGTGTGAAACGGTTTGCGAGGGGTATCCCATGGGATCCTTAAAACAATCCTTTAAAACTGAGGTTAAAGCACAATGAAGGAAGCAGTCTTTAAAAACCAATAAGCCCTGTGCCTCTGTTTCATTACCGTCTCACCTGCTTCACCAATGCAGGCCCTGCAACAGTCGAGACGCTCTGTCAGCAGCTGACCTTCTCTGTGCCTGACCGGTTCACACAGAGGCAGCGCAAGAGAAAGCCGCGCCAGAGACAGACAGGGGCACACACACAGGCAGCTGGTGGGCGGCTCTCCGTGAGTTTCTCTTGCGACCGGACACATGACCAGGCGGTGTGTATGCTTCGAGAACGAGGCTGGACGCGGCTTGCGACCGGGCACATGAGCAGGCAGTGTGTATGCTTCGAGTGCGAGGGTGGACGCGACAGGACCATCTAGGAAAAATCATGTCGTGGATGTGATTCGCTGTATGCAGTGTGTAAAACAGTTTGTTTGTCACAGATGTGATTCGCTGTATGCGGCGTGTAGAACAGTTTGCGAGGGGTGTCCCTGTGTCTTTCCAGAAGTGTTCAACCATCAATAAATAATTATGTGGCGTTTGTTATGCTGCGGGTTCACTATTGTTGTATTTTGCTCTCTCCAGAGTTCCATCTTTTCATTCACTTACTGTTGTATTCTCACACTAACCTGTTTTAGACAACCGTGTCTTTCCAGAAGTGTTTACCATTCAATAAATAATTATGCATGAGATTGAGCGTGTGTCTAGGCGTGGGTAAGCCGTTGAACCCCATTCGGGCTGCAGACCGTGGAATTGCCACTAAGTGCGACTCATACGCTCCCACTGTTTTCGTCCCTACCCTTTGTACACACCCCCCTCCCACACGTTGACTGTTAATAGTGGCGTGTTTCTCACCGAGGTGAATCGCCATATGCGGCGTGTAAAACTGTTTGCGAGGGGTATCCCATGGGATCATTAAAACATTCCTTTACAACTGAGGTTAAAACACAATGAAGTGAGCAACCTTTAAAAAACGAGTTTTCGGTTACGACGCACGACCGCGTGCAGCATAGCAAAGTGTTTTACACGCTACATACAGCAATTCGCATCCGCGACAAACATGCGTCGTCTTAGATGCTCCTGCACTTTGTACACACCCCCCTCCCACCTCGCTACGCCGCACGGACGACTGTGTGTTGGTTCGTTCCGTGCATTGTTACAACGTTGCTTTTCTTGCTGATTTATTACATTACCGATTTTGCAAATGTTAAATTTTCTCCCTGTGCTTAAAAATTATTAAAAAACCGGCCTGATTATGCGGCGTATGGTACGCCGCGGGTTGGCTAGTTGGCTATAAATGAATAAATAAATGAAAATAAATAAGTAAATACTCTATGCATTCAGCCCTCACAACATCCCAACTTACAAAAGCTACATTTCAAGTAGGCACGCACACCGAGGACAGACAGAGAGAACATGAAGACTCTACTCTGACAGGGCGGCGCTTGAACCCAGGGCTTTGGATCAGCCAGGCAGAAGTGCTACCAGCTGCAGCGCTAAGCTGCCCATGTCAGACACCAACAAATAAAAATCTAACCAGTGGTCAGGCTCGAAAAAAAAATAAGAATCGACCTAACGCAAATCGACAATAATAAATACTGTGAGCTCTAAACGGGGGAAAGCCTGCTCAGGAAGAAGAACTGACTGAGCCCATGAATAAGAAATGAAAACAATATACAATTAGACAATACAATTTATTTTTATATAGTAGCCCAAAATCACACAGGGAGTGCTGCCTTTTGACAGCCCCTCAGCCTCGACTCTCTAAGACGACAAGGAAAAAATGGAAGAAACCTCGGGAAAGGCGGTTCAAAAAGAGACCCCTTTTCCAGGTAGGCTGGGCGTGCAGTGGGTGTCAAAAAGAAAAGGGGGGGTCAATACAATACAATACGCAGAGTACAATAGAAATATTAGATGTACAGAGCGGAATTTAACGTAATATAAGCTTATACTGTATATTCAGTATAAGCAGCAGCACCTGCCTGACCCTGAAACTGATTAAGAGGGAGTCCAAAATTAAGGAAAGAACGAAGAGACCCCCTAATTCTTTAAAAAAATCGGGAGTGCGCCCCCTCGACTTTCTCGTATATAAGGAAAAGGTAATCAGGACCACTTCCAGTTGCGTGATATTTCTCATATCTCATATCTCTTTGTTTCTCATCATAACCAATTAATAATATCGATACACAATCATTTATCTGTATTTATATCATCACACTTTATATTAAAATGATATTTTCGCACTTAGGGGGGGTCAAAAACGGTTATGGAAATTTTCCATGATTACGTATGCATTATCTCGATTACGTGCAAAGTAAAAAGAGTTATACTGTAGTCACCTAAAAACACCTAAAAAGTGTAAGTGTTACATAACATTTGTTGCAATAAATTTTGCTACTTTTAATTATGATAATGATGGCAGAAATAAAAAAAACATAAAATTAAATGTATTACCAGGAACATGACGGGGACGTAGCAGCTTGTTGTTCCCATTACATCTTTAGATTTATTTGGCATGTTCAATGTTTACATGTTATTGTTAAAGTGATGACGTATAAATTAAAATAAAGTTGTTAATAGTTATTGAAAGAATATTCATATTGAATACAGTTTTTTAATATCGTGTACAGATTTCTATTTCCATGATACAAAAAATTCAGATGGTTGTTCAAATAAAATACTACTTCTGGTTGAGTAATTTTTCTCAAATTTCATACCATATTTGTTTGCTTTTTATCATTATAAATATCTATACAAAATTGGAATCATCTCTCTGTAATTATAACCACAGTCCACTTGAAAATTCGCAAAAGTATTCGGTTCAGTTCTGCTTGTCAGAAGTGGCCCAGATGTTGATAGGATTCCTTATTTTTGATATAAAGCAGGTGAACAAAATCTCCCGGACCGGGTCAAAGCGTTTGAGTTATCGTGTTTACACACAGACAGACGTCCGTCATTTCAAAAACGGTATTCTCGCACTCAGGAATGTCGAGATTCATCAAAATCTCGAGGTCGAATTTTTTCCACTACAGTATTCCTATACTTTCTCTGTACTTTGTATATGAGAAAGTAAAAAAGCAACATGAACTTGTTTAATAACTTCACGCAATCGCTTTGGTCACACACGATCGTCAGCTCAGGGTCAGTAGAAGCACAAGGCAGGAGGCCTCACCTGATGGGACACATCGTTTTTTTATACAGTGTCCCTGTAGAGTCAACGCTTCACAAGTATTATTATTTTTATTTATTTGGCTAACACCTTCATCCAATGAGACTTACACATCCACCTTGATAAAAGGTTTAAGTGTCTGGGTATCTGTCTGAATGCCGTGTCTCTGTCAGTCCAACAGATGGCGCATCACAGACATTTGTACCAATAAAATGCATTGCAGTTGTCATTCCAACAGATGGCGCATCACAGACATTAACACTGCTTTTACAAATCCCAAACCATGGCATACTGTATAACAAAGACATATGCATTATATTTTTCATTCCAACAGATGGCACATTAAAAACATTGGTAGTAATGCAATGCCAAATGTAATGAACTTTATTACTAATTGCAATACAAAATACAACCCGTCTTTGACGGTTGGCTCAGCTGACAGTCTGCTGTATTAGTGCATTCTCCCAACCTCCTCCTCCTCCTCAGTTAGTTTGTACGACTCCATTTGGCCACATGTCGTTCTCAAAGTGTACAGGCCTTGTGAAAGTGAGGCTCTGTGGGCCTGGAGTGGGTCACCGGTTGGCGTACTTTAACTGCTGGTATGGAGAGGCACAAAGTGATCTTTACGTGTCAGCGTTTCTAACTCACGGGGCTGCAGGTTGCCGTCAGAGGGTCACGGGTGTCGTCATTGCTTTGTGAGTGGGTTGTGGTGGGCCGTCTATGTTTCCATATTTCTAAGTGAGTGTGTTTCACTGGAGGGACCTGGAGGGTGCTATGTCTTTGTCCTGATTAGAACGCTAACAATTACGTGTTACTTTCTTTACAAGATAAATTATTTTTCAATGCAGAGAGCTTTTGAAGGAACCCTAGTTTGGCCTGCACTGGCTTGAGAACGCTCTGTTTTTATGACTGAATATAGCTCACTCTGTTTGCCTGCCTGCTCTTTACGGCCAGCTTGGTTTTTCAATTACCAGACTTGAATTTTGGCAAAGAGGAAGAAAGCAGTAGGGAGACAAAGTGGAGCATCGAGACGTACAAAGCTGACGGACGGAGAGAGACCTGTGACCACACAGTGACAAAGGAGCACCTGCCAATGACTGCCGTGACCCTTGTGGGACCACATTTCAGGTTTGTAGTCAGTCGAGAGCACTTTGCAGAGATCAGTCTTCATTTTGGTATTAAAGAGTCTCTCTCTGTTGATTAATGGAAAAAATTACAAGGGGGTGAAAACTTTTTAAAAGCACAGTATCTATTATATAATGCCTTTCATTTCTCTCAATTATATAGAACCTTTCATTTCTTTCCATCTATCTATTTTATAGCGCCTTTCATTTCTCTCTATTTTATAGCGCCTTTCAATTCTCTCTATCTATTATATAGCGCCTTTCATTTCTCTCTATTTTAGAGCACCTTTCATTTCTCTCTATTTATTTTATAGCTCCTTTCATTTCTCTCTATCTATTTTATAGCACCTTTCATTTCTCTCTATCTATTTTATAGCGCCTTTCGTTTCTCTGTCTATTTTATAGTGCCTTTCATTTCTCTCTGTCTATCTATTTTATAACACCTTTCATTTCTATCTATTTTACAGCACCTTTAATTTCTCTCTATTTATGATGACATCATTTCTGCTACCCAGAATTCCCACTTCCTAGCTCAAGATAAAGAGTGTCTTGTGTTGCATCTGCGTCTCTGCCTGTCTGTGTCGTGGTTGGGGTGCCTTTAAATGCCCTGCGTTTCCACGATTATTATATATGTCCCGGTTTTACATGCATTTTTATTACTCTTTAATTTAATATATTTTTTTTTGTATCAGTATACTGCTGCTGGATTATATGAATTTCCCCTTGGGATTAATAAAGTATCTAACTATATAGAGATATAGATATATATATATATAGATATATCTATATCTATATCTATATATCTCTATATATATACACAGTACAAGCCAAAAGTTTGGACACATCTCCTCATTCAATGTGTTTTCTTTATTTTCATGACCATTTCCAGCACTCCATCCCTCTCCTTCTTGGTCAGGTAGCCCTTACACAGCCTGGAGGTGTGTTTGGGGTCATTGTCCTGTTGAAAAATAAATGATCGCCCAACTAACCTGACTTCTGCACAACACAACTGCTGGTCCCAACCCCATTGATAAAGCCAGAAATTCCACTAAATAACCCTGATAAGGCACACCTGTGAAGTGAAAACCATTTCAGGTGACTACCTGTTGAAGCTCATCGAGAGAATGCCAAGAGTGTGCAAAGCAGTAATCAGAGCAAAGGGTGGCTATTTTGAAGAAACTAGAATATAAAACACGTTTTCAGTTATTTCACCTTTTTTTGTTAAGTACATAACTCCACATGTGTTCATTCATAGTTTTGATGCCTTCAGTCATGAAAATAAAGAAAACACATTGAATGAGGAGGTGTGTCCAAACTTTTGGCCTGTACTGTATATATAGATAAGAGATATATAGATATAGATATATATAGATATAAACACACACACACACACACAAGGGGGCTTTGCCCCCTGCTCACTTTGCTCGCCAACCCCTGTGCCTGCGCTACTCGCTAGCCTCTTTACGATTCTGCCGCTCGCGTATGGGGTTGTGGTTGTATAATTTAAACAGATTTTTATTTTTATAGGAATTGTTACATATGCATAATACAACTAAGTATTATACATTACACTATAAAGTAATTAAACATATTAAAAAAAGAGTAAAACATAAAAATTTGGAAGTAAATTATGTTTCATGTTGCATTAGAGTTTTTTGTTGCGTAATATGATTTTGTTCTGTTTGGCCTTGAAATTAACATGCAAACACTTTTTAAACTGACACATTTACTGTAAAACTTTAGTAAAAACAATTTTTTTAATTACATTTTCATCAATATCGCATTGAATTTTGATTCTGTGTTTGGAATTTCATCATGACAATGCAACATTGAATTTTGTTTCTTTCTCTCTATTAAATAAAACAACTTTTTTGAATGTTTGTCTCTGAGATTTGTTAGTTGTCTTTGCAAAAGCTATTCTAACGGGAAACTGTTAACGTTTTAATACGAATGGCATATCAAGATCTCCTTTGTTGTTTAATGATATCCAATGAAGATGTACTACATTACCTTTCTTGGTTTCTACAGTAATTTGTGTGGTGGAAGACCGCACGGTGTTAACGGTTGTAGATATTCTTCATGATATTGTAAGTTGATGTTTTCATCTTCCACACCATCACCACCAACTGTTTCTGCAGAGTCCATTGATACGCATTTAACCAATTTGCCGTGTAACTGATCATCATTTTTGCCGTTAATTCATTTGACTTCATTGTTTCTCTGTGCTAGGATTGCCCGTGTACTCATACATATACTGTAGGAAAATTCTAGCATGGTCTCGCACAAGAGTGGCGTTTGGGGGTGGCAAGTGGGGCGATCGCCCCAGGCCTCGCATCTAAGGGGGTCCCGCTTTTGAGGTCCACATGTCTTGTTCGATCAGATTTGTCAAGTTATATTCTCCAGTATATATATATTTGAGATGCTTCAAAGAGGAACCCTTTTAAAATCCCTCTTCAAGGTCAAATTCCGTATATGTACGTCTTTGAAAAACATGCCATAGTCTGAATATGAATGCACAAAAACATGTATTGTAATGATAACTGGCTTACATGACATCAACATGACTTATGACTGAGACATCCTGCATATCAAGACTCTGAGCTTACTTGCAATGTGGGTCCTTTTCTTGAAGAGGCCCTGCTAATTTCTGCATGACACCACATCACATTTCACACTGTTGTGGTATTGTCATGAATTAGGAATTGCACTTTTTTTAAATAGATAATATATCATTATATTTTGATAAAGTCCGCGTGTTAAAAAATGTAGCTGAATACTGTAATGAGAAAATCCGGTGTATGGTGACATTATTTTTATTAAATTCACGCGCAGTCCACACATACTGGTAACAGCGTTTGATGTGACCGGCCCCGTGTGGGGTTGGTCAGCCCGAGGCCCCGCACACCCCTTAGGCTGCCTCTGGTCCCACCAGACAATTTATGCCAAAAATGCCACAGCCTGAGATAGACTCATCAATTTGGGAGATAAAATTTAATCAACAGCCTTATCTACAGTTTGTCAGAAACGAGATGAACCAGGGAGAACTAAAAACTAAAGTACCTGAGATGGGAATATCATGATCCATGCAAGTGTCAGAAGTTTGAAAATGTCTGAGGACTGGTGGAGGTCATTTCTGCCTCACTTTTTTTCCCACACCAATTCAGTTTCTTTTTCTCTTCAAGCTGTTGAGAGACTGATAAATGGCCAGGAGTGAGACTCATCACCACTCTTTTACAAATAAACCAAGGGTATGAAAACATCCAAAGCTTCAACTTCTTTACGAATCAAACCTGATGCACTCAGACTGGTTTGCTTCTTCTGAACACGTGCACTCTCGTCTACCATGGTATAATAGACCCTTGTGCCAAAACAAGTGATGCCAGTGGCACCAGGGTCAAGATGCTGTAACGGGACACAGAGCTGCCATTCTCTGGTGCTGATGAGATCAGAAGGCCTGGTTGCTTTCAGCAAACTGCAGCAGAGTGACTGGAATTTATTACACAGGAATGACGGGAAATGAAATGATGGAGTAAATTTATTTAGAGTAACTCGGAAATGGCACCGAGAAATGCCTCTGCTGTTATTTTAGTGAAATCATGGTGATTTGTGCTCAGACGTTCAATTCCAAAAGCTGCCAGGCAAAAAAAAAAAGGGGACCGAGGTCTAACAGTCAGTTTAGAAATGAGGGCCAGCCTTCTGCTTTATTTCAATTGTCAGCCAATAAAATGGTCATTCAAAATTTCCACAAGCTGTGCCAGCCCAAATCAAAGAATATCCATTTTAGCGTTTGATAATCAGCAGAAGAAACCCAAAATGTTCATATTTGTACAAAATGTATATTCATACAATGCTTGCAAAAAAAAAAAAAAAGTTTAAATTTGCTGAAGGGAGTGACTGAAAATCATCACACCAACCCAGAACTAGCTCAGGGTGTCCAGCCACGCAGATTTCAGTAATGAGACACAACAAGTTGTCCTGCAATCCAGAGTCCTCTGGGTTTCGTCTAAGAATCTCAAAACAGAAATATTTTGTTAGGACACAAGTACTGCAACCTTTAGATACGTGGAACGCTAGCACACAGGAAGTTAACAGCTTCTACGGGGGAAAAGAAACGGTGTGCTTCTGTCAGTTCTCCTAATGCAGTCAGCTGAAATCAAACTCCATGGACAGGGACCACCACAATCGGGGTTATAATTGATAAAAGCTTATTTGTTTATTTAGAAAACAACTACATCTTCCAGGTGGTTTGAAACAATGGCATCACGAATTGATACAAGAAAAGTTTCCATGCGAGGCAAGACCAAGTTCTTGTTTGGCACAGTTTAAGATTCTTCACTCAGAAGACAGCATGACTTTGTGTTTCCAAAAAAACAAATCTCACCGAAGATCCTATGGGACAGGATGTGTTCTGTGGTTTTAGGAGTTAAACATGAGCTTTTATGGGCCAATTCTCATCTCATAAAATATGTGCATTTCCGAGCACTTCCAAAAATTCAGACTGCAGTATCCACACAATGGGGATGTGTTACTGAGCAAAGCAGGGAGACACGCAGCACTGTGGTGCAGACAACATAAGTGTGTATATATATATATATATATATATATATATATATATATATATTTAAAAGAAAAAGAAAATCAAAAGCTGTGGCCCATTTTATTGATGTTTTGCATGATATCCTCATATTTTACCACAGCGATGTTGTAGTTAAACTTACTGTATTTGTTCCTGGAAAGGCAGAGAAAGTACCTTGTATTTTATACTTATCTGCAGAAATGTCCTTTTGTAAAAATATGTCGTAAAATGTGGGTCTATTGATGTCATACGGAAAAGGTTTCCTTATTGCTGGTCACCTGTTGGCGTGTGTGTGTGTGTGTGTGTGTGTATGTATATATATATATATATATATATATATATATATATATATATATATATATATATATATATATATATATGGTACAGGAACTGTGCTTTTTTAAATTGGAGACGAACATACATTTCTGGGTGCAATAAACCAAACACTGATCTCACTTTAAAACACGCAGAAGGTCGAGCCCAATGCGGCCTCTTCCTGGATCAACGTTGAGCACCCGTACTTCAACTCTTTCTCCAGGCCCCAGGGCCAAACTTCGTCGTCTCTTATCCTGTGGTAGTTTGGCTTCAGTGATGTATTTTTTATGGATTAAACCTGATGTGCCCACCCCAATGTCCACAAAAGCTCCAAAGAGTGCAGTGTTTTCCACTCGGCCAGTCAACACAGCGCCAACAGTGAGATCATCCATAGAAACTATTCCTCGCTTGAAGGCTGGTTTTTCAAAATCTGCAATATAAAAGAAGACAATGAAAGTGAGTGCAACGTTAGTGATGGTTTGAAGTTCTAGCAGAAACTGAGCCTAGTGAAGCGGTCTCTTAGAATGGGGAGTCATCAAATAGACCTAGCCTGGTGCCAGATTCTCAAACAGCAAATACTCTTTGGGCCAGAAGCTGCTGAAAAATAGTTCTCCCAACAAAACACACAGTTATGATATTGAGCTTTCTCAAAGGCAAAATAGTCCCCCATCAATCCTCTACAAAAGGTATCACAGGCCAAGCCTTCTTTGCCTGCCTGGAAAAAGACTTCACCTCACTGGGCTTACTCCCAATTTCCAGTGGCCTGCCTCAGGCTTCACAGGCCCAGAAAGGATTTAAGCCTCAAAAACAAACTTAAATGTTCCAATAATATGGATTTAGATGATCTTTTGAAAGGGACTAATGCCAGAGAAAGTGGTCTAGAAAACAGAAAAGTGCACCAGGGAAAGGTGGATTAATGAATCAATAAACAACAGGATATGACAAACTTCTGGTTTAACATAAAGCAGATCTTCTGCTTGGACACAAAAAACCTAGATACATCCAATATACAGTAGAACCTCGGGTCACGACCGTAATTCATTCCAAAACTCTGGTCACAACCCGATTTGGTCGTGACCCGAAGTAATTTCCCCCATAGGATTGTATGCAAATACAATTAATCCATTCCATACCGTACGAGCTGCATGTAAATATATTTTTTTTTATAAATTTTTAAGCACAAAAATAGTTAATTATACCATAGAATGCACAGTGTAATAGTAAACTAAATGTAAAAACATTGAACAACACTGAGAAAACCTTGAACAGAAAAAAAGGAGTTCACGTTACAGCCTTACGAACCGCTCTCTGTTAAATCTTTTTTTTAATGAGTTTTAAGCATCTCGCTTCCGGGAGCCTTTAAACCCGTCACCGTCGGTAATGTTACCGATGAGGCACTACAATGGAGCAATCGGATGGTGCAAAAAATGCCAAATGCTTTTATTAAAATCAAAAAAAACAACAATCAAAACCAAAGTCCAAATGAAATAAAGTGCAGTGCTTTCAGAATCCTTCAATAAATAAATGATCCCATAAAAAACAGAAGTGAAGTGGAGGTTAAAATCCAATGTAAAAAAGCCTTCATTAAATACAACAAGATTAAAACAATGCTCGAAGCAGTCTCTTTAAAAACAAGCCCGACGCATTCGTTATCTGCCTTCTCGGCCTTACTGCCTTCTTTAACTGCCTTTCGCACTCTCTCTCGTGCTCTTTGTCTCTCGCTCGATGTACAGGGAATGCACAGGGAGAGACTGAACACGTGCGGAAATCATCAGCGCATACGAACCGGAAGGAAAAATGTCTTGTTCATCACCCGAGTGTGTGGTCGTGAACAGATGCAAAAGTGTGGCAAACATTTTGGTCGTAACCTGATTTGTACGTGGTCTGAAACATTCGTGACCCGAGGTTACACTGTACATTAACAAATTATTTTCTAAGAAATTAGATTCAATCATAACCTCACTTATTTGGAATCTGAAATATCCACACATCCAAAGGGCGACCCTACAATGACCTAATAAGAAGGTGGCATGGCTCTAACTAATTTTCAATTTCATTACTGGGTGGCAAACTGTAAATACAAACTGTAAAAACCTAGACATTGACACAAATAGATGAACACACACTTGCTTGGTCTGCAATAGAAATGAAATCCTGCAGTACTTCTTTATATTCCTTTCTTTGTACCCCAATAAATACGAGGTATCGTCAATAAATTTACAACCCAATTGTCCTTCATTCACTCAGCATATGGAACCATTATAGTTAGCACTTCAAGTTGGAGGATGTTTTATCTGTGGCACCTCTATGTGATAACCATCTTTTTCCACCCTCTCAAAATTAAGTTTTTAATGTTTGGAAAAAGTACAGGATTAAATAATTTAGAGATTTGTATACAGAGAACATCTTTGAATCCTATGAACAATTACACTCTAAGTTTCCCTTGAATGCAATTTTTCTACTATCTCTAAATTAGAAACTTTGCTAAACAAAATCTGCCCAATTTGCCTCACCTCCCACCTATTTCTATTCCAGAAGAGATATTAATCAGTCTTCAGGACTCAGAAAGCATTTCTGTAATATATAAAACCAATTTAAAGTCCCTTCCTTTAAAAGATCCCAGAGTACAGTGGGAAAAGGAATCTCTCACTCAACATTTCAGAAAAGGAGTGGAAGGCAGCCATGCACAGAATTCACTTGAGCTCCATATGTGCAAAGCAACTTACAATCTTTTTATCAAGCACATCTATCTTATTTAAAATTGTCCAAAATGTTTCCAGGGTATGATCCAACTTGCAAACGTTGCAATCGAGCTCCAGCCTCACTGGGTCACATGTTTTGGGCCTGCACCAAATTAAAATCATTCTGGACAAAATATTTTAAATGCCTATCAAACAGCCTTGGTGTCCCAGTCACTCCAACCCATTAACAGCTGTGTTTGGTGGGCTCCCAGGTGGGCTTAAAGTGGAGAAGGCCAAACAAACTGTGATTGCCTTTACTTCACTATTAGCCCGTAGACTTATCTTGCTCAACTGGAAGAATCCTAGCCTACCTCTTTTAAATCAGTGGGTAGCTGATGTTCTATACTATTTGAAATTGGAAAAAATCTAATTCTCACTTACAGGATCTGTTCAAAACGTTTTTTAAAAACCTGGCAGTGTCTAATCAATAATATTTTAGAATAAGCATTTATATTGAGGAGAAAGACTTCTTTTTCTCTTTACTACTCTCAAAGTTTTACTCTGACTGTTGGACTTCCTCTCTTTCTCATGGGTTTGGGCGTTGAATTGAATTTAGTTTTGTTAAGTGTGACTTGATTGTATGGAATGTTACATGCTTTTAATAAATTCAATAAAAGAAGGAAAAAGGGGAAAAAAAACCTAGATAGTGGGAAGACAGCAAGGCAGCACAAAATGTTGGCAGCTGCCATTTGGAACACGGCTGTGGGAAATGCTTTATTTATTGAGGAATTCTAAATTTATTGTTAATCATTTACAGTTTTACAGTGCACACTAAATATGTCTGAACACAGCATTTTATTTATGAAGCCCTTCTCAAGATTTGTGACAGGTGTAAATAAAGGAGAACATAATTACAGATCAGCTCCTACATAATCTAAAGAGTATCACGGACAAGTGGAATAAATTGCCAAGGAGTTTGGTGGAGAGCAGGACTTTAGGCACCTTCAAAACTTGACTTGATGTTATTTTGGAGAAATTAGGTGAATAGGACTAGCATGATTTGTTGGGCTGAACAAACCTTGCTGAAACAAATTAACATTTTGTTAAATGATTATTCAAGCAAATATTAGAACTATTACTCAGCTTAGGATAATTAACTATAGCTTATTGTGAAAGTGCATGTTACCCAATATAATTAACAGTAATACTTGATTAATGACAATGAACATGCTCTTGGCAATAGAGATTTAAACAAAGATTAAAATAAAGGTAAATGTTGTATATAATCACAATTTCTAACTGTGGTTAATGTTTCATTGGGAGAGGACACGTTAAAACTAATTTTACAACAAATACATATGTGTGTTTGTGTGTGGTGTATTAATGGCATTATTGGGCAGAATGCGCACAAGTTTTTATTGGCAAAGTACTCGTATCAAAGCAATTTTCTTATTACTAAAATACTGGATGTACTGGTATTTCAGATTTTTGGAACAACTAAGCGAAGAAGAAAGAGCAGCAAATTGAAAAGAGACACGAAAGCGTTGGAGATAAAAGAAGGCAAAAAAGGATGCACAAGCGAGCAATAATAATCTATTTTCAAATTCAGAAAATAAGGAAAGTAATAATCAGCCAGGACGTCCCGCAAGACAAAGCAGTGAGAAAAAAGGACAGCTGCTGTATAGGCTTTGAAATGATCGACGCGCAGCGCAAGAAGCAGAACACGCAGCACAGCAGGAGAAGCAGGCAAGCAAGCGGGTGATCCGTCCGAATCTCCAAAGCGTGCGTTCAGCCTCCCCCTTCACAATGCGAGCGGCAGAGATGCGAAATGGCTGGCACATGGTGCACCCAAGGGTGGAGAGGAGGGGGTGAGCTCACGATGCGAGCAGGGGGCAAAGCTCCCTAGTATATACTGTATGCATGTATATATATATATATATATATATACAGTATATTGTGATATGGACGCTATATAGTGCCTGACCCGACACAGACTCACGCTGAGGCACGTGTAAAACACTAAGAACTTTTATTTTTCTTCACCTGTGGGGCACGTCTTCCCCATGAACCCCACAGGCAATACACAGTACCAAAAGCAACACAAGGCAACACAAAATACTTTTCTGGCACCACCTCTCCTCCCGTCTAGATTCGTCCTCCACCCCCTGACTCTGGCCCTTGAGTAGTGGCTGCAGGCTCTTTTTGTAGTCCTCCCGGAATTGCTCCAGGTGGTAATTGGCCTAATTAGGCTGACCACAGAGACTTTTTAAGCCGTGCAGCTCCTCCAGGTGGTGGCCACGGAGCCCAACAGGCATGAGTCCGGAAGTCCCAAACCTGTGGCCCCGATGTAACCCAGGAGGGCTGCCACCATGCGTTCCAGGGGATGTAGAGTGCATCCCATGGCTGATACCCCGGATACAGTGTTGAAGGGGCGTCCTGGCCGGGCATGGGACCTGGCCACCCATCACTGTATATATATCTATCCTATTTAGTATGAGCACATGAATGTAGAGTAATATAAAAATACAAATCCCTCCCTTGCTCCTAAACAATAAATAAATACACACAGAACACAAAACAGAAAAGACAGAACACAGATCAAAAAACAAACAGCAATCGGAGTGGATGTGGTATATGAGTCCAGAGTTATTAAAGTCCTGAATGAAATGAATACTGGCTGAAATTATATTTTGCTCCTTCCCGAAAAAATAAAAAACGATCTCACCGTATGAGTCCTCAGCAATGGCTGAATGAAGCCCGAACCCTGGGATTTCTCTACACTGGCTGTCATAATGATGTTTCAGATAATGAAAAAAGCAAACGGCAAAGTTGCGCACTGAAAGTAGTTGATGATTTGGAAAATGAACGTGAAACAATGACTCCTTTCTCCTTCTCTCTCCTTGCTCTCCTTTTTTGGTTCTTCCCTCCTCTCGTTAAAGTATTCCGGATGTAATTGGTGGCAACAGGAAATTCCAGTCTCGTGGTCGCTGTCTCCCTGCATCATCCTTTCCAGTTTGTTTTCCGGGGACAACATTTGCACACACACACAACAGTAAATGGGACGATGTAAACAACACGTGACTCAGCACAAAACACAAAAAATATCTACTATTATGTAGACCCCGCTATAAAACAGTAGGCCATTTCCGTTTGGCGACTCAAATTTACTCATCGTGAGTGAACCATCAAGGCTCGTTTTCCCATTTTGTATCTGGTGATGCCAAATTCAGAGTTCTATGAAAACCAGAGTCTCTTGTACTTTGTGTGCATTTCACACTGCGATTTCCCACCAGAAAACAAGAGGATGCTGTTGACCAACACCTTATCTCTTCCTCCTTCTGCAGACCATCATGAAGCAATGTTCAAAAAATCCTACTGACTATGCCAATGTAAGAACAAACAGACAAATGTGTAGAATTGGGGCAACAATAGGCAAACCTGGTATAATTCAAACAAAACATGAGTTATAAATGCATTAACTCTAGAATTACCAGAGCCTATGAAAAAACTCGTAGATCCGGCCCACCTTAAATCCGTTCGCACCTCTCCGTCAGCGTCTTTTGTCCTGTAAATATGCAGATGAAGACAAGCAGAAAACAGCCTACTCTTCCATCCCCACACAGTCGCAGAACTTTCACGAAGTTCTCCCAGCTCATGCCTTGATTGATTATCTGAGAGTGAAGTGCTGGAGTTTTAGAGTGGAAATAATAGATCGTTATTTGGAATACATGCATTTCATGTGTGTTCCGTTTCTATAGTAATCTGTGTAAAAAAATTGTTAAAACAGAAACGTTTTTCATATTTTAGTAGTATGACAAAATGTAGGCATAAACTATATAATATATGGAGGCTGAAGTCCAAAGATCAAATAAACACTTTCACAAAAGGTTCAAGGACGATACTACTACAGCTTCCGTGGCATAACGGTAAGATTTGCTGACTTCTAATCAAGAGTCCCCGGTTCGATCCTGACTGTCTCCTATATTTACTGTTTTCTGTAGTGAGCTGCTCTTATTGTTAATATTATACGGTACACACATACATTTGGTTTGTGTTTGTAACAGCCGATGTACATTTCTAGGACTTGTGAATGTTACCGTTTTTTTCACTTTTATTCTCTCAGTCACGATCACGATACATACCACCGCCCTAGGGATCGGACGCTGTTAATTTTTTTTGAAACTGAGAGCAACTGTAGATGTGAGTGGTGTTTTGAGCCAATGGAACTGGACATTCTCTCATCTGGAGGAATAAAAGCTGACACACAAACGCTGGTGAATCTGATTTCTTCGTATCTCACCATCACTTGATGTTTTTTATTAAGTGTTCCTGCTCACGTAGAATTGGTATGCACCTTATGGTCTATGATGTCAAAAAAAAAAAAACAGAGACATAGGTATATATGATATTTGGAATTATTCATTTAGGACCTGTATAGTACATTTCGGAAAACATTGTGGCACGGATGCAATGCAACATTATTCATATTATTCATATTCATTCGCATAACATCTTGCGGTTGTAATAAGTGACCGAGTGTTTTGCATGTTTTTTTTTCCCCTGTAGGCTCTGGTAATTCTAGTGTTACAGAAAGGAAAAATGTCATTTAAGATGAGAGTCTCCAAAAATACACTACTCAAGATGGCGGAGCTTTCACTGATAAGGACTTCTGGCAGGAAGAGGCGGATCCAGGCAGGCGGATATCAGAAGTGACATTAAGGGTGGTAAAGCCGTCAATCTTCAGGTCTGCTGAGTAAGATGTTAGTCAACAGCACCCCCTTGTGTTCCGGTGGGAAATTACCATTATCTGACCCTTTAAGCTGCCCCAGTGCACATGTGTGTGATACTATAAAGGATCAACTGAGAGTGTTGGCCAAACCGTTTATAAAGCAAATTGAAGTGGTCTTATAAAGATCACTATCTTGTTGGCTAAGCTACCATACTTGTGATTCACTTTCACAAGCAAGGTAGTTCTGGACAATTTCTTTTTCTATAATATTCCTCAAAAATACATTAGATTTGTAAATATGGACACTTTCTTTTACAACTCTAATTAACAGAGCAATACTAGGAACACTGCAAGCAACCCTGACTAACAGCTGCATGAAAATAAGAAATCTGACAAACAAAAGGAGACTATTCAGTCCATCAAGTTCATTTCTTTAGCTAATTGCCAAGTTGTCCCAATATCTTATCCACACACTATACTTCTTAAAAATGGTCAGGATTTCTGCTTCAACTGCATGCCTCAGTAGTTTGTTCCAGATTACCACAATTCAATGTGTAAAGAAGTGCTTCGTTCCTAAATACAATTTATTTTTGTATAGCCCAAAATCACACAAGGAGTGCCGCAATGGGCTTTAACAGGCCATGCCACTTGACAGCCCCCCAGCCTTGACTCTCTAAGAAGACAGGGAAAAACTTCCAAGAAAAACCCTTGTAGGGAAAAAATGGAAGAAACCTTGGGAAAGGAAGTTCAAAGAGAGATCCCTTTCCACTTAGGCTGGGCGTGCAGTGGGTGTCAAAAAAGAAGGTAAATACAATACAATAGTGCAAAAGTAAGATCACAAGTGTAGAGCAAAATTCAACGATCGATAGATAGATAGATAGATAGATAGATAGATAGATAGATAGATAGATAGATAGATAGATAGATAGATAGATAGATAGATAGATAGATAGATAGATAGATAGATACTTTATTAATCCCAAGGGGAAATTCACATAATCCAGCAGCAGTATACTGATACAAAGAAACAATATTAAATTAAATAGTAATAAAAATGAAAAAAAATTAAAATAAAATTAATGTTCGCCATTTACTCCCCCAGGTGGAATTGAAGAGTCGCATAGTGTGGGGGAGGAACGATCTCCTCAGTCTGTCAGTGGAGCAGGACAATGACAAAAGTCTGTCAGTAAAGCTACTCCTCTGCCTGGAGATGACACTGTTCAGTGGATGCATTGGATTCTTCATGATTGACAGGAGTTTGCTTAGCGCCCGTCTCTCTGCTACAGATGTTAAACTGTCCAACTTTAATCCTACAATGGAGCCTGCCTTCTTAACAAGTTTGTCCAGACGTGAGGCGTCTTTCATCTTTATGCTGCCACCCCAGCACACCAGATGATCTTTATATATAATACGCTACCCATGGCTATTCGTTTGTCTGTCCAGGATTTTAAATCACCTGTAGCTTGCAAACTGTTTGACTTATTGACCTGAAGTTTATCACACATGTACTATGAAATGTCTACTGTCCGCTTTTGGGGTAATGATTGACCTCCAAGGTTATTCCTCTTTTTATTTTATTGTAGAATCAACACTCAGCAGCAGCCAGCAGGGCGGCCATGTAAGAAGTAAGAAGAGAAGAGGTGGGCCACTAGGGTGGAGAAAAAAAGAGCTGCTCCTATAGCAGAAAGCGCATCAAACTCTGAGCCAATGAATACTAAACGTACAGAGAAAGAGGATGCAAACTAGGAATGCTCAAGTCAAGCGTATTCACTGCACGTTATCGTTCTAGCAGTGTGCCATTACTGGTATCACATAATAGGAATTGTATTTGTTCAGAGTCTTGGAGACCTCGGCCATCAAGCTGCCTCCCCCTATTGGCCATTCAATAGCTGAGTCAGCCCTGGGCCTGCCAATATGATGAAAGGACCCCTCCACATAACGACTCCTGTGATCCTCAGTCAGAGACGACTTTTCTTAATCTAGTGCCTCTTAATTTTCACAGGTGTCCTTGTGTTTATGATTCTTCCTTAAATCAACAGAATTCAGCTAAAACTGTAACAGTGTGAAAAACCATAACCGATTATCCAACAAAATCTTGTGTAAGAAATAATGTATGTTATTTATAATGAACAAGATTTTGGTATATTTATTTACTTCAAATAAAAATAGTTTAGAACAGAATACCAAATAAATGAAATATGAAGGTGTCACTAAAGGTAACATTTACTGAGTAAACAAACAAACGTCATTTGATGCTGTACTGCAGTTCAGTTCAATGAGTGGAGTGGACAACACAGAATGATGAAAAGGCTTGACAGCAGAATTTTCAAAAGTCACTCAGTCCGTCATTATCCAACCCGCTGTATCCTAACTCAGGGTCACGGGGATCTGCTGGAGCCAATTCCAGCCAAAACAGGGCGCAAGGCAGGAACAAACCTTGGGCAGGGCGCCAGATAACCGCAGGGCACACACACCCACACAACAAGCACACACTAGGGACAATTTAGAGTCGCCAATGCACCTAACCTGCACCCGGAGGAGACCCACGCAGACATGGGGAGAACATGCAAACGCCACGCAGGGAGGACCTGGGAAGTGAACCCACAGGTCTCCTAACTGCGAGGCAGCAGCGCTATCACTGCGCCACCGTGCCGGCCATTTTCAAAATTTTACTGAAACGTACCAAGTATTTAATGTACATGCATAATTTTGTGTGTTTTTTTTTACGTTTGATGTTAAGATATTCTTCATCATCACTAACACATTTACAATTTACACGCTAATTTTCCAAGTGTTCTGGTTATTTAACCCATTGCTGACTGGTGACCATACTTGTTATAGTGGGTTCTGACACTAAAGAAACTGCAGAGCTTTATCATTCTGTTGCTTTTGCCCTAATGTCTATTTCGTTCTTTGCTAATTATCACTTAATACATTTTATTTATAGAGCAGATATTAGGACATAATCAAGGGAGATAACTCCACAGAAAATGGCAAATTAATAGTAACATGATAAAAGAGAGTTAAAAACATCAAGCTATGGCAAAAATATGAATATTTTAAATTTGTTACAAATGTAAATCTCAAACTACTGCCCTCTTTTAAACACAGGAAAAAGAAAAGGAAAAAGACAGCTAATTAAATAATGAGGTCAAATAAAAGTAAACTGAATCACTGATTGTGAAACTGGTTGGAACAAAAACCTGCAGCCACTTGGGTCCTCCAGGAATGAATTTGAAAACCACCATCCTACTGCCATAAGTAATTAAAGCAATGTTTCATGTAAAAGCAAAAATTATCCCTCAATAACAAAGAAACATTTCAACTTTTATGTTTATATCAAAACTGAACTGATCTTAAATCCTGAATTATATAGTTGCCTATTAAAGAATGTCTTTAATAACCAGATTCTGTTCTCTAGCAATGGCTTATAAAAACGCTTAAAATTTGAATATCATTCCATGTAGTAGTACCTTCGATCTTATAAACTACAAAGATTCAGATCAATGTTGTCAACACCTTTAAAAAGATTAATTTGAAGAGAACAGAGAAAAATAAGAAATAAAGAAATTCAAGCAGAACCAGACAGACAGACAGACTTACTTTATTAATCCCAAGGGGAAAGTCACACACTCCAGCAGCAACATACTGATAATAACAATATTAAATTAAAGACTGGTAACAATGAAGGTATAACAGACAGACAATAACTTTGTGTGATGTTAACGTTTACCCCCCCGAGTCACATAGTATGGGGTCTCCTCAGTCTGTCAGTGGAGCAGGACGGTGACAGCAGTCTGTCGCTGAAGCTGCTCCTCAGTCTGGAGATGATCCTGTTCAGTGGATTCTCCATGATTGACAGGAGCCTGCTGAGCTTTATGGAAGTATCACGGTGTCTGTACCTTTGGTACATGATCTTTAAACATTTGCAATGAAAAAGGAAATGACAAGAAGATGAGAAAGTAACTTCAGAGACATTTCCATGCTTGCTCAGGTAGCTGCGATATTATATTGACCTCTTGTAGTCAGAGTGAAATACTGGAAGAGTCCACGTAGTAGTTCTGTGAGGGAAGCATCTTGGTGTCTCAATTTACAATCACACTTGAGTTCTTTAATTGTACAATACTTTAAACATATTTGACCCAACTAAGACTGCGTGGAGTATTTCTGTCCAGAGGCACTCATTAATGCAATTCCCCACTTTCTCATTTTTAGTTCAGTTCAAAATCTAAATTCAGAGACATCATTACTTTCATATGTTAATGATAAAACATTTTGGGACATGCTCATAGGATCATATTACACTTATCTGTCCGATCTGACTGATGACTTATAGTCTTTGTTCTTTATTAAATATATTTTCACATTTCCAGAGTCTGGGCATCAATCCAGTGACTTCTGCACCACAGTATAATTTGTCAAAAAAATCCCTCATGTATATGGCAAATTAGAAACTTTAATAAATACTGCAATTCTCCAGTCCCATATTTCCAGATGCATTTTACAGCCCTCCTCGGCTCAAGTTTGTTCAGCCATGGAACGAAACTGGCAGTACAGGATGTGGCTTCTTCACAGACACAAAGCATAGAGCTCTCTGAAAGTAAAGCCTTCAGCAAAAGTAATAAAACAAAACAACCTGATTCATCATACAACATTAAATGTGCCCCTTTAAAAAGGTCATCTAAGGAAATTAAGCTACAAGGAGCGATTATACCGCAAGGCTTTGTTTTTGAAAAAATTCCACATTTAAGCTTCACTCGCTTAATAGCTTATTTAGAAGTTGTTTTTAGCCGACATGATGATTCATCAAACAGATTTGTCAAGCTTAGTGCTGTTGGTACACGCATAACAGAGCGGTGTCATGATCTCACATTTGCACACATTATAACCAGGGAAGACAGGTGTGCTTTTTCCCCCCCATATTACAGGAAGTGTTTGGATATATAGCATCTCGTTCTCATTTGCTATTTTTTATAACCACAAGGGTTAACCTTTTATGTAAAACATTAATAAAAAGTATAGAGCACTCTGTAAATTAGTTTGAATAGTACTCTGGAAGATGGGTGGGCAACAACTTGTCATAAACTTTGGAGGAGCAAAAAGGTATTACTTCAGTTAGAGACTGGTCAGCGATGTACAAAGATTCAGCGGCAGAGGGTTGTAGCGATTCCTTTATTTAAACTAAGCCTAGAGTCCGAGGTGGTAAAAGAGAAACCTGAGCTTCGATACGCAGCATAGTGGAGGTCTTGAATACTTGTTCAAAGAATCTGTAGGCTATTTTGTGATGTCCTGTGCCCATGGCTGTGTGTCTTCAGTTTTGGGGCACTGGACGGTAACAATTGATAAAGACCAGGACAAGTGAGGAAACAAGCAAGACTTTTTGATCAGAAAATGTGCATATGTTTAAAAACAAAAATTGCAAACAGCACATTAAAATATTTCAAAAAAATAAATCCAAGAAATCATGCCCACGGGAGCTAAATAAATAATTAAATCCAATAAATACATTAAAAATCCCAAAGGTCGAGAGGCAGATTCTTTTCTTTTCTTTCATTCTCCATCCACATCAGAACATTGAGAATCTCAAATACGCAACCCGCCACTTCCCAATCTGTCATGCTAACCTGAACTGCCACCACAGCTGGTCTCCACAGCTCCATTGCCGAACTACTTCCCTGCTCAGCACACTTGATCATGGCCACACACGGAACATCTGCAACAGCCCTCAGTCCCAGGTACTAAAAACTTATTTCATTCAAAGAGAGACGTCAAGCAAAATTTCACCTTTTATTGGCTAACAAGAAAGACAATATGCAAGCTTTCAAGGCAACTCAGGCCCCTTCCTCAGGCAAGTTGTACATCTTGATTACAGTACATCATACCCAAAGAGGGGTCTCAGCTGCCTTGAAAGCTTGCATATTGTAATCTTCTAGTTAGCCAATAAAAGGTGTCATTTTGCTTGACTTCTCATTACAACCATAACACAGTACAACACCCTAGTACTACTTTAATTTGAAGTGAAAATATAAACGTCGTCCAAATTGGTTAACATTAACACCTGCCTTTAAAATTGGCAGGTATCAACCTTCATTGTTCACTTCCACCTTTAAATTGACTGATGCCACTATTCACAGTTGCTCCTGACTCTGATCTCTATAGTTTCTTATTTGAAAAACTGTCTGACATCATGCATTGAGTGGATGGCGATACTGTGTTCTCTACATATATTTGCATCAACACAGTGAACAAGAATCAGGGATCAAAATTTTAAAATAATCATTATATTTCAATTGCATTGAATTTTGCAATTATTTAGACCTGGCCAGTATTATTTCAGGGACATAAATTAAATTTGTATCTTTATGGTTTATGAGCTGCTAAAGTAAGATTATGATTTTACTGTCACTGTCACGACAGGCTAAAGGTTAGGTTAACAGGTCAAGTTCAGATTTGCATTTAGTATCCTACACAACTCACACTACTAATCACAACTCAAAGACACCTGATATTTTATATGGTGTTCCATAAGGCTCTATCCTGGGTCTGCTGCTCTTCTCAATCTACATGCTTCCGTTAGGTCAGATTATCTCAGGACACAACGTGAGTTACCACAGCTATGCTGATGATACACAGCTGTACTTATCAATAGCACCTGATGACCCCGACTCTCGATTCACTAACACAATGTCTTACTGGTATTTCTGAATGGATGAATAGTAACTTTCTCAAGCTAAATAAAGAGAAAACTGAAATTTTAGTGATTGGCAATAATGGATTCAATGAGGTTATCAGAAACAAACTTGATGCATTAGGATTAAAAGTTAAGACGGAAGTAAAAAAACTTAGTGGTAACTGTTGACTGTAACCTGAATTTTAAATCGCATATTCATCAGATCACTAGGACAGCATTTTTTCACTTAAGAAACATAGCAGAAGTTAGACCTCTTATATCATTGAAAGATGCTGAGAAATTAATTCACGTTTTTGTTTTCAGTCGCTTAGATTACTGTAACGCACTCCTCTCAGGACTACCCAAAAAAGACATAAATCGTTTGTAACGAGTGCAGAATGAAGCTGCTAGAATCCTAACTAGGAAAAGAAAATCCGAACACATTTCTCCAGTTTTGATGTCACTACACTGGTTGCCTGTGTCTTTCAGAATTGACTTTAAAATTCTGCTTATGGTTTATAAAGCATTAAATAATCTCGCCCCATCTTATATATCGGAATGCCTGACACCTTATATTCCAAATCGTAACCTCAGATCTTCAAATGAGTGTCTCCTTAGAATTCCAAAAGCTAAACTTAAAAGAAGTGGTGAGGCGGGCGGCCTTCTGCTGTTATGCACCTAAAATCTGGAATAGCCTGCCAATAGGAATTCGCCAGGCTGATACAGTAGAGCACTTTAAAACACTGCTGGAAACACATTACTTTAACATGGCCTTCTCATAACTTCACTGTAACTTAATCCTGATACTCTGTAAGTTCAATTCATCATAATAACTATTCATGGTGGCTCTAAAATCCGTACTGACCCCAACTCTCTCTTCTGTTTCTTTTTCCGGTTTCTTTGTGGTGGCGGCCTGCACCACCACCACCTACTCAAAGCTTCATGATGCTCCAACATTGATGGACTGACAGCCAGAAGTCTACGTGACCATCATCATCAGGTCCTTCCATGAGAACCCTAAATACAGGACTGTTTCATTTATGTTAGGTAGATTGCCCAGAGGGGACTGGGCGGTCTCATGGTCTGGAATCCCTGCAGATTTTATTTTTTCTCTCCAGCCGTCTGGAGTTTTTTTTTTGTTTTTTCGGTCCACCCTGGCCATCGGACCTTACTCGTATTCGATGTTAATTAATGTTGACTTATTTTATTTTCTTACTGTGTCTTTTATTCTTCTATTCTTCATTATGTAAAGCACTTTGAGCTACATTTTGTGTATGAAAATGTGCAATATAAATAAATGTTGTTGTTGTTGTTACAGCCTAGCAACTCAGACTCACATACATCAGGTATGAGTTTTTGAGCTCAACTTTATCAGTGCAACAGTGCAATTTTTTCCTAATGTACTGGGATTTAGGTGGCATTGCTCCTGCAAAGACAGCACTATATCCTGGTACCAATGTTAGTGCTTTGTTTTGTTAAAGGCCCTCCTTGAAAGATATTATATTATACTTTTAATTACATTAATATTCATACTGGAAGCCATTTTAACATTTATGTAGTGATGTTACCAAAGATGAAGCAAAAGGGCTGCATCCTCAAAACATCCAACATCTCCTCAGTATGTAACAATGCAACACAGTTCTTTCAACTGTACAGCCAACAAAATGTAACCTTGACAATGCTAAAATGCCCCCTCTCTCATTAACGTTGAAAGTAAAACAGAAATAAAGCATTTTAAACAGTAAATGAAAGAAAATAACATTGCTAACTGCAATATTCACATCAGTATGTGAATATCCTCACTACCCTAAAGCTGAACATGTTTCCTGCTGCTCTGAAAACCACCACAGATTTGCCATACATCTAAACCAGCAAAGCTACAGTCTGGTCTTGATAGCCTCTGTGGAATGGTCACCTGTTTTGCTGAGCTTTTGTCCATTTGTGCGTAACGTGCACAATTGAAACTAATCACAACTAATATTGTTGCACACAGTTAGTTGATTTGGTTGAGAAACAAATAGGTCTAGCTGTCCGTACGTGGAGACTAGTTTTCATTTAGAACAAATACTGTATATTGTTCCTTCACAAACTGTCGTAAATTAGCACATAAATCATGATACAATATAAATCATATTGAACATACTGTAGATGGAAGGCATTTAAAGTGTAGTACCCTAGTCCTTAGAATCATGCTAAGAGTATTGCAATCAGTTCAGCAGTTAAAAATGTAGTCCTTTATTGCCATGTCAACATGCAGCTTATGGAGTCACTTGATTGCAGTGGAGATAAAGCTCCTTGTGTTTTCTAAATTTTGGATGAACGGATCTCCTTCCAGGTGGTAGCACTCAAAAACAGCTCTTCACAAAGTATGTTTCTTTTCAGCCTAGGCTACTTTCATTTTGTCTTAAGTTAAATAATCCTTGTAGGCACTGAATAAAGACCAGATATCAAATGTATTATTGTTGTCAGCTTACCATCAATGACCAAGGAGCATTCCACCACCCCACCATGAAAGCCAAAATATGAACGTAAGCACGATCTTCACTATGCACAATCTATTTTAATTCATTAAGCTCATTTGGTGAGCCAATAGCTGCCCTGATACCTTATCCAGATTATCTTTGGAGTGTCGAGTGTCAGTTAAACCACAAGTCTCAATAGTTTGAAAATATTCCCGTCAAGATGCCTGACACGGACCAGACACTGAATATTTCCCCTACTCTGACCCAGCTACACTGTACATCTACTATATTAGATCAACTTCAAAACTCGTCATGTGACAAAGGAAGCTGTTTTCAGTGCTGAGGATTACCTGTTATTGCCATCATACAAACATTCCATACAACTTTAGGATTTTAGGTGTCATAGTGGGCTCTAAGCTATCAACTTCCCGACAATGTTCAGAAGCCATTAAGAACGCTAACAGAATGTTACGTTATATAGCACGATCTGTGGAGTACAAGTCCAAGAAGGTTATGCTCAACCTTTATAACACACTGGTGAGGCCTCATCTTGAGTACTGTGTGCAGTTTTGGTCTCCAAGCTACAAAAAAGACATAGCAGCACTAGAAAAGGTCCAGAGAAGAGCGACTAGGCTGATTCCAGGGCTACAGGGGCTGAAATATGAGGAAAGATTAGAAGAGCTGAGCCTTTACTGTTTAAGCAAAAGAAGAGGTTTAAGAGGTGACATGATTGAAGTGTTTAAAATATGGAAGGAATTAGTACAGTGGATCAAGACTTGTATTTTAAAATGAGTTCATTAAGATCACCGGGACACAGTTAAGGATTTATTTATTTATTTATTTATTTATCTTAAGGATAAATTTCACACAAACATTAGGAAGTTTTTCTTTACACAAAGAACGATAGACACTTGGAATAAGCGACCAAGTAGTGTGGTAGACAGTAAGACGTTAGGGACTTTCAAAACTCGACTTGATGTTTTCTTGGAGGAAACAAGTGGATAGGACTGGTGAGCTTTGTTGGGCTGAATGGCCTGTTCTCGTCCAGAGTATTCTAATGTTCTAACTGAGATTTACTAATAATGACATTTTCATTATTCCAAGGAAACTTCCTTCAACTAACGGCAAGCAATTGTTCTGCTCTGCAGCTTCTAATCTCTGAAACTCCATCCATTGGCCTGCTTGTGATGCCCCAAAAGTGGACTCATTCAGATCAAACTTGGCAATTTATCTCTTTTAGCATGCATTTTAGTGTACTTTACTGCAACCTCATTCTATGCTCTGTAACATCTTTACTTATCTTTTGTAGCAGTGCTACTGGGGAGTAAAAACTTCATCTCCCAGCAGTGGCTCTGTTTGGACATCTGTCAAGGGTGGAGGGACTGTTGGGGACAAGAAGACCAGCGTGAATTTTAAAAGGAGGGCGGTGATACAGAGAGAGGAGGCTGTGTTGTGTCTGGAGTTACCCGTCTGTTTTGTCTTCCTGTTTCGTGCCTTTGGATTATTGATCTTGTCCTGGATTATCTCCTGTCTGTGTGTTTGTCTGTTGCGTGAGGACTGAATTGGATTGTTCATCGACCTTCGGGGAAGGAGCGCTCCCGATCCCATCACTCTTCATCATTAGGATATACCGGTAAGACTTTTCTTTACATTTACTTACAGCGAGCTGATCTCTGGATTATTCAATCTCCATCATTTCACTACATTGGTTGCCGTTTCCGATGGACTTTGTTATGGACTTCATTGTGTGTAATGTTTGTTAGTTTGTTGTTCATGTTTTTTGTGTATTCGCCGGAAAGGGAACTGGGGTGGAATCGTTTTATTTTGTGTTAAGATTTAATTTATTGTTGTTTAATACATTCATCTGTCTTTTTTATTGTTGTTTGCTTTTTTGAATCCGAGTGTGTGTGTTCCTGCGTTCTTTTTTCAAACTGCTACATCTTTATTTTACCATTCTGTCAATTCTGATTCTACCACACCCCATGTACTATTGTAATGTTTTTTAATTATGCCCACTTTAGCAACTAGTTTCACATGTAAATGAAAGGTTTTGGATTTTCTGTTTATTTTAAAATGTATACATATTTTGTAAGTTGAATATGTTATGGTGTATTCTGTCAATGGTGTAATATACTGTAAAATGAAGATTTTATGATTGCTAGTTTGTTGCAAATCACTAAAACCCTTTGTTAAAGAAGATTATCACTGCATCCTCCCTGAACACACTACTTCTGAATTTTATACAGCAAATAAATGATTGTTTGCCTCGACAAACTGCCTCCTAGTGAAAAAGATGGTGCGTCTCTACTTTCTGCAATTTTAGTAACAGAATTAGAGATAAAGTTAATAAAATGACATTAGCTTGCAAGGTTATATGTCAAGCTGTGTGGAATACAAGCCCACATATCTGTAAGTAGTTTTGTTCTGAAAAGAATATGAAAAGAATTTAATATCACTTGACAAAGTCTACAGGCATAAGAGCTACTAATCTTACTCTAAGACTCAACAGTATGAGCTACAAGGAAAGATTACTGGAGATGAACGTTTTTAGCCTAAGTGACCAAGAGGAGACATGATAATTACAAGGAAAGTTAAAAGAAGTACCGTAAGATCCCTCTTATTTAATTTAATTTTAATAGGAATTGATGAGCTGTGTTTAGCTGAATGGACTATGCTGGTCTAAACTTTTCCTAAACTTTTATGACTGCTTTCTTATTTTCATGGCAACACTTACCTACACCTTTAGAGGGGGAAAAACCCAAAGACACACACACACACACAATATTGTTTTGACTTTGGTGGCTAACAATTCAAATTGTGAACTCAACTAAACAAACAAAATAAAAGAAATACTGTAAGTAATAGCCAATTATATCTGGATGACAAAGGTAAAAATAGCCAGACATAATATTGTGATACATTTTTTAAAAATGAATGTGAAATATAGTATATGTCACCAGGAATGCAATTTGAAGGCTTCGTTTACTCTGTTTACTATATCATTAGTTAAAAAATACACACCAAAATAATTTAAAAACAATATGATTTTTAAATAATATGCAACAGAATATTTAACACAGTTGATAATATACATACCTTTTGCTTTATTGATACTTTGAAAATAAACACGCTACTGGAAAGCAAATGGAAAGTCTACCTTTATTTCTACTTTATTTAGCAAAGACTTCTTCTTTTGGCTGCTCCCGTTAGCGGTTGCCACACAGCGGATCATCTTCTTCCATATCTTTCTGTCCTCTGCATCTTGTTCTGTCACACCCATCACCTGCATGTCCTATCTCACCACATCCATAAACCTCCTCTGTTCCTCTTGCCTGGCAGCTCTATCCTTAACATCCTTTTCCCAATATCTACAGCATCTCTCCTCTGCACATGTCCAAACCAACACAATCTCGCCCCTCTGACTTTGTCTCCCAACCGTCCAACTTGAGCTGACCACTGAACAGTGTCATCTCCAGGCAGAGGAGTAGCTTCAGTGACAGACTGAGGAGATCGTTCCTCCCCCACACTATGCGACTCTTCAATTCCACCTGGGGGGTAAACGCTAAAATTATTCAAAGTTATTATCTGTTTTTACATGCATTTTTATTATTGTTTTTTGTATCAGTATACTGCTGTTGGATTATGTGAATTTCCCCTTGGGATTAATAAAGTATCTGTCTGTCTATCTATCTATCTATAATGGATTCATTTCTAATCCTATCCATCCTCATCACACCCAAAGCAAATCCTAGCATCTTTACCTCTGCCACCTCCAACTCTGTCTCCTGTTTTCTGGTCAGAGCCACTGTCTCCAACCCATAATACATAGCTGGTCTCACTACTGTCCTGTAGACCTTCCCTTTCACTCTTGCTGATATCAGTTTGTCACAAATCACTCCTGACACTCTTCTCCACCCATTCCACCCTGCCTGCACTCTCTTCCACGCTCCCCATTGCTCTGTATTGTTGATCCCAAGTATTTAAACTCATCCACCTTCTTCAACTCTACTCCCTGCATCCTCACCATTTCCTTAATCTCCCTCTCATTTACACACATGTATTCTGTCTTCTTCCTACTGACCTTCATTCCTCTCCTCTCTAGAGCATATCTCCACCTCTCTAGGGTCTCCTCAACCTGCTCCCTACTATCGCTACAGATCACAATGTCATCAGCAAACATCACAGTCCACAGGGACTCCTGTTTAATCTCGTCTGTCAACTTGTTCATCACCACTGCAAATAAGAAAGGGCTCAGAGCCGATCCCTGATGTAATCCCACCTCCACCTTGAATGCATCCATTACTCCTAATGCAGACCTCGCCACTGTCACACTTCCCTTGTACATATCCAGTACAACACTTACAAACTTCTCTGCCACTCTCGACTTCCTCATACAATACCACAGCTCCTCTCGAGACACCCTGTCATATGCTTTCTCCAGGTCCACAAAGACGCAGTACAACTCCTTCAGGCCTTCTCTAAACTTCTCCATCAACATCCTCAGAGCAAACATCGCATATGTGGTGCTCTTTCCTGGCATGAAACCATACTGCTGCTCATTAATCATCACCTCACTTCTTAACTGAGCTTCCACTACTCTTTCCCATAACTTCATGCTGTGGCTCATCAATTTTATCCCCCTGTAGTTACTTCAGTCCTGCACATCCCCCTTATTCTTAAATATCGGCACCAGTACACTTCTTCTCCACTCCTCAGGCATCCTCTCACTGTCCAAGATTCCATTAAACAATCTGGTTAACAAACTCCACTGCCATCTCTCCTAAACACCTCCATACTTCCACAGGTATGTCATCTGGACCAGCGGCCTTTCCATTCTTCATCCTCTTCATAGCTGTCCTTACTTCCTCCTTGCTAATCTGTTGCACTTCCTGATTCAGTATCTCCATATCATCCAACCTCTTCTCTCTCTCGTTCTCTTCATTCATCAACCTCTCAAAGTACTCTTTCCATCTGCTCAACACACTCTCTTCACTTGTAAGTATGTTTCCATCTTTATCCATTATCACCCTAACCTGCTGCACATCTTTCCCAGTTCGGTCTCTCCGTCTAACCAATCGGTACAGGTCCTTTTCTCCCTCCAGTTTCTCCTTCTTATTTAGCAAAGACTACTTTACTTTATTCACACATTTTTTTTTTGTTTTCTCTCATATTTATTTCAAAAGTTCAGTTATAGAATAGCTACTTATAGATGAGCAGAGAGCTAGAAAATGGAACTGAACTGGGTGCTCCAGTTTGGGAAGCACTGTGACTCGCATATGTGAATGACATTTTAGAAATCAGCATTTAAAAATGATACATGCAACAAAAAAAAGTCTTGCTACAAAAGCTGTTATGTCAGCAGGCACAAGAATTATGAAGGTGACTGGAAGCTATGGATGGAGTCAGAAAACGAAACGAGGATCACAACTATTAGTAACCAAAGCCAAAAATCGCAAGACAAAATCAAAATCAAAAGAATGGCAGAGAGTTCAACAACCAGAGAAACAAAACAAAGAACATTTTCAAAACGGCTTCAAGGTTTTAGGAATCCATGTGTTCAGATAGTCCTAACCCTGGAAGACCACCACCAGTCCAGGGTAATCATAGAAATGGGAATAAACAATAGCTCCATCAGAATGGCCGCAGTTTAATGGTTCAAATCACAAATCAAAACTATAATTCTGAAACAAATGAACCCAATGGATACTTTAGGGTATAAAAATGCCCCAAGAGAAGCAAACAATGTTCACAATAGGAGTCCCTGACAAAAAAACATTACCATATTTTGCCCAATATTTTTATATCAATTAATCCTAGGGAGAGAGGTGAGACAGCACCACATGGCATTCTACATTTTTGCCAAAGGTTAATTAACCACACATGATCAGAAATTAATTGCAAATAATACAACTAATCGAGCAAAGAATTTATTTAAAAGCAGGAATTGGTCTCTGTATAAGAAACAAGCCATGGCAGCAAAGACTTAACAACTGTGAGGTAGACAAGAAATGAACAAACACAAAAACAAAAGTAAAGACTAGAGCTCATTATATTGCCATTTTCACATCTCTGGCCAATAACAGTGAAAATATTCAGTGTAGGAATACAGATATGAACTTTACCTTGGCGGATATCAAAGCCCTGTGGCTGCGTCAAACCATCAATGATAATCTGTAGAGTAGGCGTAGGAGTGTTCAGCACCTGGGCAAACTGCTCTAGGCCTTGCTGCTGAATGGCACAGTCCACTTTCAACTTCATTTCTGGCTTCCCTATGTCTTCCAGCTTCCCACCAATCTGCAGCAGGAACCTTAAAAGATATGAAACCATCATCGGAGTGCTCAATATTGATTATTTCAGAAACGTGCTTTAAACAGGTATAATATTTGAAATTTTGTTATAATTACTATGTGAAACGCACCTTGTAAGCATTACCTATAATCACAGCATAACCCAATAATCTATGCATAATATGGAGATAAACTAGAATTATACTGTGTAGAGACAAAAACACTCAAACTTGGTGTAAGAGCCAATCTAGGAGAGTTAAAGTTTTTAGTTAAACTCATACTAGTGTTTGCTTAATTTGAATAGAATATCATTTTCTTTAATAGTCATAGACAATGGTATAGCCTTTTACCCCCTGTAAGTTAACATGAGACAGAACTTCCTTGCTAAGTAAGACACAGTGTGTTAATTGAGTGAGTTTTTATTTAGAGCAGGTCTCAGCGCTAGCAGGGACTGAAAGATACACTTACAGCATAGAAATGGGGTAGGCATACAGTTTTCTGTTTAGAAATAGTTCAACTGTAAGCAAACTTAAAGAAATGAAACGAGATTTATAAGCTTTAAACAGAACTTCTCTTAAACAAGAACTTTTCTTTTTTGCTAAAGCTTTTAAAAATGAAGATATTTTGTCTGTGGAATCATTTCAACGCATCAAGCTTTAGCTGAATCCCATTTGCAAACTAGAGCTGCTGAACTGTGGTAATTTTAGCTAAGCGCAGCTACATCTGGTTTTGTACACAATATTAATAATCAAAAAGAAAACTACAATGACAAATACTGATAAAACCACTTATATTTCAGAAGCAATAAATACTTTTAATATCCACAATGTGGACTATAGCCGGCAGCTTATCCCCGCCAATACCCCCAAGCCGCCAGATTGAGCCCTCCCTGTGATGTGGAGATGCCCTGAATTCCAGCAGGGCATCATGGACTATGGAGTTTTAATGCACAGCCCTGCTGGATAATGTCGGGGCAGGCTGCAGGGAGGCACAGAGACGTATATTTTCCCTACAGCCCGGAAGTACGTCCCAGTCACGGGGACAGAAGAAATGACGTACTTCTGGGTTGAAGAAAAGGACTTTTTACCCGACCCGAGGGATCAGAAGCACTTCCGGGTCAAGAACTATAAGAGACTGCGAGAGATCCCAGACAAGCGAGCTGAGGTTTGGAGGAAGGGAACAATAGTCTGGGAGTGAAGGATTGTATTGATTATTGTAGTATTGAGTATTGTTTATGAGTATAGTGGAGTGGAGGGTGCTTTGTGCACATTATTGTCTGAATAAATTCATAATTTGGAGTTTTATCTGGTGTCTGGCGTCTGATCTGAGGGTTCAAGGGGACGACAGCGCCCCCTATCTGTCACAAGAATTATATTAGAAAACTCAATTTCATGCAGGCAATTACACATTTATAGGACAATTTCCCTGGTAGTGTGGTTGAAGATGTTGAAACCCTAACTTGATATTTTTTTTCGACAACAGCCCTATAGGTGAATAGGAATTAATTAAATATGCTTAGCAGGTAACAGTAGAAAACAAAAGACTTCTGTCCGTACCCAAATTTTTTTTTTTTTGTTGTTTCAATACCCTGGAAAAAACGATCAGAATTTAAAGATTTTGCACAGTATGTGGAAGAATGAACTCTGATTAACAAGGACAAATAAATTGGCTTATGCAATGTCATTACAAACATGAAAAAAATTAAGAAACTATAATTTGTCAAATGTGGCAATAAAAAACGTATAGAAGCTGATCCTTTATTAAATCAATGGAAATGTTTCTGTAAGGACTGTTGCAAAAAACACATACAGTATTCTCACTCCTTAAACCGGTCATTCAGTGCGTTTACATGTGCCTCAGTAATCTGGTGTCACACAGGTGTACATGGCAGGCAGCTAAAGGGCTCGAAAGAAGGTAATTCCTGGTCAGACCAGGGGGTAGCAGAGTGCACAGACCTTTACTCTTTTTTCCCTGCAGACCAAATGCGAGAAATTCCGCCTGGGCCCATGAACGTCACTTCCGATTCCACCCCTGAAGACGTCACTTCTTCCTTCCCTCTTTAAAACCCACCATGTCTGTAACAAACCTCAGTTCTGTTTTGGACTTTGGTCTAATTATGGACCTTTTTTTTTTTTTTTTTTGCAACCTTTTTGTTTTAGCAGCCAAGTGTATGGGAGGCTACCCCCAAACCTTTTTTTGTGTCAAGGCCCAATTATTTATCACACGGGTTATTCACAGATAACCGTTTTTAAAAATGCCATGTAAACCCAACTAGAGAATTGGATCATTGGCCTCTGAGAAACCTGGTTAACAGTGGTAGATTTCTCTGTGAATAACCCGATTATGTGGCCTTGTAAATCCGAAACCAGGTTACTGCTCAGGATTTTGTAGTCTGCACGTCCATTGCACTCTTGTATCTCTCTGCGTGTATTTCCTTCATATACACTTTCCACAGCCACAGGAAGAAGCATCCACAAAATGCATTTCCTGAGTCAAATGTTCGGGTGATTGCATTATTCCTTCTCCTGGCTGAAATGATCTGTCTTTAATATTTCAGAAATTGCTAAATTTATGTTGATGAGCTGAACGTACAGTGCTAAACTCAGAAATACAGCCTTGAGAGCAGTAGGCTAATACAATAAAAGTAACACGCGTTAGGTTGTCTGATTACTTTTTACAGTAATGAGTAACCTATTGCGTATCTTATTGAAGCAAAAATACCTGCGTTATTATTATTTCAGCAGCACTGGATGCAAGGCAAGAAGCACATGTACAGGACTCAATCACACAGCTAAGGAGGAAAAGGTCTGCTGCGTGCATTCCAGTAACTGAAACCTAGAAATAAAGGCGTCCTACTTATTTTAGGATTCACGGTGGCTGATGATGACGTTTCACTCTTTTTTTGCACAGTTGAATAATGTCCGAGTGTTTTGACAAAGGAGAACACCAGAAGATCACTTGTCCATGTAAATGCAGATCACTAAGAAAGCAGGTTTCTGCCTTAACTGGGTTATTCACTTTAATATGATTACAGTAAGTGTGTGCATGTAAATGGTGGGTGTTCACCATGTAATTTCCTTAAGTGAGTAGTAACAATCTCTCGCGCTATTTTATGGGGGTGGTATTTCTACCTGCTTACAGTTACATCCTCATGGCTACATACAAAACGTTGCAATTAAGTGAAAACATAGAATAAGCTGGTAGATGAAGCGCTTTTTCAGCATCCATATACTTCTCTCGTACTTGTTAGTTGATACTGTGCTCTGTTATGTTCTACATATGTATAATAAATGCTAAAAAAAAAATTCAATTCAAGTACATATATGCACCATGTGGAATATGGACAGTACTATTATATATTTATATTGATAAGCAATTTGAGAGACTCAAAAACTTAATAAAAAGTTACACGATTAGTTCAAAAAGCTCCTGATCCACAACAGAAATTGTGACAGGCTGAAATGGTGTGAGAGTTCTTTAAAAAAATAAGAGGACGTACTGGGAGAGAACATTCAGTTTTACTCCTAGTGTAAATCCTACCTTAAGTACAGTACCTTAGCATAACATTATCACATCCACTTAATCCCAATCAGGAAGGCATATATAGGGCTGGTGCATAGAAAAGTCCACCTTTAAAACAACTTCCCACTGGTCAGGTCAGAGGAGAGGTGTGGGGCAATCCAGCAGGTCAATTTAGCACTTTGGGTAAAGATTACAGCCAACTGAGTTGCTACTATTGCTTACATTTCCTAGTGTTCAGTATATGAATATATAAATATATAATATATCCATCCATCCATTATCCAACCTGCTATATCCTAAGCTGGTGGTGGATTTTAGGAGGACCAGGCCCCTCATGGACCCCGTGATCATCAGAGGTGACTGTGCAGACCTATAAATATCTGGGAGTGCAGCTGGATGATAAATTGGACTGGACTGCCAATACTAATGCTCTATGTAAGAAAGGTCAGAGCCGACTATACTTCCTTAGAAGACTGGCGTCCTTCAACATCTGCAATAAGATGCTGCAGCAGTTCTATCAGACGGTTGTGGCGAGCGCCCTCTTCTACGCGGTGGTGTGCTGGGGAGGCAGCATAAAGAAGAGGGACGCCTCACGCCTGGACAAACTGCTGAGGAAGGCAGGCTCTACTGTAGGCACGGAGCTGGACGGTTTGACATCCGTGGCAGAGCGACGGGCGCTGAGCAGTCTCCCGTCAGTCATGGAGAATCCACTGCATCCACTGAACAGGATCACCTCCAGACAGAGGAGCAGCTTCAGCGACAGACTGGTGTCACCGTCCTGCTCCACTGACAGACTGAGGAGACCCCACACTATGCGACTCTTCAATTCCACACGGGGGGGTAAACGTTAACATTATACAAAGTTATTGTCTGTTATACCTGCATTTTTATCACTCTTTAATTTAATATTGTTTTTTATCAGTATTCTGCTGTTGCAGCGATGTGAATTTCCTCTTGGGATTAATAAAGTATCTATCTATCTATGAATAAGTTGATTATCATATTAAATGAGTCCATGGTAAAGACATGAAACAAACAGCAGTGCTTATGAATGATGACATTCAAATGATAGATCATTATATATTGATAACATTTATGGGTGTATCACATCACCTGCCAGTCAAAAGGCAAATAGAAACAACTGGCCAAACGTTAATGATGGTCATCATTGGAAATATGCATAGCGATCAGAATATAGATAGGAGACCTGATGACAATTTGGCAGGGGCTTGATAAAGACTTTATATAAATGAGTCATGCTGACATAAGCTTCAAGTCAAGTTCCATCAGAAATACTACACACCCTTCACACCAAACTATTACAGTTTTATCATTAAATCTCTCTCAGTTAAAATATAATATTCTGAATCTGAAACAATCAAGTACTTACACCAGTATTATTTAAAAAAGAACTGCTAAGCCACACCATGGCAGGACTGCTTTGGTTCAAAAACCTCCACTGATAATTTCTGTGTATGAATATGGCCATGCAAGAACACAGACAAAGATGAAAAACGCTGAGGCCATCACGATGATGGATCTTGTAGAAGATGACTTAATAGCAACTGTTTTACAAGCATAAGTTCAACAATGTTGAGCTGAATCTGAGGAGTGCTAATTTAATTTCTCTAGCGCCTTCAAGACTATCCAACCTCTGCTCCTTAGGGACAAGCTGACAGAGATGGGAGTAGATTCATACCTGGTGGCAAGGATCGTGGACTATCTTACAGACAGACCTCAATATGTGCGTCTCGGGAACTGCAGGTCTGACGTTGTGGTCAGCAACGTTGTGGTCTTCCCCAGTCAACTTTAAATGCGATTATTGTGAAATGGAAACGTCTAGGAGTAAGAACAGCTCAGCCACAAAGGTGCAGAGCACAGAAGCTCACTGAGTGAGGCTTGCAAGTACTGAGGCACATACTGTGCAAAAATTATCTATTCTCTGTTATACCACGCACAACAGTACCAAACTGTCTCTGAAAGCAACATCAGCAGAAGAACTGTACATTGGGAGCACCAAGAAATGGGTTTCCATAGCCACAAACCTACGATCACTATGTGCAAAACCAAGCATGTTTTCTGGAGTGAATCACATTACACTATCTACAGTAGCATTCTGGTGGATGAATCTGAGTTTGGCAGATGCCAATGTGGTCTGCGGCTTTTTGGCGTTTTAAATATATAATCGCTGTATTTGCGTCTTTGTGTGGGAGGGTGTTGTCCCCGTGTGCGATATGGGAGCGCATGGCCCTGCACTTAGTGCACAGGTGTAAAATTATCCTCGACCCTAGCTGACGCTGGGAGCTGCTGATTGCCCCAGCTGTGCCACGTCCCCATTTTAAGAGGGTAGAACAAGTGCAAAAGAATCAAGAATTGAGAAAAAGAAGAGAGCAGAGGTTAAAAGGTGGGAGAAGAAGCAGGTATGAGAAACAGAGAAAACAAGCCAGTGAGCAGAGTGGAAGCAGGTGGACGGGAGTAGAGCTCCACGGTAGAGCGAGTGGCCATCGCTCAGCAGGGGGCTGTGGGTTGCTCCTGTTGAGCATCTTTGGGAACAGGAACGAATACTATGCTCTGGAGGTGCCTTTGAGACGCCAGCGGTGGAAGTATAGAGCGCCCGTGCTGGGTGGAGACTGGATTAGCAGCGGTTTGGGTTGTGCAGGGCTTGGGGTTGCCTGAGGATGGCATGGGGTTGGCGGTGGGGTGACACGGCCCAGATGAGAATGATGTCTGCACTTGCTGGTTGACATGTATCTGGCTTCTCCTATTCGGACATCGCAGCCTGGAGAGACGTCGACCAGCAAGTGCAGACAGTTTTAAAGAAAGGCAGCAGGGCTTGGATGGATTTTTAATGAGTTTCCAGCACTGTGTTGTTTTAATTGATTTTTCTATTTTTTGATTTTAACCTCCCATATGCACTTCGTTTTATGGATTATTTATTTATTGATTTTTTTTTAGCACTACAATATTTGGATTTGATTTTTTTTTTAATAAAAGCACTGAGCACTTTGCATCTTCCCCTTGCTTCAGGTGTGTTATGTCCTCATCTGCCATCATCTCGATTACGGTACTAACAGTGTCGGGTTCAAGAGGCTCCCAAAAGCGAAGAGGGAGTAAGGAGCCAGCCTGCACTGTCACAGCCAGGAGAACGCTAACTTGTACAGTGCATAGTGCCCACTGTAAAGTTTGGTGGAGAAGGGCTAATGGTCTGGGGCTGTTTTTCAGGGTTTGGGTTAGGCTCTTTACTCCCAGCAAAAGGTACTGTTAATGCTCTGGTATTCAAGGACATTTTTGACAGTTGTGTGCTTCCAACTTTGTGGCAGCAGTTTGGGGAAGGCTCTTTTCTAGTCCAGCATGACTGTGTCTGGTTCATAAAGACAAGGCTTGATGACTTTAGTGTGGACAACCCTTGAGTGGCCTGCACAGAGCCCTGACCTCAATCTTACCAAACACCTTTAGGATTTATTGGACTGCACTGATCTCCTAGTTCAACAAAAATAGCTGACCTCACAAATGCTCTTTTGGCTGAATGGGCACAAATTTCCACAAACACACTTCAAAATCCTGTGGACAGTGTCACACACGTACACATGGGAGGTAGCTAAAGGGCCTGAGTAATGATAGTTCCATGCCTGTGTATGACGTTAATCTGCATCCAGCCCTGCATGTAGGTCCTCCAACCTGCAGGGAAAAACCTGGGGGTTGGTGGCAGAATTGGCACTCCGGCCACCATACAAAAACCTCACATTGTTCCACTCCATCTGAACTAGTGTGGTGCTGAGGTGTCACCCATTGCATGGCTGCACTTGGGTCCTAATCTGAGATCCTGAGCTGGTTTGTCATGTGGTGGGTGCGGCAATGTGCTGTATCAGCGTGTGCTCCTAACCTCCGCCTCCTCATACCAAACCAGGGGGTTGCGAGGTGCACTGACTTTCTCTCTCGATCCTCCATTCACAGGAAATCCCACATGGTTCTGGTGTCCATGAAGATGTCACTTCCGGCAGCCGTTATGACATCGCTTCCTGTTCAGGTGCCCATGATGTCACTTCTGGTCTCAGCCTTTAAAGCTACTATTTCTACATACCTAAAATCGGTTCTGTTTTGGACTCTGACCTGGAACAATGAAACAAATTTACCCATTTGCAGCCAGGGCATAATATATGGGTGGCTGCCCCAAACCTTGTGACAATAGTTTTCCCAGAAGACTGGAGGCTGCAATTAGCTGCAAAGGGTCTGGGACCTCTATATGAATTCCCATTATTTTGGAATGAGATGTACAACATCCCTTGTATGTCTGATGGTCAGGTGTCTACAAATGTTTGGACATATAGAGTAAAAGAGACAAATACATTATTAGATCCTTTGATGAAGGTTAATAAGATTGCATAGTCACGATATTTCAAACCTTTTTATTAGAATGAAAATCTGTCACAAATATTTATTAAGAAGACATTTCTGTTAGACTGCACCCATCCTTTGTAGGAACAGAGAGAAAAGGCTTTACAGTGATCCCTCGCTATATCGCGCTTCGACTTTCACTGATTCACTCCATCGCGGATTTTAAATATAAGCATATCTAAATATATATTGGTGTTTAGTTGGTTTGCCCATTTGATTTCATATAAGGGACGCTATTGGCAGATGGCTGAGAAGCTACCCAATCAGAGCACGTATTACGTATTAAATAAAACTCCTCAATGATATACGATATATTTACCCGCGCGTTGCTTTGCATACTTGAAAGCCCGAACAGCACATATTGATTTTTGAATGTTTGCTTTTCTCTCACTCTCTCTGACATTCTCTGCTCCTGATGGAGGGGGTGTGAGCAGAGGGGCTGTTCACACACTGGCCTAGAGGATACGGACGCTCCTCTAAAAAATGCTGAAAGACTACCTTCACATTGCTCCCTTTCTTGCAGCTGGTTTGTCCGGCGGTGCTTCGCATACTTAAAAGCCCGAACAGCCCTATTGATTTTTTGATTGTTTGCTTTCCTCTCTCTCTCTCTTTGACATTCTCTGCTCCTGATGCACACTCCTTTGAAGATATGTTTGCATTCTTTTAATTGTGAGACGGAACTGTCATCTCTGTCTTGTCATGGAGCACAGTTTAAACTTTTGGCTAAAGGGTGTTATTTCATGTCTAGAGGGCACTAATACTGTTAAAACACGTATTTAGAAGGTCGTAAACAGGTTTTCTATGCTCTAACTGCGAAAATATTCGATTTATAAATAAAGAATCCTACTTTGTGGAAATTCATTTATCGCAGTAGAGTCTGGAACGGATTAACCGCGATAAATGAGGGTTTACTGTATAGGGTTTTAAGTGTGTGCTAGAATACCTTTCATTAGGAACTTCATCTATGGTTCTGTATGCAGATTTTTCTTACTTTCAATTCAATTTATGTCACTTCTCCCGTAATACTTTTTGAGTTGGACCTAGCGCATGGGTACATATCCACAGATGTTTATGTCACCATTCCTCATACTTGTAGAGCAGTCAGACAGGTATCTCATTCCAGATTGTGTTATTGCAAATGTAGGCTACCTGGTGTGTCCTGAAGAGGAATGGGCCGACAGGTTTGGGTACTATTTGGGACCCACTCGATCTTTAGAGAACAGGCATGTGATGATTGTGAGTCAGCAAACATCCTGCATGGAAAAGTTAAACAGAGTCACATATAGCATGCTTTCTATTTCATGGGTATGATGTCTACATAGGTTTACTTTATTGGCCTCTCTGTAGAAGTAAATATTATGTCCCTGGATTTGTATTTCAGTTTGTGGTGTCGGTTTACAAGTTCTTGATTGGGAAAGCAAAGACTAAATCTGACTGAGATGTGTCAGCTGCTTCAGACTACATGCATCAATGACGGCAGATATTAAAATACCCACTTAGCCCATACAAGAGCACAAAGCAGGTGCCAGGGATCAGTTCACCACTTGGGACAGTCGCTCTAGGAAAGCTAAACCCTTACATTGTCATTGTTAGAGCACAAACAGCAGAGCTGCACTGAGTCACTACAGAAAAGACAGGCAGATCCAAAAGAACCAAGAGAGAAGAGAAATAACTTACATGTACTGTAAATGTTATAGGAAAGACAAACCTAGGGTCAAACAGGCAGACATTACATGATAGACTGGCATAAAAGGGACAGAAATTTAACAAGTCAGATTTTAGTTGACACACCAGTATGCTGTGACTGGGCTGCATGGTCTGTTGATTTAGTTGAGTTGTTTTATTTCTAATTTTGTGGAATAATTTACACTGATATTATGAGTAATGACAAATACGGCATAAGAGTGGTGTAATTTTCACCTGTCCTGTGCCTCTTCGCTTTCTACAGTAGGAGGAAACCCTCAGAAAAAAAAAACATTTTATTAGATCATTTATCAAACTTGTAGCAATACTACTTTGTTTACATTAAACTAAAATATAAATTACTCTCACTGGCAGATGATGATCTAGCCTTACTGAACAGCTAAGCAAACAGGATTTACATAAAGAACAGGAGATGTGTGGTTTATTCGATGGATAGGAAATAGGATAATTTTGCGTCAAAGCTTTCTTTACTGATTACAATTTGAAGGATGGACCTCCTACATACCTCACAGTAGTATCGTAGGACTCAGGATGGATGCAAGTCTGGTCTAGTGGGTTGAACTTTGGAGCAGAGCTTGAAGTGGCAGCCTTACTCTTCTTGGAGGATGCTTTGCTAGTTGACTCTTCAGTGCTTGTTGCTTCTCCGTACGGCTGACTGCCACTGTTGAACAACAGACCAAGAGGAAATGTAATTTAAGACGGAGCTCGGAGTGATACAGAATTCACTTGTAAGAGACCAAACAGAATGTGTTCCCAAATGATCTTAAAGATGTCAAATTATTTTTCTAAAATTGTCCCCCGCTTAAAAAAAAAATGAAGGCAAAGATAGGCTAATCATGAAGGGGTAAAGTGGTGAGCCAATGCTGTAAACATCTTTCACACAATGAATTTGAGGAAATTGTCAAGCTAGCTATTACAGAAATTCACTCACCCACAATTATTAGGGAAGCCTGTTAATTCCTTGATGTTGTCAACATATAATAAGTAAGTATGTGCCATGAGGTCCATGTTGAACAACATCAGGTTTTTTGCTGCTGGTGACACATTTGCTCTAGTATTCATTTTTTATTTATTACTTAATTTATTAAACACCAATAATCTAATTAAAATTACTATTTTAGAGGAACAATGTATTAAAACTATAAAAACAGATTACAGATTAAACATAAAATACACACAGAGCGCGCTAAAAAAATAACTTAGTTCCTATTCCAAATATCAATAACGCATATAGTATTCATCTCTGCCCCTCTGAAACATTAAATATGGCACTATTAAATGTTAGAGCTTTAACTAACAAAACGTTTTTTATCAACGATCTTATTAGTGATAAAAAAAGATTTTATTGCACTAAGTGAAACGTGGCTTAGCTCAGAGGCGCGGCTGTTTTAATCGAATCTGCCTCCGGATTACAGTTTTACTCGTGCAGACCGCCAAGGAAAAAGGGGGGTTTGGCAAACATGTACTCGAGCCAGTTAAAATGTAAAGATGTCAGTTTTGGTAAGTTCAAGTCCTTTGAGTATCTCGCCGTTGTTATCCATGGAGATTCTCAAGTTCTAGTATTATCCGTGTATAGACCTCCAAAATTCAACGCGTCTTTTTTTGAGGAATTCTCTGACTTAATGTCAATTTTAATTACTAACTATGACACACTCCTAATAGTTGGCGACTTTAATTTTCATATAGATAATCAGTGTGATCTAAAAGTAAAAGAATTTATGAACCTCCTGGATTCTTTTGATTTGAGACAACTCATAAATCAGCCTACACATAAAGCAGGTCATACGTTAGACTTAGTGATTACTAAAGGACTGAAAGTTGATATAAAACAGATCATTGATATTGGTCTATCAGACCATTTTCTTCTACTTTTAATATAGAAATAATGATAAAAACACTCATGAGAAGCATATTGTTAAAAACGCTTCTTTGACTCATCAGCAGCTTTAAAACTTACAAACATTCTAAGCAATCAGTCCGTTTATAGTGCCAACTATAATAGCGAGGATAATGTAAATAGTAAGGTGGAAAGATTTAATACTAAAGTGAGAGCTGCTGTTGACATAGTTGCACCTGAAAAGACAGTGAAAAAATCTTCTAGCATTGTTATACCATGGAAGACCCAAAGAGTGTCTGATTTAAAGAGAACATGCCGTAGAGCTGGCGTAAATGGAGGAAGACTAAACTTACTATCCACTATGAAATATTAAAAGTTAAAATAACAGAATACAATAACACTGTCCGTCTTGAGAGGCTGCTATTTCTCTAAGATTATAAATAACAATGCTAGTAATCCCAGAGTCTTATTTTCACAATTGATGCTACTAAACCCAGGTAACTCAAAGGAATGCCTCCTAAGTACTTCCAGTAAAACCTGTGAGGCTTGCTGTATTTTTCAATCAAAAATTAATGATATTAGAAATAACATAGTATATCTCCCCAACACTAAGGATCCTCCTAAACCCCAGCATCCTGTTATAAACAAATTAAACTCTTTCACTAGGATAGATTTACCTGATTTACAAAAATATCTCAATTAAAACCCTCCACCTCGTCCTTGACCCAATACCAACAAGGTTTTTCAAAGAAGTATCAGGCGTGCTAATTGATAATGTTCTTGACATAGTAAATTCGTCATTAGATATGGGGTCTTCCCAGACTGTCTTAAGACTGCTGTAGTTAAACCCCTACTTAAGAAACATAATCTTGACCCTCGCTCTTGAAAATTTTAGACCCATCTCTAACCTGCCTTTCTTAAGTAAAGTTCTGGAGAAGGCAGTCATTATGCAGTTAAATGACCACCTCAATAAACATGCTATTCTTGATAAATTTCAGTCAGGTTTTAGAACAAATCACAGCACAGAAACTGCACTCGTTAAAGTAGTAAATGACTTGCGGGTAAATGCAGACAGAGGCCATTTATCTGTTCTCATCCTCTTAGATCTGAGTGCTGCATTTGACACCATTGATCACAATATTCTTAGAAATCGCCTTAGTCAATGGGTGGGCCTCTCTGGCAGTGTCTTAAATTGGTTTGAATCCTACCTGACAGGGAGAAAATTTTTGTTAGTTGTGGTAATTACAACTCAAGACACATGATATCCAATATGGTGTTCCACAAGGCTCTATCCTGGGTCCCTGTTATTCTCAATCTACATGCTTCCGTTAGGTCAGATTATCTCAGGGCACAACGTGAGCTACCACAGCTATGCTGATGACACACAGCTGTACTTATCAATAGCACCTGATGACACCGATTCTATTGATTCACTAACACAATGTCTGACTTGTATCTCAGAATGGATGAATAGTAACTTTCTCAAGTTAAATAAAGAAAACTGAAATCTTAGTGATTAGCAATAATGGATACAATGAGGCTATTAGAAATAAACTGGATACATTAGGATTAAAAGTCAAGACGGAGGTAAAAAGCTTAGGGGTAATTGTTGACTGTAATCTGAATTTTAAATCACATATTAATCAGATCACTAGGACAGCATTTTTCACTTAAGAAACATAAGTAAAGTTAGACCTCTTATATCACTGAAAGATGCTGAGAAATTAGTTCACGCGTTTGTTTTCAGTCGACTAGATTACTGTAACACTCCTCTCAGGACTACCCAAAAAGACATAAATCGTTTGCAACTAGTGCAGAATGCAGCTGCTAGAATCCTAACTAGGAAAAGAAAATCGAACACATTTCTCCAGTTTTGATGTCACTACACTGGTTACCTGTGTCATTCAGGATTGACTTTAAAATTCTGCTTATGGTTTATAAAGCCTTAAATAATCTCGCCCCATCTTATATATCGGAATGTCTGACACCTTATATTCCAAATCGTAACCTCAGATCCTCAAATGAGTGTCTCCTTAGAATTCCAAGAACAAAACTTAAAAGAAGTGGTGAGGCTGCCTTCTGCTGTTATGCACCTAAAATCTGGAATAGCCTGCCAATAGGAATTCGCCAGGCTGATATGGTGGAGCACTTTAAAACACTGCTGAAAACACATTACTTTAACATGGCCTTTTATAATTTCACTTAATCAAAATCCTGATACTCTGTATGTTCAATTCATTATAATAACTATTCATGGTGGCTCTAAAATCTGTACTAACCCCTACTCTCTCTTCTGTTTCCTTTTCCGGTATCCTACTCAAAGCACCGTGATGTTCCAACAATGATGGATAGATTAAAAGCCAGAAGTCTGTATGACCATCAACATCAAGCCTTCCGTGAGAACCCTAAATACAAAGAGGACTGTTTCATTTATGTTAGGTAGAATGCCCAGAGGGACTGGGCGTCTCATGGTCTGGAATCCCTACAGATTTTATTTTTTCTCCAGCCGTCTGGAGTTTTTTTTTTTCTGTCCACCCTGGCCATTGACCTTACTCCTTTTCTATGTTAACTAATGATTATCTTATTTTAATTTCTTATTTTGTCTTTTATTTTTCTATTCTTCATTATGTAAAGCACTTTGAGCTACTTTTTGTATGAAAATGTGCAATATAAATAAATGTTGTTGTTGTTCAAACCACAAAGGAGCACACTAGATCAGAATTTCCCAACCTGTGGGCTGCAGCCAAACACTGGACAAAACTTTTAATGTCAACTAGCCAACATTTTTCCCTGAATGGTACACATTAACAAGTAACAGGTAAATAAATATTCTACTTTTAAATACTGTATGCATAATAGATAAAATGCACATGTATGCATCTATAAAGAACTCAAAACCTGGATGTTTAATACCGAATCAAATGCAATGTCTATTTGTCTTTATAATCGGTAATCCCGGCTTGTCTGATTTTCATATGTTTGTAGAAATTTGGGGTAAGTGAAGGGAGTGCAGAGAAGAACAGGCTTTAGTTTGCTGGTGACTGATTCGACTAGAATTTCCGTGCATTCTGTGCACACGTCTACTGCACAAGGCAAGGTGAGCTTTTCTGCAATAGTGCGCACTTTCATAAATTTAATGTGTAACGAGACGATGTCCTGAGGTAAGGGCCTGCTAGTTTGTGGTTCAAACGCACTTTAATGTTTTTTTTATTTAAAAAAAATTGAATAATTTCCTACTGCATGTAGCATGCTTTGTGTCCAAATGTCTTTATAGTTTGAAAGGCTTCATGCTTTTGTTTGGTAGTGCCACACTGCAGATTATGCATAACAGCCGTTGCTTGCCACATTTGACAGTAAAAGTAAATCTAAATCTCAGAAAATCTGGGTTGTACTGTGCATTTTTTTTTTTAACAATCCGGTTTGGTACAATTTTTTGGGAGGCTGACATGGAATTGGAAGAGTTTGGAGTATGTGATGCTATTTCAGGAACTTAACCTGTTTCATTGTAACTTGTAACGATTTTTTCCGCTACACTTCACTAACTTTAGACTGAAAAATTATACTGATGATTGCAAGTCAACCTCAAACTGCCTTCAATCCCTTCCCACAGCGCCGAAAGATGATTTATAATAATAAAAGCGATATTAACTAAACCACACAGAGAAAAAATGCAACAACAAAAAAATTATAATTAATACATTTTTACAACACCCCCACTTCCAATATATAAAAGGAACACAAAGCATAAAATTATATATCCAAGAATTTCCGCTACGTCCTATCGATTTAGTCTTTTTTCCCCGTTTTCCTATTTCCCCATAGTTCAGTTCCTTAGACATGCCAATCCCAGAATAAAAGATTTACGGCTCACACTGTTTTCGAACTCTTTCACGGTAATCTCAGTGTATCCGGAATCGTCGAGGTGGCCACCCCAGACTGCAATGGACTTGTGGTGCTCCCCGACAACAAATCTTTCTCCTGGATTTAGATGGGTCATGTCCTTTCCTCCTTCACCATAAAAACTTGGGCTGTCTTTTCTTCCTTCTCTTCCTGCCTTTTCGCACCCCTATTTACAAAGTATGTCTGCTTCCATGGCACTCCCGGAAATCGCAAATGACAGCCCTGTACCTCCCAAAAGGTCCTCTCTATCCAACCCACCTATCTTATCTTCCGTATTTTCAAATGACAATGGGATTTTACATAGAGAGAAAAGAAAAAAAAACATATACATTTTTATGTGGCAATGCTACATAATTCCCCACCCTAAGCCTCTCTCAGTGTAGGGCTTGAGGTTAACCACATTTACTGTCTCTACAGTAATCCCTCGCTACATCGCGCTTAGACTTTCGCGGCTTCACTCCATCACGGAATTTAATGTAAGCACATCTAAATATATATCACGGATTTTTCACTGGTTTGCAGATTTCTGCGGACAATGGGTCTTTTAATTTATGGTACACGCTTCCTCAGTTTGTTTGCCCAGTTGATTTCATACAAGGGACGCTATTGGCGGATGGCCGAGAAGCTACCCAGTCAGAGCATGTATTACGTATTAAATAAAACTCCTCAATGATATACGATATGCTTCCCACGTGGTACTTCGCACACTTCAAAGCTCTAACAGCCCATATTGATTTTTGATTGTTTGCTTTTCTCTGTCTCTCTCTGACATTCTCTGCTCCTGTCGGAGGGGGTTTGAGCAGAGGGGCTGTTTGCACAGAGGCTGTTTGCTTAGAAGATATGGACGCTCCTCTAAAAAATGCTGAAAGACTACCTTCACATTGATTCCTTCATTGCGGCCGCTTTATCGCGGTGCTTCCCATACTTAAAAGCCCAAAAGCCCTATTGATTTTTGCTTGTTTGCTTTTCTCTCGCTCTCTCTCTCTGACATTCTCTGCTCCTGATGCGCGCACTCCTTTGAAGAGAAAGATATCTTTGCATTATTTTAATTGTGAGAAAGAACTGCCATCTCTGTCTTGCCATGGAGCACAGTTTAAACTTTTGACTAAAGGGTGTTATTTCATGTCTGGAGGGCTCTAATGATGTTAAAAAACGTATTTAAAAGGTCGTAAACGTTTTCAATGCTCTAACTGCGAAAATATTAGATTTATAAATAAAGAATCCTACTTCGTGGAAATTCATTTATCTGTCTGGAGCAGATTAATCGCGATAAACGAGGGTTTACTGTATAACTGTGCGGAGAATATTTATAAACAGTGTGGGAGAGTTTCTAAGGGCTTAAAATATATAAAAATAACCATACAAACATATGGTTTCTACTTCGCGGATTTTCACCTATCGCGAGGGGTTCTGGAACGCAACCCCCACGATCGAGGAGGGATTATTGTATTTTCTTTTCTGGTTCTCTACCCTTTTGTATGTGGTAATTGTTGGGCCCGAGTTGTTTTATGATCAAAGCTGGTCCTGTCCACTTAGGCGCGAGCTTAGAAGAATACTTTTTACTGGCATCAGAGAGATGGTGAGCCCTAACCCAGACCAGATCACCTACTGAGTAGTGCACTTTACTACGGCGGGCATTCTAATACCTGGCATGTCTGGCCGTCACCCTCACAAACCTCATCTGAACGTCCCCCTTAAATCGATCCAGGGTGGCAAGTGTATTATATTGAGGCGCTTCAGGTAAGGGAGTTGTTATTAAACGATCAAGTGGGCCCTTTACCTCTCGTCCTAAGGCTACCATGGCCGTCATCTGCTTGTAACTGGACTTAATGTCAGTCATTTCATTTCTCCAGTATGCAAGAGCAAAATGTGCCTTTCACTGGGTGCAGAACTGATATCAGCAATCAGTAGCCCCCCTATAACATTAATCATTTTTAACTTAAACTGATGATCCATGGTGTCCAGTGACCAACTGCTGCAGATAAAAGAATGGTATGGATGAAAAACTGTAAAACAAAAAAACAGGTTCTACAAACTAACCAAGTAAGATACTTCATCTACTGAGCCTCGCCCACATCAGTGTCTGGATATTTTGAATAAATGTCTTGTGATTATTTTCTGTTTCAACTGACATGTCAAGTATTAAATTTTGTACATAAATAAGAAAGCCTTCTAAATTATTGGGAATTATACCAGGCCCCTCAACCAGAAGAATTATCAAGCTGGTTTTCAGTGGAATGCTTGGGTTCCAGTTTTGTTCTGCTACCCTATAATTTACCCCAAAATGCCTGGGTTAGATTGTATGAGTGAAAGAGACTTTAGATTCTCCTTTGTCCTCCATTAACTGATCTTAAGCACTTTCTAGCCGAAATCACCCCATGGAGATACACCTTAGTTCAGATGCCTGTTTGCCTCTGTGGTGTTAAATGGATTAATACATTTATAGGCACCCTCCGAAGGAATCCATGGACAAGGAACTGTAAAATATTACAATAAACAAAAAGGTGCAATTAACTCTTATCGCTGAAGATTTATCTTGTAATTGACTCTACTGACATGCATTTTATTGTGGCATGATTTGTGAAGCAACCAGTGATAGCGAGTTCAGTGAAGAGATCCGTATTAAAAAAAAAAAATGTGAATGTGTGAATGATGTAGCATAGATAGCGTAAGGAGATAAGCTAGAACAAGCAATTTATATTCATGTTAGCAATACAGAAGCTAACAATGTGTTACTTTTAAAACTGAATGGTGTATTAAATTGATCCAGGTTCATTTCAGTGTGCACAATCAACAGTATGCATTAACAAGGTACAGTATTTTATAGTGCATTTCCAAACTGAAAAACTCATCCACATAAACAAAAGGACAAATGTCTGTGTGTGTGGGCGAGTGTTTATATATCTTTCCAGTTGCCATGTCTCTGTCATATGGAAGTCATAAATTCAGTGCTAATATTTGCAAATCGTCAACATTCAATGCATTTTACTACTGCTTGCATAACAAAATGCACTCCAATAGATGGTGCACTGCAAACAGATTTCAACTTGTCTTAGATGGGTAGCAGAGCTAGTAAAAACAATTTAACAAAATTTGTAATGTAATTACAAATAGCACTGCAGTTTTTGACAGCCACCGAAATGACCATGGGAAGGACTTGGTATCAACTTTACTGTAGAACAGTGAAAGGCAACCTTTTCGAGTTGCGGCGCACTAAGTCCAAAAATTTTCTTTCGCGGCGCACCTGAGGGACTGCCCATAAATAAAGTCGTGACGACACAATCTATGGACAATCGCCAATAAAAACAGTTCATTTTACAAGTTTAAAAGACATAATAAAGGAATCAAAGGATAAATCTTAAATTTAATTAACGTGAACATTGAGATTGTTTTTCAGCACATATGAGATTGATGCGAGGATCAATTTTCGAAAGACAGACGCGCATTTCCTTGTCGATCATTTGAAGTCTCTCGCGTTTCTTAGACTTCATTTCCGTAAGTGTTCTGTTATCTGTTTTTCCAACATAAAATATATATATTTTTTTAAACATTATCTTTTTAATCAACCAAAAGTTCAAAAACACTAGCAATTTTAAATATTTTACAAAAGTTTTCGCGCTGCCCCTAGAAAATTCCACATCGGTTGCCCGTCAATGCTAGAAATACAATAAATAAATAAATAAGAAAGCTGAAAAACAGAAAAGAAAGACAGAGTTAACTTCAGAGAGCTAATGAGCATTTCTAGAAAAAATAATATATGCATAAAAAATACTTTTTAAAGTACTCGTAAAATAAAAGTGTGGGCGCATTTCATCAATCAAAATCTTAGCAAAAGCGCCCACGCTTTTATTTTACGAGTGATGTATGACAGACTTATTTTTTAATTTTTAGTACACTTTTTAACTTAATATAAGCGTGGTTTTAAAAAGTTTTTTTATATATGTATATTATTTTCAACTTCTTAGTCTTGGGTTTGTTTTAGTATAATTTTGTTATCAATATTTTAACACTTCCTTTAATATTTCTAGCCATTACTAGCACCATCTATTGGTGAAATCTTGAACTATTCTTCATATGAAAATTTCATTTCTTAATTAACATGGATTAATTGATCAATTAGTGAAACGGATTATTGATTCACGTATTGTCATCGGAAGTGAGTAAATGTGCAAAATTTCAAGTCATCTGGACAATAGGAAGTGGGTTAAATATCGATTACAAGATTTGTACCAGACAACAAACAGGTGAAGTTAAAAGATAAAAATAATCTGACAATAAAGTTTTAAAACCATGAGAAGTCCAGCATCAGAAGATACTATATTGTTTCATGGGTTTATAGCAGAAAAACAAAATAAACACTCTTGAGTATTTACATCGAGAGATATCGAGCATAAAAGATGGGAAAGCAGTAGCACATTAATTTACATTTTAATTAGGAAATGTACAAAACACCTTTCATCAGAGGAAATAAGCATGTGGTAAATATAGTGTTAAAAGAAGCGGGACACTATAAATAAAGTTTACTGATAGTAACTTTTCAGACCGTATTCTGACGCAACTTAAGTAACCTTTGCAATTTAATTAATAACAAAATATACTCTTGATGTTTTAGAATCATGCCCATTATTTCAGTGTAAAGGCATACAAAATTCTAAACGTGCAGGTAGAAGACAACAGGTGTCGGAAGAATTACAAATAGTATTATAGAAACAGTGAATGACTCCACAGTACTGTGCCATTCTCCACTACATCTCAGCCCAGGCCCTAATGACTTTAACTGCTGATTTGTTTTAGCCCTGTTACAGAAACTGTGATACCTTTTACATTTTGGGGCTTCAACAAACATATACCCAACTAATTTAATCTTACTTTGCTTGGAATAAAAAAAAAAAGAAAAGCTGACTACCATTACCCGTGGATCAGCCAGTTCGGTTGTCTGATTCATTTATATTACTATACATTGTACTAAGGTTAGCCACACAATGGCGTGTAACTCCATTTGTTTTTCTGAATAGAAAATAAGCATTAAAAGGTATTGAAAATGACACTAGCTAAACTGTTTTAGTGTACGAGCAGAGTGCTTTCTGTAAAGTTTGGAAACATGTTTTCCTAAAGAGCACCATCAAACATACACTGTAGCAATTAGGGAATCCATTTCCAGGCTCCCAATTACCAGGAACCCGGACATTTTTCTGCTGTAATTCCCGGATGAACGGGAACGGCCAAGCTCATATATATAGTGTGTTAAAAGTGTAAAAATCGATCAAGAAATAACAGAGTTATAGTTGAAAATAATCAAGTGGCATGGTTTTTTGGCCCACGGTGTAGTGTGTTGTCGATTAATTCAGTCAACAACAGACCAGCAGCAGTCAGTATCGCGGCTCCGACTAAGACTGAGCACAGTGGACTGGGAGGAGTCTGTACTCTGCAGCTCACGAATGCCGGAACGAGGCAGACTTCATTGACGTCTGTCAGACAAAGGCTTTGAACAGCAACTTGAAATTGCAATGCGTCAGTCTGCTGAATCCACATTATCAAGAAACTTGCCATCACAGAATGATGACAAGAAAGTGGATGCATCAGTAAAAGCTGAAATGGCGGTGTTTCAGAGCAACGGCAAGCACAGGCGTGGTTTAGAACAAGTGTATCAGTAGCTGATGACTGTGCCGCCTACTTCAGTGGAGGTACAGCGTGCTTTCTCAGCGGCTGGCGTACTCTGCACGAAGATGCGCTCTCGCCTGGACGACCGCACGCTCAACACATTGTGCTTTTTACGCTCTTATTACCACAACTAACTAGATACATGTACTTAGATGACAGCATGAACTGCTTGTAGTTAAGGTTAGTCTGTTATTAGTGTCAACATATTGCAGTAGTTCTAAAACCTTTCACATGTGAGATGCCCGTGCACTGTGTCGTCCCCGGGAGCCCAGGAATGAATTCCCTAGTAGTAATATATACATTTTATGTTTCTTATTCAAACATGGGGAATATTTATAATAACAATGTTTTAGAAACACTTCCATATTTTCTTGGATCAACAAATAACCATTTAATTGATCTTTTAATGACCATTTAACAAACCATCTTATGGTTAATGGTTGTCTTCTTTTTAGGTTTTTGATTTATATTTATTACTATTATGAAAAGTAAGCTAAGTTATTGTGATTACTGTGTCTTTGTTCATATCAATCTTCCCAAGCCCTAACTCCAATGAGGAACATCCACAAAGACTTACACGGCCACACCTGACAATTACTATTCCACAAAGACCCCCACCTATCATGTGATCAGAGATTCTCTGTCTCACTCTCCCTCAATAATTATATAAAAAACACACTTCAGCAATAAAGCTCTTAGATTATTTATGTCCCAATTAACGCTAATTACAAGCTGACATCCTGGTAAAATGATATCATGTCCAACTGGGAATAAATCTCAGTTCAAATATTTGAACTTGTTTGCAGTGAATTTGCTTCCCAGAGCTCTGTATCCCATGTGGCCTTAACCAGTGGCTTTTTAGACAGTTACTGAACTTGCAATTGTTACTCCTAATTAGGCCCTCCCGGCTGGATTCTTAATTACTTTTCTGCTCCCTTCCAAGCCCTGCAGGGAAGCCTGAGACGCTCTAGACTCCCTTTACAATTCAGCAGTAAAATAGAAAGAGACAAATCTCATAATTCCATGCTAAACAGTCCTCAAGTAGTGCTTATTGTTAGAAGGATCATATCTGACGAGAGGCTTCATTCATTTCTGGAATATAGACTGTGAGGTCAGAAAGCTAAAATGAAACTTCTTACCTGCAAGTGTTCCTTAAATTCTCAGGATTGATTCTTATAAAGCCCGCACACTGTTGGAAGCTGGTTGGCCCCACTCCTTTCACCTTTTTCAGTTGTTCCCTGTTTATGAATGGTCCATTTTTTTCACGCCATTCAATAATATTCTTGGCTCGTCCTGCATTCAGTCCTGCAATATGTCTGAGAAAAAGGAAACCAATATTGCATATCTTGCTTTTCTACTTTCAGCTTTCGATGAAAGGTGTTTCGATGTTTGCATGTGACAAACTTCAATACAAATCACATGAAAGTAACAGAACCTTTGACTAGCTGGACATGAAAAGCTCCTATATAATATAATGCATAAAAAAACACTTAAAATACTATTTAAATATGACAAATCTCGCTAGTAGGGAAATTGTTAATAGGATACATGTGCTACTAATTCGATTATGTTAAAATATACTGAGAGGCTTACAATGCTGAATTGATTCTGTCAGGTTTTGAAGGGCAGTCATTGCTTTTCAATATACAAACAAAATTTATTTCAAAAGAGTACATGGCCAAGCTCCAGCACAAAATCATGACCACTATAAAAGTGACACACACAAAATGCACTTGAACAGCACAATAAAGCCGTGAGGATCAGTCAGTTAGGTTAGATTGGGGAGCATGCACTAGTACAGAGCGTTGCCGCACCCACCACACAATGAAACATCTCGGGATCCCGGTTGGCAACCCCCAAAGAAGACACGCGGTCCAGTCCCACCCTCTGGAAATGACCCCCTATCTTCTGCAGCCAGGTGTTACGTGGGCACCCCCCCCCCTGGCCTTCAACAATAAAGGATCCTGTGAATCAGATCATCCTCGGGGAATCGGGCAACACTGCCGAAGTGCCGTAACTGATGCTCCCTCACAATGCAGGTAATGCGCTTCATTCGGGACTCCGTGAGAAACACAAAGTCAAACCAGCAGTACCCAAGGATTCTCTGAAGAGACACAGTACCAAAGGAGTCCAGTCTTCATCTCATGTCACTGGATAGCGTCCATGTTTCGCAAGAACATAGCAAAACAGGAAGCACTAGGACTCCAAAGATTTAGTCCTTCGTCCTTTTGCATAGATATCGAGAGTGCCACACACACCCCTTTCAAGTGACCTCCTGCATAAAAGCCGGCATAAAATGTGTATTGTACTATAACTGCCATCCATTGGTACCTTTCTAAGTATCTTGTAGTAAAGAAAATTACATTACAGAACTGAGTAAGAGATGTAATATGTCTAATCTGTAGGACTAGTCCCTGAACCAGAATCAGTTGTGACAGTTAAACTGCACCATACATCTCAGCTACCCCAGACACCAAGACTCCATTCACTTGCACACTTATAGGATACTATCTGTAACACACAAAATATGTAATCTTATATCCATTATCATAATGGTAAATAATTTTGATTTATCTGTTAAAATTCTCAGTAAGAACTGTAAGGTTTTAACAAAGTATCTGGAACATCAATTTATCCAATTATCTGCATCTTATCTTAATTGCGTTGGCTAGAAAAGCAAAAGCCAGCTTTGGATGTGATTCCTTTTGATCACAAAACACCTTTACGCACAAACCCATACTTGATCACAATGGATGAGTGCAAACGCTGCAATTAATATAATATATCTTTTTGATGTGGAATAAAACTTGACTATTTGGAAAATACTAATGCTGGAACTGGGAAATGTGCTAACAGTATCCCCAAAGCTTTCAGTCAGTAGCACTAATCCATCCAGCACCAGGCAGTTTTTCCAGGTGAAACAGCATACCTCTGTATATTTTTATTCAAATTCTATCAGAAATTGTTATTTCAGGGAAACGTATTTTTCAGTCAGACTAGGACTGTGTGCATGGCAGTGCATCCATTTCTCACATCTGACCAAATTGAATTTAAAAACTGTTTCAATCAATTAGACATGTTCCTTAAAGGCATCGATGGCGTTGGTATTCTTAAAAGAGAGCAGGGGCAACACTAAACTCACCACTCTTCATTATTTTTTTAATAACAGATGGCAGACAGGGAAAAAAAACAGAAGTTCTGGATCAGAATGAAAATGTATTATTTAAAACTTTGCTAAGAAGAATGCTCTTTAAAGCCGTCAAAGCAAGTCATAGAACCACACAGCTCATAATGAAAAGGGAAATGAAAAACAACTGTTCAAGAAACAAACCATAAGTCACTGGATTATGTGGGACATTTCCACAACCATTCAAACAATGCAGATTGGAAATCAGCTTTCAAAGAATGGCTAATGTTGTGCACACAGGTAAAATGATGTCTAAGCCTGTTGCTTCCCTACAACTGGCAAAACAACACAAGGCGTATTTGCCCCAAGTGAGACGAAGACTAAACAGAGTCTGTGTGATCCCATGCCATGCAATTACTACCAGTGGAAGGCATTCACCATACCTCATCAGCGTCTCTGAGCAGATGTTAATGTCAACTCCAACGAAACTGACACATTCCTCCACCACACTGGCCAAGGCAGCTTTCAGGAGGGCCTGTGACACATCATGCTGCAAAATCAAATAAACCTTAATACACATGAATATATATGTTATATTAACTTTTTAAATATCCTGCACAAGTACATTTGATCATGTTCATAAAGGGACATTAGCTCTCTTCAGTCCAGTGGTTCTTTACTTCAGTTGCTGACCCACTTAACCACCAAATACTGGACTTCAGAGGAAATAAAAGAAGATCTAGTAAGTAAAATGTCTGAAACCAAAGCCTTCATGCCGATTCCTAGTATGTCTACATCAGCACTGCTTATATGCATTCAGTGTTTCCCAGTGAATCTCCAGGTTGCCGAACTTTACACTGTGTCCCGGAGTCTTCTTATCTCCTACATTGCCACAGCCCTGTGCAGATATGGGACTCCTCATTGTGTACAAACAAGGACACCTCAGAAAGTAAAGGTAATCTGAAAATTCCACGGTAACTGCAATGGACAGAAGCTGATACAATACAACACAAAAACACATGGGGGACTGAAGTGAGCTGGAAGAGGGGTGTCCAACTCCGGTCTTGGTGGGCTGCACTGGCTGCAGGTTTCTATTCTAACCATCTCCTTAATTAGTGAGTCGTTTTTGCTGCTGATTAACTTGTTTTACTTTAGTTTTTAATTGCTGCGACTCAGACCGCTTAGTCGTTTCTTTTTCCTTAATGAGTTAATGACCAATAATGTGACACAAAACAAGCTGCCAGCTAACCAGAAAATCAAGAAAGGTGAAGGTCTCAGTCATGTTCCTCTGCTCAGCTCACCAAAACATCTTGACGGTGGTCTTAGAAAAAAACAGAAAATCAACAGTCTGCTGTGGCAGAATGAGAGCAGCTACAAGTCCTGATATTCAATAACAGCAAGAATCGGCTTCTCATAAGAAACTGGTAGGAGTGAAATTGGCTGGAGTTTGATGTTCCAGTTTAGCTGGTCATCTGTTGGTTCGTTGTACATCTCATTTCTGTTTGGCTGCCATTTAAATGAAGAAACGAATCAATTCAGAGGACTGAATCCTTTAAAATGAGTGGAAAAGGAGTTAATTAGCAGTGAAAACTGCTCGCTGATTAGGAAAAGGGTTAGGATGAAAACCTGCAGCCACTGCGGACCGCCAGGACTGGAGCTGGACAACCGCGTTCTAAGGTCTGATGAGAAACTGAGCTTTATGGTCATCAGACTAAATGCCATATTTGGTGTAAACTAAAAACACTGCACATTATCAAGAACACATCATCCCCACTATGAAGTATGGTTGTGGAGGTATCATGCTGTCGGGACGCATCTCTGCTGCAACCCCAGGACGGCTTGTGAGGGTAGATGGTAAAAATGAATGCAGCAAAATACATTAAGATGGAGTCTTTGAGAAGCCTGCGTCTTAGGGAGAAGACTTGCTTTCCATTAAGACAAAGACCCCAAGCATAAAAAGCCAAAGCTACACAGAAAATCACTTAAAAACAACAATGTTAGTGTCTTGGAATGGCTAAGTCAAAGTCTCACACATCAGTTAACATAACATTAACAAATAGCTTCTCATCTGACACAAGGCGGACTTTTTCGTACTGAAAAAACAAGAATGCCAAGATAAAGAATGCCTTATTCTGGTACCTTAATGAGTATAAACATATTAATACCCTAGTGGTCATGGCCTGTACTACTTAACTTCCTCAGGGAGTTCACATCAACTGCCTAAGCCAGCAGCAATTACTGATTAGATATGATGTAGGCATTTCTATCATATTTCAGCTGAAGTTAAATTCTGCTTAATGTATATACTTTTTTTTTTTTTTTTAATCAAAATACCATTTTAGTATGGTTAAGTGGTGTTTAGGGGTTTTCAACACATTTATTGTAAAAGCAGATGAAGCCGTTTGCCATTACGTCAACTCTAAAACATGAAAACGCACTCCAGCCAAGAAATGAATGCTATTCAACTCTCATTAACCAAGAAAGAAAGAAAGGCTGGAGGAGAAGTGTGTGCCTATTTGACAAAATCTAGACAACAGATTATCAGAAGACTTCCTGATTTCTGCTTCTTTAGTCAACAGCCAAGTTTTAATAACGGATTTACATAACATTAAACTGTCTGCACTCTAGCTAGACCGATGACAAGCATTTATTCACAAACTGAGTGCAGAACTTGGTTTGCCATGATATGGACTGCTACAGTTAATATTAGAATATAAAGCATCTTTACTACGGGGACTTGAAGTGGAAACAGAAGGTCTGAAAATAGATGGAGGTATGCAAATGCTGAATATTTTAAGGCATGAAGATCTCCTTACATGAACTTCACTTTCGCTAGAGCAATTTTTTTTTTCCATGTGTCTTTAGCCTGCAATGAATGCTGACATAGCTATACATTAAATAAAATAAGACATCTGAAAAATGTGAAGCAGCAAAAATAAAAGCAGTTTATCAGTGTGTAGGGCATGTGGCAAACTTCAATACAAATCACATGAAAGTAACGGAATCTGAGTGAATTCTTTGCTTTGCTTTGTCTAGCTGGACATGAAAAGCTCCTATATAAAATATCTCTCTATTATAAAAAAAAAAAATCCTGGAGAGAAACAGTAGGGCGACGAGACGTGATCTTCACGATAAGATTACGGAAGACACTTAAAAGACCCACGAGACTAAAGAGATTGACCACAGAGCGTCTTGCGGGGACTTTAAACATGAGACTTTGTGCCAAGCGATTGACCCAGGACCGTCTCGCAATGACGGAGAACATGAGATTCTCGCAGGACACACCCTGCTTACAACCAAATGAGAGGACAGGCAGCAACACACTCAGTCGTATTTTGGCTTTGACCACACGCGGATCCAGGGCTCTCAGCGCATATAAAGCGTATAAGGACAACCTATACTAATAAGAGGCAAAGCACTCACTGACTGACTGACTGACTGACTGACTCATCACGAATTCTCCAACTTCCCGTGTAGGTAGAAGGCTGAAATTTGGCAGGCTTATTCCTTACAGCTTACTTACAAAAGATAAGCAGGTTTCATTTCGAAATTCTACACATAACGGTCATAATGGTCAACAACGTCCACCATGTTGAACTTTCTTATTAATGGCCCCATCTTCACGAAATTTGGTAGGCAGCTTCCCTGCGCTAACCGAAACCAACGTACATACTTATTTTGGTGGTATGATGCCACTGTCAGCCGCCATATTGAACTTTCCAACGTCACTAATTCTCCAAATTCCCGTGTAGGTAGAAGGCTGAAATTTGGTACTTATTTCAGTGGTATGATGCCACTGTCGGCCTCCATATTGAACTTTTCAACAGTCTTTGTTACTTATGGGCCCATCTTCAAGAAATTTGGTACGCGGGTTCCCAACGCTAACTGAATCCTACTTACGTACATATATACGTCCATAGCCTGCAGCTCAGTCACCGTGTGAGGTGGCGCTGGGTCCCCTATCCCAACGCCTCCCATGTTGTTGGCTGCCTGCCTATATAAGGCCGTCCGTCGCTCCGGTCTCTTCATTCCCTTCCTTGCTTCGCCATGGTATTCACGTCTCCCTGCTGATAACTACAGCCTTTTTATTTAATCCACGGCTTCTCCGCTGTTTTATTGTTCATTTATTACGATTATAGTTATTGTGTAGGTATTTTAGACTTACTTTACATTGTTCAGGTACCCATTTCCTTTATCATTCCAACCATACCCGCATTAACATGTCTATCGAGGTGATCACCTTCGATCAAAGAACTGTCACTTACCAAGTGGTTTCCATGCCCGGAGATGGCACCTATCTTTTCCATTCTCTGTGTTACATATTGCGCGGCCATATCAGGCTTACTCTTGATATCCGGAGGAACATTGTGTCTTATGTATTAAATGACTGGGACAGGTTCAAGGTGTGGACTGATGACGGTACAGGAGATAATTAGACTACACAGGAGCACTAGAAGAGTGAAATGCTTAAGCCCTTCACCTATGGTTCTGCATGTGAGTTGATGGCTGCCACTGAATTGTTCGGTTGTCGCTTTTAAGTGTACTGAAATGGCCAAATATTTTACACCTTTCGACAACCGCCAATGCCTCTTAAACATCTTAGATTCACAGGTGACGATTTCAGTAGTGGACACTTTGATGTTTATGAATGTTTAAACTCTCAAAAGCTGGATGTGAAGTTATCGATGAAACCGGTTGTATGATTACAACGCTTGACAGATGCCAAATGTCACTTCAACACAAGTCCTACAAAAAATGTCGTAATTGAAACAAACCATGAAACTCAAACCGATTATGACAGCAGCAATCCAAGCTGTGAGATTTGAAACAAGATTACTGTTCACATGGCCAACTGTACGTTACATGCTCAAGAGTAAGCTCAGCGCACAGCTTGGTCATATTACAACTGGAGGGCCGAACTGACAATGTGTCATACAAAGAGATCCTTAACAAATAATTATTGGTGTATTTTCCCTCAGTTTAAAAAGGTTTACTTTTCTTCTTAATAAAAATTTTAAGGCAGTACTTCGCCGCTGTGAAGCGCGGGTATTTTGCTAGTTGTTTAATAAAAGGATAAGAGGTAATTATGTGAAATACCTGTATAGTGCTCACTATGGTGTAAAGTAAAATTCCAAAATCCTCCCTAGACCACAAATCTTTGGCATAAAAGTAATGTCTTATACAATTAAGCAAATAATCACCACCCCAACTAACAGTGTTCTAACAAAGAAAAATGTCCAAGCAACCACCACATACTAGAGATTTAGTGGCAAGTTTATGCGTAAGTTATACACATTTTTTTTTTTTTGATTCATAGATGGTGCAGAGCAGAAAGAGCATTAATGTGAAAGTGACATATGAAACAGTCGTCATTCTGTAACAACATAGATAATTACATTTACTTTAAGTCCACTTCACCATGAATCCAGGTAAGAAGCAGTACAAGCAAACCCTCACTGACCACTTTTGTAAGCATCAATGAGGTTTTCAAATAATTATCTGCCAAGTTAGTGACTGCATTATGCGTATACAGTGGCAGTTTTATCAGATGTACAGAATATGGTGTAACTGTTGCATGTTTAACCAACAGTGAATACGTTCCTACTCTAATGTGTGCAAATAATGCAATGCAACGATAGGTGCCGATAGATGAAATAAGTGCAACTGTGCAATTCAGAAATAGCTCTGGCAAGACTAAAGATTTATGGGGCACTGAATGAAGAGCACTGTAGTGAGTGCAAGACACTGGGAACAGCCACCCTGCTAGAGTTTCCAAGCAGAAGAGCTTCAAAGGGTTTGTTGATAATTGACTATTCCACAAAAACAAATTGCTTTGGACAGTCTTGTATCATTAAAAACAGACTACTAATAAAAAGGGTAAATAGAGACTGATAGAACAAGTGCAGACTAACAGATGGGCCACACTAACTCCACTAACAAAATGCACAACACATTGTACTTTGTCATGGTAAAGCAACCATCAACCCAAATGAATTTAAGCCCACGCCTGCAACAAATTCGGCCTGTTTCTAGGTAAAATGACAAGCATCATTACGAGCAGGTGAGTATACCAAATAAAATGCACACTCAGTTTACAAATGAAGAAGAACAGAATACCAGAAGAACAGCTACAGCTACAGGCTGTATATAAGAGGCAAGGACAGTAAATAAAATGGATGATATACTGCATACGCCAGTGGACTGACATAGGGCATGACTTTTATGCCATTGTTATGCCAGGTAAATTAAAAAAAAAAAAAAAAGACAGGTTTTTCAAATATTAAAAATTCATTGCTGAAAAATTTTTTCTATATAAAAGTAAAGCAATTATATAAGGAATGAATGCACCGATAAAGAATACTTTTGGAATCCAACAAGTAAACAAAATATGTGAAAGCTGCTTATGGTTTATAAAGCCTTAAATAATCTCGCCCCATCTTATATATCGGAATGTCTGACACCTTATATTCCAAATCGTAACCTCAGATCCTCAAATGAGTGTCTCCTTAGAATTCCAAGAACAAAACTTAAAAGAAGTGGTGAGGCGGGCGGCCTTCTGCTGCTATGCACCTAAAATCTGGAATAGCCTGCCAATAGGAATTCGCCAGGCAAATAAAGTAGAGCAGTTTAAAACACTGTTAAAAACACATTACTTTAACATGGCCTTTTTATAACTTCACTTTAACTTAATCCTGATACTCGGTATGTTCAATTTCCTCAAAATAACTATTCATGGTGGCTCTAAAATCCGTACTGACCCCTACTCTCTTCCTTCTCAAAGCTTCATGATGCTCCAACAATGATGGACAGATTAAAAGGCAGAAGTCTACGTGACCATCATCATCAGGTCCTTCCATGAGAACCCTAAATCCAAAGAGGACTGTTTCATTTATGTTAGGTAGAATACCCAGAGGGGACTGGGCGGTCTCATGGTCTGGAATCCCTACAGATTTTATTTTTTCTCCAGCCGTCTGGAGTTTTTTTGTTTTTCTGTCCCCTGGCCATTGAACCTTACTCTTATTCGATGTTAATTAATGTTGATTTATTTTGTTTTATAATTGTGTCTTTCATTTTTCTATTCTTTAATATGTAAAGCACTTTGATCTACTGTTTGTATGAAAATGTGCTATATAAATAAATGTTGTTGTTGTAGCTTTCAATAGCAAAACAGCACAGTGTAATTACATTCATCATCATATTATTTGACGGAAAAACTTGATTTCATTTCGTTTTAAATGACCAAAAACATGTTAAATTCTCTGATTTTTCAATTTTTGATTAAGACATCACATAGAATTTGCATTGGTAGTAATAATTAAAGTATGTATAGTACATAGTCTCATAAATTTGGGGCCATATACATTTCTCGCTGGAGAACAAAGACCATCTGCTTGCAGTAAAAGTTTAACTTCGAAGACAGCCAAAGCACTGCAAATCAAATATAAATCTTAACCAGAGTACCCCCTGGCATTAAAGATGATGCCAAACAAAAACAATTCACTTGAAAATAAAGCTCTTCACATTATTATATGGCTTAGTATCTTGAACTGACACATAAATGAAGAATCATCAATTAGTAAGTAAAGACTAAAGGTTTACTGGTAGGGATGAGGATAGCCTCAGCATTACATAAACTGGGCTTGAGAGATGTTATGAAATATATAAAGGACCCACATTTGTTGCATTAATTAAATATTCAAGAAATTAAACTGATTTAATTATATGAATGAACAAATAATGCATTACCATATCCGCAGCTGCTATAGTCACTATAGGAAAGGCAAAAAAACAACCCTTGCATATATACACAAACACACGTACAGAGATTGAGCATCCCTAATCCGAAACGCCAAAATCTGAAATGCTCCAAAATCAGAAACTTTGAGTACCGTCGTGACACCACCAAAGTGGGGAACAACAGTTGTGCAGATTCCGAGTAGATTTATTCATTTTGAGCTGGAGATTCTGGTCCCCCATGAAGCATCTAGTGCCACTAAACTACGACACAACAGAAAACCAGGTACCTTGCGAAGCAGCGAGCGCCACAAAGCACCACCTCTCGACTGACCGACGGACTAATGGGAGCTGTCACCTGTGAAATAGGGTAGGGGGGTAATTAGTGAAACGTTAACAACTGTGCGGCAGCTCAAAAGTGAAACCTATATTTTCTTATCACATTATTTTAAAAAAATATCCAGAATACATTGTATGAGGAGTGCTGTGGTTGGGGCTGGTACTTCTGAAATTCTTGCCAAAACAACTTAGCATCAAACCTGGTGAGTTTCTGGAAGCTACAGTGATGTTATGAAACAGTTTATCCACCTTTTCCTGCTCCAAATGAAGCACTGGAACCTCAGAAATCCAAGAATGCTGAAAGAAAAGTAGCAGCCATGATGTGAAAGAATGATTTGTGATTTCAGATTAAAGGATTGCATCTGTTATTACCAGAAACCTTGTTTTTCTTTTCTCCAAAGGTCTCACTAAAGTTAAGACTCTTTATCATTTGTCTTCTCTCACTTGAGGAGAGTTTTGTTCCAGTTATCCAGCCATTCTAACAGGATGCCGAGGACTGCCAAGTGAATCAACCAGACCCAGGAGTCCATTTTAAATTAAGGTAGAAAGGCTCACCTGGAGTGTGGAAAGTCCCTCTTAGTCAGGATTTACTTCAGCCCAGGCTTGTTTCTGTGATGTCTGTCTTAAAAGAAACATCATCTTGACAGTTTTATGTAAAAAGGCCTGTGGTCTCTTTGTTGTGATACATGTGTTGCTTTCAATTGCTCTTTCCTTTATTCACACCAGCAAAGTATCTGATGAATGAACGCCTGCCTTGAGGGGACAGATATCACTCAGATTCTACACACAACTAGGCACACCTCCCAGCAATGCCGTTTCTAGCTGTTTACAGCTGCATTTAAATAGAATATATTACAATATTATAAATAGAATAGTAGAAGCTCCTTGCTAAATAGAAGTGGAAATGTATGGGGAAAAAATCTCACTTACAATGGTGAGTCTAAAGGGCAAGCCACAATCACATTTAAAATCACAATAATCTTGTTTGGATACTTCTAGTGTTGTATGATACTTATAAAACAGTGCTGACTGAACATGCCCTCTATAAATATATGAGAAAATAATTCAACAAGTCTTAAGGTATAGACAAAAATCAATTGAAACAGGAAAACACACTCCCGGAAAAAAACAAAAACAACCCAATGCTAATACAAAGGACCTTCTTCATAGCAGAAACACACACATACACCAAAAATACACCAAAGATCTCCTGTGACCAACAGTGGGATACATATGATCTACTAACCAGTCAGTGAGCCACAAATCCTTACCTTATAGAGACTTTAATATTTTTACAGTGTGATAGCGTTTGATCCCTATTAAAGTGAAATCAACAATAAGAGTACCACCTATATTAGTATTTTTAACCAAAATTACATTACTAACAAAATTAAGAAGAAATGCTCTGCAGGGATGGAATATTTATATCTCTCGATTATAAAAAAAATCCTGTGGGAGGGAATGACTGGGAGACGACAAGTGATCTTCACGTTAAGATCACGGAAGACACTTAAAAGACCCGCGAGACGAAAGAGAATGGCCAGGGAGCATCTTGCGGGGACTGTAAACACACAGATCCAGGGCTCTCAGCGCATATAAAGCGTATAAGGACAATATGTTATAAATGAAATGTCGATGACTAAACAAAGAAGAAAGAGCAGTGTGGAGAAAAGAAACTCAAAAGCGTTTGAGAGAAAAAAATGCAATAAAGAATAATCTAGATGCAAATTCAGAAAATAAGGAAAGTAATTATCAGCCCGGAACAAGTGGAACTGAAAAAAAGCACGTCCAATCGGGCTCAGAATTAAAAGACAAAGAGTAAAAGACAAAGTAGAACTTCATAAAGACGTTCAGAAACGTTGGCGCGATACACATGCAGAACAGGGTAAAGATTAAGCAGTGGAATTCGAAAGGTTTAAAAAAATAATTCCAAATATTGCTTTTACTGAAGTTCTAAAATAAAAGGGAAACTAATGAAACAGAAACCACTCCAAGAAAAAAAAATATTGTAAAAGTGTGTACACGGGGGTTTGGCGAGTGAAGCGAGAAGGGGGCATAGCCCCCTAGTGTATGTGTGTGTATATATATATATATATATATATATGTATATATGTATATATATATATATATATATATATATATATATATATATATATATATATATATATATATATATATATATATATATATATATATATATATATATATATATATATATATATATATATATATATATATATATATATATATATATATATATATATATACATATATATATATATATATATACATACATACATATATATATATATATATATATATATATACATACATATATATATATATATATATATATATATATATACATACATATATATATATATATATATATATACATATATATATATACATACATACATATATATATATATATATACATATATATATATACATACATATATATATATATATATATATATACATACATACATATACACATACATACATACACACACACACACGTACAGTGGTGCTTGAAAGTTTGTGAACCCTTTTGAATTTTCTATATTTCTGCATAAATATGACCTAAAACATCAGATTTTCACTCAAGTCCTAAAAGTAGATAAAGAGAAACCAGTTAAACAAATGAGACAAAAATATTATACTTGGTCATTTATTTATTAAGGAAAATGATCGAATATTACATATTTGTGAGTGTAAAAAGTATGTGAACCTCTAGGATGATCAGTTAGTTTGAAGGTGAAATTCGAGTCCGGTGTTTTCAATCAATGGGATGCCAATCAGGTGTGAGTGGGCACCCTGTGTTATTTAAAGAACAGGATCTATCAAAGTCTGCTCTTCACAACACATGTTTGTGGAAGTGTATCATGGCACGAACAAAGGAGATTTCTGAGGACCTCACAAAAAGAGTTGTTGATGCTCATCAGGCTGGAAAAAGTTACAAAACCATCTCTAAAGAGTTTGGACTCCACCAGTCCACAGTCAGACAGGTTGTGTACAAATGGAGGAAATTCAAGACCATTGTTACCCTCCCCAGGAGTGGTCGACCAACAAAGATCACTCCAAGAGCAAGGCGTGTAATAGTCGGGCGAGGTCACAAAGGACCCCAGGGTAACGTCTAAGCAAGTGAAGGCCTCTCTCACATTGGCTAATGTTCATGTTCATGAGTCCACCATCAGGAGAACACTGAACAACAATTGTGTGCATGGCAGGGTTGCAAGGAGAAAGCCACTGCTCTCCAAAAAAAATTGCTGCTTGTCTGCAGTTTGCTAAAGATCACATGGACAAACCAGAAGGCTATTGAAAGAACGCATTGTGGACGGATGAGACCAAAATAGAACTTTTTGGTTTAAATGAAAAGCGTTATATTTGGAGAAAGGAAAACACTGCATTCCAGCATAAGAACCTTATCCCATCTGTGAAACATGGTGGTGGTAGTATCATGGTTTACGCCTGTTTTGCTGCATCTAGGTCAGGACGGCTTGGCTTCATTGATGGAACAATGAATTCTGAATTATGTCTGAGAATTCTAAAGGAAAATGTCAGGACATCTGAACTGAATCTCAAGAGAAGGTGGGACATGCAGCAAGACAACAACCTTAAGCACACAAGTCGTTCTACCAAAGAATGGTTAAAGAAGAATAAAGTGAATGTTTTGGAATGGCCAAGTCAAAGTCCTGACCTTAATCCAATCGAAATGTTGTGGAAGGACGTGAAGCGAGCAGCTCATGTGAGGAAACCCACCAACATCCCAGAGTTGAAGCTGTTCTGTACGGAGGAATGGGCTCAAATTCCTCCAAGTCGGTGTGCAGGAATGAAAAGTTACCAGAAACGTTTAGTTGCAGTTATTAATACTGAAAATACTGAAAGCAAAGGTTCACATACTTTTGCCACTCACAAATATGTAATATTCGATCGTTTTCCTTAATAAATAAATGACCAAGTATAATATTTTTGTCTCATTTGTTTAACTGGTTTCTCTTTATCTACTTTTAGGACTTGAGTGAAAATCTGATGATGTTTTAGGTCATATTTATGCATAAATATAGAAAATTCTAAAGGGTTCACAAACTTTAAAGCACCACTGTATGTATATATATATATATATATATATATATATATATATATATATATATATATACTAGCAGAATACCAGGCTTCGCATGGAGAAGTAGTGTGTTAAAGAAATTATGAAAAGAAAAGCAAACATTTTAAAAATAACGTAAGATGATTGTTAATGTAATTGTTTTGTCATTGATATGAGTGTTGTTGTCATATCTATCTATCTATCTCTCTATATATATATATATATATATATATATATATATATATATATATATAGCAAAATACCTGCGATTGGCAGCGGAGAAGTAAAAAGAAAAGGAAACATTTTAATAATAACGTAACATGATTGACAATGTAATTGTTTTGTCATGAGTGTTGCTGGCATATATATATTATATATTATATATACACACACACATCTATACACATACATATATACAGTTATATATATATATATATATATATACATATACACACATACATATATACATATACATATATACACATACTGTATATATACACACACACATATATACATACTGTATATACAACATATACATATCTACATATATACTGTATATACAAATATATATACAAATCTACATATATATATCTACATATATATATTAGGGGTGGGACAAAAAATATCATCCCTGGTTAAAATTGGGCAGACTTAAAAATAAAGTGGTAGTTTAAGTACTTTAAGTAGATTTTCAGAATAGTATTGTCTTTAAATAATAATAACCAAAATTTCAACATAAAGTGCAGTTTTTCTTCTTAAAAAATAAGTCAGAAACATAAAAGGTAATTTGACCAGCTTACTCTTTAAACTCTGAGTAACATTAGCCAAAATTATTTTGTACATTAGGCTAAACCAGTGTGATCATTGAACATTTTGTAATTAGATGTAATTAGAATTACTAACGGTCACGGAAGTCCAATGATGCCCAGTAAGAGCCACAAAGTCCGCTTTCTGTAATGCATCTAATTTTGCTTGCTTTTCAGTGTGCACAAAACCATGCTTTTATCAAGGCTTCCGCCGGTAGTCGAAATGATCAGTCGAGGAACGCGCTTTATTCCGACTCTAACATTTTTGTAGCTGTGATGTGTGCATCAGTGTAATGGATGTACCAGGAAATCATGCATTGACAAAAGTTCCGCTTGCTTGGAATTGAAAGTGTGATTAAATGCGTTATTTTTTAACGCGTTATGGAGTACATGCATCGAAGCTTCTCAGCTGTGCTTGTGCTAAGAAAGGGAAAATTTTAAAAATAACGTAACATGATTCTGCGTTAACCTAATATTTTTTCATACGCCCCAAACCAAGGAGATGCTAAGGTAAAATGAATCAGTAGCGCAGACATAGTCAGTACACCCTCTCGGAATCGAACCTCAATGTCGGCGTTAGAAGCGAAGACTCTACAATTAGCCACAGCGTGGCTTGTCTATGCGAGTATGTACTGTAGATCGGGTATATATATACATTTATATATATACCGTATCGCAGTGGAGAAGTAGAAGTTATGAAAAAGAAAAGGGAACATTTTAAAAATTACGTAACATGATTGTCAATATACAGTAATTGTTTTGTGAGTGTTATTGAATGTTGCTGTCATCAAGGATTTGATTATCATTATTTCTTTCAATCAGGCTCGTATTTGTAGGATGTGTTCAAGTTACATTCCGTGTTTGTCAATCGTTGTAAAGATAAGAGGTTTCATTCATCGATTAGTTCCTTACTGCATCAATAAACAGCTCATCTTCCTCTTTATCTGAGATGTGACAAACTGCATGCACGGGTTTTTTTACACTGTCTTCCTTTAGCGTGACATTCACTTTTTCCACCGTGTGCCTTGTTTCGCAGTAGCTGCACTGATGAATATGATTGTATGTATAAGACGCTTCATATTTTTTGCTGCCTTCTCAATTGTGTAATTCGGGTTTTGTTCAGCACTCTTTGGAACTGTTGCTTTTTGTCTGCGCACGCGCCAGTTCACGGAGCCGCTTGGTGTTCTTGCATCGAAGGTTCCCAGCTGTACTGGTGCCATCTCGTGTAATGTCAGCTAAGACCCGGCACTTAAAAGTTTCTCTCACAGTTTCAATGAGTTTGTGCCAAACACCACCCTGACCATCTCATCTTCCTCTGCATAAGCACAGTCCTTCACACGTGAATATTTACCGGCAGTGTTTGTATTGGATTGCCGCTGATGGACGGCCTTAAATGGGCAGGCACTAAATTACAAACGCTAGTGGCAGCCTGTCTATGAACTTAATTTAATATAAACTTACGGTTCACGCCGTGCTTTGTTTCCAGTAGCTGTACTTATGAATATGCTTGTATGCATCATTTGCTTCATAATGTTTTTCTGCCTTCTCAATTGGTGAAATGGCGCTTTGTGCTCATCGCTGTTTGGAGTTCTTCCTTGTTCTCTACGTACTTACGTAGGAGGCGTGATGATGTCACACGAAACTCCGCCCCCCACGGCCATCTCCAACTCAAGACTCCATTACATTATATGGGGAAAAATAGCTTCCAGTTATGACCCTTATGCGTAGAATTTCAAATGAAACCTGCCCAACTTTTGTAAGTAAGCTGTAAGGAATAAGCCTGCCAAATTTCAGCCTTCTACCCACACGGGAAGATGGAGAATTAGTGATGAGTCAGTGAGTCAGTGAGTGAGTCAGTAAGTGAGTGAGTGAGGGCTTTGCCTTTAATTAGTATATATATATATATATATATATATATATATATATATATACACTTCGCACTCTCCAACTAGCATTTTTTTAACTGGCACTGCGCTTTTATTGCTCTTTAAGTAATATTGTTTTTATCCGTATGCTGCTGCTGGAGTATCTGAATTTCCCCTTGGGGATTAATAAAATATCTATCTATCTATTTTCTCAGTTGCCAAAGGTCCCCCACTCACAAATTCAAAAATTTCAATAAACAACACAGCTACTGCATTCTGGAAAGATCATTCGTAATCTGCTTTTGTGCTGTGGCCTGTACTTCTGTTGTTACTGGACGACTTCTCGTTGCACACATAATACAAAAAAATTTGGACATGTGCATCAGTAGGATTTGCAACCCAAGGAACCAAGTTACCCGAACTACTCTATAACATTTCAATAATTATTTACCACTCTGATGTGGACCTTTCTGATCATAAAATATGTCACTACGATAGCAACCGATGCGAAGAATTCATAACAAACAGCAGAATTACGGTATTTGAGGGTTCCTCTAGTGTGGGTCTTGCACGATTTGGCTCAAAAATGAATCAGCACATCATCATCTCAGAACAGGCTTAAGTTTCGAGTTTGGTCTTTTTCTGTTGAGCTGTTTTAGCTCTAGACCATCTTCAAGAAACTGTGATACACAGACACACAGCCATCATCGAGATATCTATCTTTTCAGTGTCGGGGACCCTAAAACATTAAGGTCTGTCGAAAAACTGGAGATTGACTTTTTTGACGAATCTAAAGCTTTTACTTCTCCCCCATAGACGACAGGTTATGGTGGGTTTGGTGCAAAGCAAAAAAGCAGGTCAAAGTTTTGATTTGAGCTAGATTTGACTTCTATTATTTTATCCTAGATTTCTAAGCTAAAACAGTTAGATTTTTTAATTTAAACTAGATTTTGCTTCTTAGTACAACCTAAAATGTATTTCTCTCTTGATTCTCATCTGTGTGCATTTTACTGAATCCATCTTTATTTCCTAACTACGGATTACATTCTCCTTTACATATTTAGGCTGATTGTACTATTGGAAAAATACAGGAATCAACAGAGCAAGCAAATGAATTACTAAAACTGTAACTGTAAAAACTCTCAAATTAATATTAAATAACATGTAAAAAATGTTTGTTCACTAACAGTGGCAGGACTGCCCTTTCATTTGTACTTGTGCTTTGCCCTTTGTGGCCATTATACTATCTCTCTCATCAACCCACATTTACGTGGTTTACTGCTGACGCCAACTTGAATGCAGACCAATTTGCGGAGAGACATCTCTACATTTACTACTCCACTAAGAAATTGGATCATCAAGTCTGAGTACTGATGAGTGAACACTTTCCTCATAAATACTGACTTGCACATTTGACTTGACTTGATGAGCAATGAAGTTAAGGTACATGGACCAAAAAAAAAAGCAAAAGACACTGCTTGCTGAATCAGAGTTCCATAAAAATGACACCAAGCATTAAAAGTAGACATGCTCGTCTCCATGCAGTTCTTTACTCCACATTGATTCCTTAAAAGTTCATGTTCATGAGTTTCACCATTAATCTTTTTTGCTTGGCAACGTATCATGTAATGGTGCATGCAGGTGACATTACAAATGAAAACGAATTAAAATTTCATTACAAGATTAAAATTAATACTCAAGGCTTTTCGCCAAAGAGTACAAAACAGAACTTTCAAGAAAATGCTTTCAAATGAGGAGTTAATAGGTTGGTAGTCTAAGACGATGACATAGGATCCTTTATTTCTTCAAGTTGTCTAACTGATTCAAGTGGCAGGTCCGGCTCTTCTTAAAGCAGCTGGAAGTATATATGTCTTTACTATTGGCAAAGATGATACTCCAGCTTTCATTTGTTTCTGACATTGATGGCCTATCATGGAACCAATGGCACTCCCTAAAACAGCAATCCAAGTCCAGATTTAACCTATCAAGAATGAGGTGAGCACATCAAGACCTGCTCATGCCACACACAGCAAATATGTTCAAAAAAATAAAACCATACTCAACAAACATTTTGAAGTTTATGGTATAATGTTTTATTACCCAGCAGTTAAATAATTATAACTTTGGAACTTGGTAAAAAAAAAAAAAAAAAAAAGAAGTACAGAGACACTGTTTTGCTTCATCAGATGTACAAAGCAGAAATATTCACCTTCTGTCTTTGAAGACTTCAAGATAAGATGCTCCAACGTGGAAATGAAAAGAATAAATAACACGTACGATGTTCAAAGGCAAAACACAGTCTTTAGAGATACATATCTTCTAGTTTTTCAGCTTAACAACTCCTGTTAGTATTTAATATTCTTTTTAAATATTAGTGAAAAGTCAAGCAAAACTACACCTTTTATTGGCTGACTAAAAAGATTATAATATGCAAGTTTCTGAGGCAACTCGGGCCTGAATTGCCTCAGAAACTTGCATATTGTAATCCTGTTAGGTTAGGGGTTAGGTAGATAAAGTAGGAGTTACCTGAACGACACCATTCCAGGACGATGGATTGGAAGAGGTGGACAACAAGACCTTGCTCATCGTCTATGGCCGCTCAGGTCTCCAGACTTTACCCCCTGCGATTTTTATCTATGGGGGTACATTAAAGAAAGAGTGTTTGCTCCACCTATGCCCGCTAATCTTCAAGATTTGCCACATCGAATTGAGGAAGCTGTGAATTCAGTAACTAGGGACCAATTGACTCGTGTGTGGCAAGAAATGGTCTACCGTTTTGATGTTTGTCGTGCTACACATGGTGCTCATATTGACTGCATGCAACCTCAAGGACCAAACTTGAATTTGGGGAAACGAGCAGTTTTGTAGCATGTCCACGTATGAAAATCCAGTCACGGTTTGCTACGCAAAAAAGTAAGGTCCATAAACTTTGCTTGTAGAAATGGCACAAAACACATTTACCCGCCGTGAGTCTCTTTCATGTTCGACGACTATGCAGGGATTTTCATACCCCCAAATTCTAACATTGTGGCTCGGTGGCATTCACTGGTACTTTTTGGTGGGCTTTTAAACTGTGAACTTTCCTCTATCCAGTGATGTGTGGATTGTGTTTCTGTCTTATACTGTTTGCTTGAAATACATTTTTGAAATCTGCTCTTTCATTTTGAAAGAGACTTTGTAGCGGTGCCACATAGTTAGTGTTTAAATGTCAGTTCTGTGCGTGTCTCGTTTCATTGTCCCATTGACTGTGTGTATGTGTATCAGTTAATGTTGTCCCCGTAAAGGAGGACGGATGATGGGAGGAGTTCACAACCGCTAATCTGGAAAGCACCTGTATATCAATCAATCAATTACTGCCGTCACGGACTATTTAAGGAGAAGAGAAGGAGACGAAGGGAAAAACTAGCACGAGGGAGAGAGAAAGAGGAGAACCAATTTCGCATTCACGACTACAACTTGCTTGCCGATTCATTTCATTGCGCTTTGATCCAGTTTGTTTTTCATTCATCCGGACTGCCTTTCAACCTGCTTGCTGCTGAAGACCCCGGGGTCGAATCATCATTCGCCACACGCCGAGGAATCACGGTGAGGTTGTTCCAAACGCCGGGAAATACAAACACTACAATTGCCGCTAATCAGTATCCGTATTCAGGACATTTATTCACGCTGGACTCAAGTTCACGCATCATTCTGTTTGCTAGTCATTTGTCGTTTGTGTGGTGTGTGTTATATGTTACGTGGACAAGGGAGGGGATTTGTATATATATTTTCAGTTTTGCTTTGGGATTGTTGGGGTGGAGGAATATTTGGGTGTGCATTTGTCTTGTGGCGTGTCTTGTCTCATTTAATACATTTATTCCTGTTTAATTTTACATTCTGCCTACTGTGTCTTTGCATTTCAAACCGTCGATTGTGGGGAAAGTTTATCTGTGTAGGAGTACGGCTTGACAGGAAAGGCTTCTCAGTAAATTATCCAGGCCACAGGTCTTGGAGGTGTAGCTGCCGGCTGGGAATAAGGGGTCAGCCGTTACAACTTTACCCAATGTGATTTTTATCTATGGGAGTACATTAAAGGAAGAGTGTTTGTCCCACCTATGCCCGCTAATCTTCAAGATTTGCCACATTGAATTTCAGGCAAGTTGTAATCTACAGAAGGGGCCCGAGTTGCCTCGAAAACTTGCATATTGTAATCTTTTTAGTTAGCCAATAAAAGGGGTCATTTTGCTTGACTTCTCACTATATTCATAATGGCTAACACGGTACAACACCCTAGTGCTACTAATATTCTGAAAAAGAAAAATCTTGCAGGCAATGGTTACTGGACCTCTGGTGTTGAGTATCCACTATAAGCCATCTTTTTAATATCACCAGTCCCTGTGTTTATGATGCAGAATTAAATCACTAAATGTGAAACAATATCATTTAAAGATTATATACATTTTTACAGGCTTTTTTTATATTACTGAAAGATCACTGGGACACATTATTAGTGGCACCTACTTCCTCTATGCAATATATTGCATAATCTGCAAAAACCATCAGTGCTATATAAAGAAAGATAAAACAGGACACTAACAGCTCATGTCTATGCACAACTTGCAGAAAGAATGGGAAAGACGTCAAGTACATGTATATTCCTACACAGTGTGGAAGTACGTGTTACATGCTTCATAATGAGTGTATCACGAATAGCAGGCCTGCCGGGGTTTAATGGAAAACAGTGCCATGGGCATACTGAAAAAGTAGCCACTATAAAAATACCCAGCCAGGAATGGGCATATGATTGTAAAGAGCCTGTGTGACGATGTGGGTTCTGGCTCCACACTCCCTTTGATGTTTGGAAGCACTTGAACCCAACACCGTCGATAACGTAACCGAAGTGAGCTAGTCAGTGAAGGCAAATAAACACTTGAGCAAGGGGTGGTGCAAAAAGTGAATAGTGCTTTTATTTAAAACAGACAACAAAACAGGTGTTCAAATAAATAGTGCAGTTCTCAAAGTTCTTTAAATAAATAAATAATCCATTAAAAGAACATGGAGGTAAAACCAATAAATAGAAAAAAACACAATCCTTAAAAACCAGAGGTTAAAATCTTCTCATGGAAGCAGTCTTTAAAACAACAACAAATCCGTGCATCGTTTCTGTTAGCGCCTCACCTGCTTATCCCGCTTGGGCTTAGCAGCGGGCAAGACGCTCTCTGCAGCTGCCCTCCTCTTACACACACGCGAGACTGGAGACCTCCCGATCCCTGGCTTCGGTTTGGCACTCATCCCAGTCCCCGAGACTTGATTACCCCAATGGCCAGGACGCACACATTGGGAACTCCACCACCAAGCTTCCCGACTTACGCTGCCTTTCCGCGGCCTTCTGCGGCTCATCGCTTTCCTCTGGGCACTCCCGCTACATGGTCGCTCAGCGGGAGCAACATCAACTCAAACACCTGGGTGTCGGCCTAACACCCAGCTTCCTCACAGCTGCCCTCGAAGCGATCGATCGCGCGCCACCACACGTACGCACCGCCTGCTTCCTCGCTCCCTGTAACCTCCGTCCTCTTCCTTTCTTATCTCGTTCCTTTCTCAATCCCCCACAACCGACTCGCGCTTCTTTTAAACTGACGAGGGCCACAGCAGCTGCAGCATTAGCCACGGGACCTGTGCACTAGGTGAGAAACGCCCACACCCTATGGATTGCCCCGCGGCTCGCTATGGCCCAACGACTCGCTAAGCCGCGAGCGCGTCGATTATTTATTTAAAAATGGCCTTTACTCAGTGAGCTGTGGACCCGCTATACCACAGCCTGTAGATAAAAGGGGTTTATAGAGGCTGGCTTTAGGTATTTATCTCTGCTGGTTTGTGCGCTACCTTATCCAAACTTTGGTCAGGTAGGCACAATACTGGGCTATTCAAAATGAAAAAGCAGATTTCAAAAATGTATTTCAAACAAACTGCATAAAACAGAAACACATTCCACACATCATTGGATAGAGGAAAGTTCACAGTTTAAAAGCCCACCAAAAAGTACCAGTGAATGCCACCGAGCCACAATGTTAAAATTTGGGGGTATGAAAATCCCTGCATAGTCGTCGAACATGAAAGAGACTCATGGCGGGTAAATGTGTTTTGTGCCATTTCTGCAAGCAAAGTTTATGGACCTTTCTTTTTTTGCGTAGAAAACCGTGACTGGATTTTCATACGTGGTCATGCTACAAAACTGCTTGTTTCCCCCAACTTCAAGAAGATTTGAATGACTTTATTTTCATGCAAGATGGTGCCCCGGAGTTACCTGAACGACACCATTCCAGGACGATGGATTGGAAGAGGTGGACAACAAGACCTTGCTCATCGTCTATGGCCTCCCAGGTCTCCAGACTTTACCCCCTGCGATTTTCATCTATGGGGGTACATTAAAGAAAGAGGGTATGTTCAGCCCATGCCCGCTAATCTTCAAGATTTGCCACATCGAATCGAGGAAGCTGTGAATTCAGTAACTAGGGACCAATTGACTCGTGCGTGGCAAGAAATGGTCTACCGTTTTGATGTTTGTCGTGCAACACATGGTGCTCATGTTGAGTGCAGGCAACGTCAAGGACCAAACGTGATGTGCGGAATGTGTTTCTGTCTTATACAGTTTGTTTGAAATACATTTTTGAAATCTGCTCTTTCATTTCGAATAGTCCTGTATTATTAGGATCTGTCTATCTAAAGGTATGCCAACCACAAAATGGGAACACATTTAATTAAAGGTGTGGGCTATGCAGCCCACCGGTCAGTGCTTTTCTTTTGTGGGTGTAGACGGTTGTGAACACATCAATTATCACGTGCTCCATGATAGCAATCTTTGGCTTTGAGCCTCCAGAGGGATCATACAACAGTATATTAAGGTGTGCTTTTGAATAGGATGTGCACTGACCTTGCTTAAAGAAAGGCACAGGGTGCTTTTGCCCTCACAGTATGTCAAGGCCTGCATACACCACAAAATCTGAATATTCTCTCCATCAAACCCAGCTGCAGGGGTACAGTACAAAAACACAGAAATGGATTCAATACCCGCTCTGGGTCAATTTGCTCCAGCTGGCCAAAATAAACTATACATCTGATATATTAATGCCAGATTGCTATAAATATGCCTTAACACTTTGCTCGTCATGCTTTCTTTTCATTAGAAAAAGATCAGATAACATTCAATACTTCTTGTTTTTGAACCCTTTTTTAAACACTTGACCTTACAGATGTGTCAATAAACCACATGCAACAGCAAGACAGAGATGGCAGATGGGAAAAGAGCCAAGACATACCAGAACTGAAAGTAAAAAACAAATACACATGTAAAGACTTGTAAAAACATATTTTTAGTACAAAAATATACATATTGTATATATAATTATATATGTGTATGGTAAAGTACACAGGTATATGAAGGGTATGTGAACAGTTCACATACTACCTGTTCTAGTGTGTTTTATATGCATGTACATTTTATATAATATAATTTAAATATATAAATCAAACACATATACATGCACAGTGCTGCTAGCACCAAATTCTCCTTAGCAAAGGCATCAAATATGTGATTCAGATTTCTATTCAACTACAAGCACATAATGATGACAAATCAAAAACACCCAAGGAGCATTTCAGTCTCATTGCTTTCAGGTTTGTTCAGCCTTTAAACTGAACAATAGCTTTTGCATTGCCCATGCTGGCACTTCATCAGTTAGAGAAACTACTCTAGAGTGTTGCCCCATGACTTGACAATCTTGCGTAAAGTACAGATGGACACCACAGGCTGCGTGTGGTTTTTCGTTTTTTCCGTGATATGTTGGTTTTTACCGCTGATGATGTAAACAGATAATTGTTTAAGATATGTAAAGATGATTCCTTGAATCATACTTTTCTTTTGCGTTTAACTATATTCATACATCAACTAACCAACAACTTGTCTGCAAGCAGCAAAGAGGATAATGGCAGTCTGGGTAGAACACCATATACTGAGGTCACACAGAAACTTCACACTATCACACGGTCAAAAAAAAAACCAATCTTTGTGAAGTCAAATGAATGTTTAGTTAAAATTACAGGAAAGAGAAAAATGCTCTGATGAGAATTATTAAGCTCTGCTGGTTTGCATCACTCAGGCTCTTGCACGCTTTGCACTCATTCTTATATTGTTGAATGCACTAACCTATATAAGACCTAACAGCACACACGGCGCAGATCTTCATCACACAAATACCATAAATGAACCACAGTACTGCGTTTTAATTTGCCACATTACTAAAAGACCTAAGCTGCACAAAAATGAAAGGACTACAGTTGAAACGCACTGCCTTAAAACACAGACTAACAAGCAGAAAATACGGTGACTTGTAAATTGAACAGGGAATTCATACTTTATTCCACAAATGATATCAAGTAATAGATTTTAGAGGCAAAAATGTATTGGGTATATATTTTACATAGGCAGCAGCCCTTTGGGGCTTGCAGTAGTTTTGCATTTCCCTGATGTGTGTCATACTAATTCTTATTTACTTTATTTTGTGAGTTATAGTTTTTTAATCATGGAGAAACTATTTCAAGGGGTTTAAATCATTACTTATTTTGCCAAAGTATAGTTTTTATTTAGTTTTGGCCATCTGTTCTTTACACGCCGTGCTGAAACCTGTCATGTGACCAGTGCTCCTGTAGTATCAACGAAGTCTGTCATAAATTCAACAGTGCCACCATGTAGCATTATGCCTTGATAGACAAAATCTCACAAAAACTCTAGTGTAGTTAGCTTTTTTTTTTTTAAAAAAGTAGACCAAGATATAGTTTTCTTTTCGGTTTAGAACTCCTTTTTCCTCCTGACTTTCAACTGGCCCTTATGTTTTTATTGCTGGTTTCAGATGATTGTACTGGTTTTGACATTGACCTGTCCCCCATTATGTTTCTGTCTAGCATACCCACTGGTCACTCCTTTCTTCTCACAATAATTCTGGGAGACTTAGTCTCTAAAACATGCAGATCAACAAACAAGAAAGGCTCAAGTCAGTGATGGCTTTAAAAAGAATCATTTCTCAGTGGTGTGCCTTTATTAATATATTTTTTACTTATTAAAAAGTTTGCTGCTTTGTCAAATGTTACAATTAAAAAAGGTCATGTGAATTGAATAAACAGGTGCCACCATCTGGACAATAACTGACTGCAAGTTTCTTACTTATATGAGGGATTTAAGTCTCCAATTTAAAAGAATAGTGGAACAATATATTTGCAGCTCAAATGTAATTGATATTTTTAAGGTGTTTCTTTCCTATATCACAATAATTACATAAGTGCCTATTGCTTTTGGTTAATTTGCCAATTTTCAAGTCAATTTTATTTATAGAGCACATTTAAAAACAAATTAAATCCACCAAAGTGCTGTACAGCTTCTGAAAATACACCAAATACATACTCTCTCTCTCTATATATATATCTCTATATCTATGTCTATATCTATTGTGAGAAATGCACTATATAGCGCCTGACCTGGCATAGACTGACGCAGAGGCACGTGTAAAAATCACACAGGCTTTTATTTTTCTTTAGCTGGAGGGCATGTCTTCCCCGTAATCCCTCCAGCCACAACACAGTCCCAAAGCACTTTACACAAAACACCAACAACTCTCCACCTTGCACCACCACTCTTCCCAGGCAACCTCGTCCTCTTCCTCCCGATTCTGGCCCTGTAGTGGTGGAGGCTGGTCCGTTTTATAGCCCACCCGGAAGTATTCCAGGTGCTTGACCACCTGGTCCCAACTGCACCTCCGGGTGGGGCTGATGACTCGTCCAGCCAGGTTCTTGAGTCTCGGCAGCACCCCCTAGCGGCCACCCCAACTCCCAACTAGGCTGTGGAGGACTCCATGTCCCATGGAGCCACGCGGGAGACTGGGAAATCAACATCGGCCAGGGAGGCTGCCACCAAGAGTTATGGGGGAGGTATTGAGCTGTCCATGGTGGCTCCCCTGGAACATATGCAGCAGGGGTGTCCCGGCTGTCCATCACACTATATTATATATATATATATATATATATATATATATATATATATATATATATATATATATATATATACAGTAATCCTCCTCGACGCTGGGGTTGCATTCCAGAACCCCCCGCGATAGATGAAAATCCGCGAAGTAGAAACCATGTTTGTATGGTTATTTTTATATATTTTAAGCCCTTATAAACTCTCCCACACTGTTAACATTATTAGAGCCCTCTAGACATGAAATAACACATTTTAGTCAAACGTTTAAACTGTGCTCTATGACAAGACTGAGATGACAGTTCTTTCTCACAATTAAAAGAATACAAATATATCTTCTCTTCAAAGGAGTGTCTGCATCAGGAGAAGAGAATTTAAGAGAGAGAAAGAAAACGCAAACAATCAAAAAATCAATACGTGTCCTTTTAAGTTTGCCGAAGCACCGAAATAAAGCGGCATTTTTCAGAGGAGCATCAGTATCCTCTAAGCAAACAGCCTCTGTGCAAACAGCCCTCTGCTCACACCTCCTCCGCCAGGCAGAGAACGCCAGAGAGAGAGAGCGAGATTAAAGCAACAATCAAAAATCAATAAGTGTGTTTTGGAAGCACTGCATAAAGCGCCGGCATTTCTTAGAGGTGGCCGTATCCACTAGGCAAACAGCTTCTGTGCAAACAGCCCCTCTGCTCACATCTTCTCCGTCAGGCGCAGAGAACGTCAGAGAGAGAGAGAGCGAGATTAAAGCAACAATCAAAAAATCAATACGTGTACTTTTGTGCTTTTAAATATGCCGAGCATGGCAATAAAGCGGCATTTTTTTAGAGGAGCGTCAGTATCTTTTAAGCAAACAGCCTCTGTGCAAACAGCCCCTCCGTCAGGCGCAGAGAATGTCAGAGAGGGTGAGAGAGAGGCAGAGACAAGCAAACAATCAAGCAGTCAAAAGAATAATCAAGCATATCTTATAGCATTGAGGAGTTTAAGTTAATATGTAATACACGCTCTGATTGGGTAGCTTCTAAGCCATCTGCCAATAGCGTCCCTTGTATGAAATCAACTGGGCAAACAAACTGAGGAAGCGTGTAGCATAAATTAAAAGACACAGTGCCTGCAGAAATCCGCAACCAGCTTAAAAATCCATGATATATATTTAGATGTGCTTACATTTAAAACCCGCGATAGAGTGAAGCCGCGAAAATCAAAGCGCGATATAGCGAGGGATTAGTGTATATTTATTTATATATATATATTTTATATATATATATATATATATATATATATATATATATACTGCATCTATATCTATACATATATATGGCTACTGTTGGCTGAAGTAGGCAAAGAAGAGGGGGGAGACGTGTCCGGAGGAAAGAGGGAAGGTAAAGAGAGTGAAACTGAGGGTAGGAACTTTGAATGTTGGCAGTATGACGGGTAAGGAGAGAGAGTTAGCTGATATGATGGAGAGAAGGAAGGCTGATATATTGTGCGTGCAAGACACTAAATGGAAGGGGAGTAAGGCCAGGTGGATCGGAGGTGGATTCAAATTGTTCTATCATGGTGTGGATGGGAGGAGAAATAGGGTAGGGGTTATTCTGAAGGAACAGTATGTCAAGAGTGTTTTGGAGGTGAAACGAGTGTCAGAGTGAAGATTAAGAAACTGGAAATTGAAAGTGTGATGATGGATGTTTTTAGTGCATATGCCCCACAAGTTGGGTGTGCGATTGATAAGAAAGCAGATTTCTGCAGTGAGTTGGATGAAGTGATGAACAGTGTACCCAAGGGAGAGAGAGTGGTTACTGGAGCGGATTTCAATGGTCATGTTGGTGAAGGGAACAGAGGGGATGAGGAGGTGATGGGTAGGTATGGTGTCAAGGAGAGGAATGAAGATGGTCAGATGGTAGTGGATTTTGCGAAAAGGATGGATATGACTGTGGTGAATACATATTTTAGGAAGAGAGAGGAACATAGAGTGACGTACAAGAGTGGAGGAAGATGCACACGGGTAGATTACATCCTATGCAGGAGGGTCAATCAGAAGGAGACTGAAGACTGAACAGTGGTGGCAGGGGAAAGTGTTTTTAGGCAATATAGGATGGTGGCCTGTAGGGATGACGTTGGAGAACAAGAGGAGGAGGAGAGTGAGGGCAGAGCCAAGGATCAAATGGTGGAAGTTGAAAAAGGAAGACTGCAAGGTTGAGTTCAGGGAGGAGGTAAGACAGGCATTGGGTGGCAGTGAAGAGTTGCCAGATAGCTGGGCAATTATAGCAGAAATAGTTAGGGTGACAACAAGAAGGGTGCTTGGCATGACATCTAGACAGAGGAAGGAGGAAAAGGAAACCTGGTGGTGGAATTGGGGAAGTACAGGAGAATATACAGAGGAAGAGTTTGGCAAAAAAAGAAGTGGGACAGTCAGAGAGATGCAGAAAGTAGACAAGAGTACAAGGAGATAAGACGCAAGGTGAAGAGAGAGGTGGCGAAGGCTAAAGAAAAGGTGTATGATTAGTTGTATGAGAGGTTGGACACTAAGGAGGAAGAATTTGACCTGTGGGCTAGACAGAGGGACCGAGCTGGGAAAGATGTGCAGCAGGTTAGGGTGATAAAAGATAAAGATGGAAATGTACTCACAAGTGAGGAGAGTGTGTTGAGAAAATGTAAAGAGTACTTTGAGTGGCTGGTGAATGAAGAGAATGAGAGAGAGAGAAGGCTGGATGATGCGGTGATAGTGAATCAGAAAGTGCAACCAATTAGCAAAGTGGATGTAAGGACAGCTATGAAGAGGATGAAGAATGGAAACGCTGTTGGTCCAAATGACATACGTGTGAAGGCATGGAGGTGGTTAAGAGAGATGGTAGTGGAGTTTTTAACCAGATTATTTAATGGAAACTTGGAAAGTGAGAGGAGCCTGAAGAGTGGAGAAGAAGTGTACAGGTACTGATTTTTAAGAATAAGGGGAATGTGCAGGACTGTAGTAACTACAGGGGAATAAAACTGATGAGCCACAGTATGAAGTTATGGGAAACAGTAGCAGAATCTAGGTTAAGAAGAGAGGTGATGATTAGTGAACAGCAGTATGGTTTCATGCTTTGAAAGAGCACAACAGATGCGATGTTTGCTCTGAAAGTGTTGATGGAACTGGAGGTGGCAAAGTTAAAGATTTTAAGATTTATTTTGCATGTGAAGAGTATGTACACGATTAGAAATGAATATGTTAGAGAGTCAGCTCAGGTTGAAAAGTTTGGAGACAAATTCAGAGAGGCGAGATTGCGTTGGTTTGGACATGTGCAGAGGTGAGATGCTGGGTATATTGGGAAAAGTTAAATGTTAAGGATACAACTGCCAGGAAGAAGAAGAGGAAGGCCTAAGAGAAGGTTTATGGATGTGGTGAGAGAGGACATGCAGGTGATGGCGGTAACAGAGCAAGATAACGAGGACAGGAAGAGATGGAAAAAGATGATCCTCTGTGGAAACCCCTAATGAAAACAGCTGAAAGAAGAAGAATATTAATAGTGTTCCAAAAAAGGAAAAAAAAAAAGAACTCAGGTTAATGCAGCTAGTAGGAAACAAAAAAAAGAAGAAAAAGAAAAAACTGAGAAATCAGGTAACATACTGGAACCTGAGTAACTGAACTTGTGGGGTTAAATGCAGTAAAGCTGACCTCAGAAAGTTAGTTTCACCAGTCTTTCCTTTCATTAATTTATGAAGAAGAATGCACCTTCAAATCATCATTATTTGGTTGCAGCTATACTTTAACAGTTAACATAAAAGTGTTCTCACAGGAAACACCATAATATAAAATGGAGACAAACACTTTGAATTCTTTCCTTTATATCATTCTTTTTATTCCTCTGAAGCACCTATTTTAGGTTTACTCAATAAAAAGTATAAGCCTAGAAATCATTCAAGACTTGGATATCAATAAGATGCTGCAGATGTTCTACCAGACAGTTGTGACGAGCTCTCTTCTATGCGGTGGTGAGCAGCATAAAGAAGAGGGACGCCTCACGCCTGGACAAACTGCTGAGGAAGGCAGGCTCTATTGTAGGCACGGAGCTGGACAGTTTGACATCCGTGGCAGAGCGATGGTCGCTGAGCAGACTCCTGTCAGTCATGGAGAATCCACTGAACAGGATCATCACCAGATAGAGGAGCAGCTTCAGCGACAGACTGCTGTCATCATCCTGCTCCACTGACAGACTGAGGAGACCCCACACTATGCGACTCTTCAATTCCACCCGGGGGGTTAAACGTTAACATTATACAAAGTTATTGTCTGTTATACCTGCATTGTTATCACTCTTTAATTTAATATTGTTTTTTGTATCAGTATGCTGCTGCTGGAGTAGTTGAATTTCCCCTTGGGATTAATAAAGTATCTATCTATCTATCTATTATATAGTACCTTACATCTATCTATCTATATATCAACTGCTTTCATAACTGCCATGGGGGCAGAGAAAAATCCCCAAAGGTGCTTCTTAGCACACTGTGGTGGAATGAGCCTGAGGTTAAAAGTGGTCCAAGAGAGCACATCATGGAGGGGATTTTTCAACATGTCATCCACACTGTCACCATTCTCTTTTCAACAGTAAAGCTGAATGAATGGCTCACAGTACAAAGATATGTGGCATGTTGACCTTAGAAAACCTTCTTAGTTAGATTCACCAGTCTTTCGTTTTATTAAATTTATCAGGAAGAATGCACCTTTAATAGGAATGATTCTGCAAATGACAATTTTAGAGTGACCCTAAAGGCACTGTGGGTGACACATTATTTAAACAAGCTATAGCTAAAAGCTTGGCTAAGACTTTCATTGATGTTAGCACTGATGAATGGCTGATTGTAGTTTTACAATAAATGATTTCACTTTGAATGCAGCCAGCACTCCTGAATATATAATACTTAATGCTTGCATTTTGAAAACAAATGTATATATATATATATATATATATATATATATATATATATATATATATATATATATATATATATATATATTAAAAAATGTTATAGTGCATTGGATGAGCCAGCTATTGTAGAAATTGTAGTCATTTCTTTTATTTCCATTACTTGGTTGCAGCTATACTTTAACAGTTAACATAAAAGTGTTCTCACAGTAAACACCATAATATAAAATGGAGACAAACACTTTTCTTTATATCATTCTTTTTTATTCCTCTGAAGCACCTATTGTAGGTTTACTCAATAAAAAGTATAAGCCTAGAAATCATTCAGGACTTGGATAGCAACTGCTTTCATTAACATGCGCCTCTTAGTTTGGGACTTCAGAAGGTAGTAGTGAACTGCCAGGGGGGGCAGAAAAAATCCCCAAAGGTGCTTCTTAGCACACTGTGGTGGAATGAGCCTGTGGTTAAAAGTGGTCCAAGAGAGCACATCATGGAGGGGATTTTTCAAGATGTCATCCATACTGCCACCATTCTCTTTTCTACACCAGCTTCCAGTGTGTCTGGGGTTATTAGCCCTGTGATGACTTTCCTCATGTTTGTTCAGGCAGTATGTGTCTTTTGTGCTCAAGTTGTTTCTACATGAGACCCCAGGATAGATTATGAAGAATATACAGAGCTGCTACAGACTAGTAGGATATTTATATAAATCTCCTCAGAAAGTACAGTCTGTTCTGGCCCTTCTTGTACAGCACCACTGTGTTGTCAGACAAGTCTAGTTTGCTTTTTATGTTGCGATGCGAGTCCCTGTCTTGCACCCTAAAAACACAAAGCTCAGTACTTTAGCAAAACCAGCTTTATTCAGCTAGAAACAGGAAGAGCACGGTTATTTATTGTAGCAGGATCTACCACTCTCCTATACACCGACACAGCAATCATGCAGGGTCGTGGCCAAGTGATACTGTTCCTGCATTTATAACGTTCCTTGCATCACCGATTGAAGTCAGGCACTTAAAGCACGAATGCGATCGACTCGGTTTTGCTTTTGCTGTGAGCCGCTGCAGTGCTGTGGCTGAGACTGTGGATCTGTGTCTTCTTACTGAAACCTGGCTTAGTAAATGTGACACTGTTCCCCTAGTAGAGGCGTCACCAGATGGATACTCGTTCCTTCATAAGTCTAGAGATTCTGGTCGAGGAGGAGGACTTGGAATAATTCATTGTAACAAAATGCAAATCACTCCTAAAAATTTAGGCAACTTTACATCCTTTGAGGCATTCATTTTAAATATTAAAACAGATTCCAACACAATTATAGTGCTAGTCTACAGACCACCAGGGCCATATTCATTGTTCATGACTGAATTTAGCAACCTTCTGTCTGATTTGGCTATAAATTATGATCACGTAGTTCTGATGGGGGATTTTAATGTACACATTGATGTGGAAACTGACACTTTTAGCAAATGTTTTACTTATTTGTTAAATTCAGTAGGATTTTGTCAGATTGTCAAAGGTCCAACTCATAATCATAACCATACATTAGATTTAATTATAACTTACAAAGTTGAAATTCAAAATTTAAATATTACTCCATTAAATGTAGTTATTTCCGATCACTTCTTAATTACGTTTGATTTAGTTCTGCCCATGCCAGCGCACTCGCAGATTAAAACAAAGACAGTGCGACATCTAGATTGTAATTCTGCTTCAAAATTTATAGATACCTTGAGTAAGTCGAGTGTAATTGTGGAAAACCATTTAGATCAGTTAACATCAAATGTAAACGTGGAAAACAATTTAGATCAGCTAATATCACATTATAATGTGACCTTGAGAGATGCTCTGGACACAGTGGCTCCCCTAAAACAAAAGTGATCAAAGCACATAGAAACTCTCCCTGGTTTAATGAAAACACTCGAGCTCTTAAATTAGAGTGTCGAAAACTGGAGCGCAGATGGAGAACAACAAAGCTACATGTCTTTCAAATTGCATGGACAGAGAGTGTAAATAAATATAAAAAGCCCTCTTTAAAGCTCGCTCAGAATACTATTCTACATTAATAGATAGCAATAATAAAAATCCTAGGGTACTTTTTAGAGCAGTGGCTAAATTAACAAATGGGAATTCAGATCAACAGTGCAAAATACCAACAGATATTAGCAGTACAGACTTTATGAACTTCTTCAATGAGAAAATTAAAAATATAAGATCCCAGATCTCAGCATCACAGTACAAACCAAATACTAGCTTAGCAGACCCTGCCACATTGCATTCAGCACTTTAATAATTTTAATCCTGTAACTCACCAGGAAGTCTTAACTTTAATTACTAAAATGAAGCCCACTACTTGTTCCCTAGATCCAGTGCCAACAAAACTAGTAAAAAGTGCAATGGATGTTCTTGCAGCGCCTATTCTAACCATTATCAATAGTTCATTACTGCATGGCACGTACCTGATGCACTAAAAGTGTCAGTCATTAAACCTTTACTTAAAAAGTCAGACCTAGACCCACACATACTAAATAACTATAGGCCTATTTCAAATTTACCATTTCTCTCTAAAATACTAGAGAAAGTAGTCGCCAGTCAGCTTCAGTCACACCTTACGCATTACAATTTATTTGAGAAATTCCAGTCTGGCTTTCGACTGGTCATAGTACAGAAACGGCACTAACACGGGTTGTAAATGACATTCTGATATCCTCTGATGAAGGAAATTCCACTGTAATTATGTTGTTGGACTTAAGTGCAGCATTTGACACCATTGACCATTCGATTTTACTGCACAGGCTAGAAAACGATGTTGGGCTTACAGGCCCCGTGCTCGCTTGGTTCAGTTCTTATTTATCAAATCGATTCCAGTATGTACAGAAATGTGCAGACAGTACTCCATCATTATACACAGAAGTTCAATATGGTGTCCGCAGGGCTCAGTACTGGGACCTTTACTGTTTTCACTTTACATGCTTCCACTGGGATCTCTCATTAGGAAACATAATGTTAATTTTCACTGTATGCAGATGACACCCAGTTATACCTTTCATTTAAATCAAATGAAGTTTCTCCGATGTTGTCTTTAATTAGTTGTGTTAGTGAATTAAAGGAATGGATGAATGAGAACTACTTGTCTTTAAATACAGATAAAACAGAGATGTTAATTGTTGGAGGGAATGACGCTGATCACAGCAATATTTTGTCATCATTTAACTCAGTTGGAATCCCAATTAATTTTACTGAATCAGCCCGCAATCTAGGAGTTATCTTTGACTCTAGCATGTCATTTAAAGCACTTATGTCATTTATTACAAAGTCGTCCAAAACATGTTTTTCCATCTTAAAAATGTTAGGAAATTAAGGCGCTTTCTAAATAAACAGGATTGTGAGAAATTAATTCATGCATTTATCTCTAGTAGGATTGACTACTGCAATGCGGTGTTCACTGGCTGTTCAAACTGTTCTCTATACAGCCTCCAGTTAATCCAAAATGCGCTGCAAGAATTATTACAAGAACAAGAAAATATGAACACATAACCCCAGTTCTTAAATCTTTACACTGGCTCCCAGTTAAGTTTAGGGCAGATTTCAAAATCCTCCTTTTAACATATAAAGCATTAAATGGCCAAGGTCCGCTTACTTGTCTGAACTTATCATGACTTACAAACCTGAGCGCACATTAAGATCTCAAGATGCCGGTCTGCTTAGGATTCCAAGGATTAATAAAATAACAGTGGGAGGTCGAGCTTTTAGTTACAGGGCCCCTAAACTGTGGAATGGGCTTCCTGCTTCCATAAGAGATGCTCCTTCAGTCTCAGCCTTTAAATCCCGGCTGAAGACTCACTACTTCAGTTTAGCATATCCTGACTAGAGCTGCTGATTAACTGTACATACTGCATCTCTGTTGTTAGTCATTAGCACTATAACATAAGTAACATGATAATTATATTTGAATACTAACCCTCACCTATTCTGTTTATTTTCTCGGTACCCAAATGTGGCCATTGGTGCCACGGCCCACTTGCCAAGTTGTTTGCCTGCCTATGGTAAAGTCATCCCTGATGGAGGATCACAGGAATCATGGGAAAGAGGGTCCTTTCATCGGAGCAACGTTTCAGCCGTGGCATGGCCAAATGGGGAGGCAGCTAGATGGATGAGGTCTCCAGGACTCTAAAAATATCCAAACCTAATTATGTCATATCATCTACTGTTAAACCGTACTTCTAAAATTTTTATTATTATGCTGTCTTAAGGAATTGTTCTGTTCTGTGTATTGTATTGTAATGACCCCCTACTTTTGACACCCACTGCACGCCCAACCTACCTGGAAAGGGGTCTCTCTTTGAACTGCCTTTCCTGAGGTTTCTTCCATTTTTCCCTACAAAGTTTTATTGGGAGTTTTTCCTTGTCTTCTCAGAGAGTCAAGGCTGGGGGGCTGTCAAAAGGCAGGGCCTGTTAAAGCCCATTGCGGCACTTCCTGTGTGATTTTGGGCTATACAAAAATAAACTGTATTGTATTGGTGGAAGCCTGCGGTTGCCCTGACAACTGATAGGCTGTATTCCATAGACAGAGCGATCGCACTTCGGGACGCTCTTCGGCGTGTTGTCCCTTGGGGTCTCAAAAGAGTCAGAAACCTTACAATGTGAACCCGCAGGTACTTGTCACTCTGCATCGCTGCCACATCCTCCCCCCTGAATGGTGACTGGTGCCAGAGGCTCTTTGGCATGCCAGAAGTCTAGTTGCTGGTGGTTCTCCCTGCACCACAAAATGAAGTCCTTCACAATCTTCCTATACTCGGACTTATCTCCTTTTGTTACGCAAACTATGATGAGTGAGTTATCTGAAAATTTCTGTTATTGTACTGGATGTCTATTGTGTAGAGGGGTAAACATGAAGGGAGATAGGACAGTTCCGTGTGGTGCTCCTGTATTATACACCACATTTTCTGACGCACAGTTACCGAGCCTCACAAACTGCAGTCTGTCAGGTAGCCCATGATTCAGGGGACTGTGGGGGCATCAAGATGCATGGCCTTTAACTTGTTTCCCAGTCAATGAAACGAAATGGTGTTAAAGGCACTGGAAAAGTCAAAGATCATTATCCTGAATGTGGTGCCTGCTCTGTCGAAGTAGAAGTAGGCTCTGTGGAGCATACCCATCAGAGCATCATATTATCCCGTTCCTTTCTTCACAGATTTTTCGCATGTTTGACCACCAGCTTTTAGATTGTTACATGCAAATATTAGGTATTCTTTTGGCACTACAACAAAAAATGTTTGTCATTCTGATATTGAACTTGGCCATGCCATGTAATGCTACAGAATGCAGCATTTCAGTAAACATACCAGTCAAGTTTCCACGTGACATAGTGACATCTTTCTCTTCTTTCAGACTATAAGAAAGTGTGAAATTTAACATTATTTTACTGAAGGCAAGAAACTCAATCCTTAATTTGGTAAGCATATTAGAAGACTGATGGTGTATTTTGTGATAGCTTTGCTGCTAATCAACTGCTATGTTAACAATAATTATCTATCAATCCACTTATTTTCCAGGTCATTTATAAAATTCATCCAGAAAATAAGGCAGGCATACTCGGCTACAAACCTTAACTCCTTTCCAATTGCACTAGCTGTGCCACCCATCTAAGACGGGTGAATTCAACAGCAGCATTAATGTTTGTGATGTCCACTTCTATTGGAATAAAAGAGACATAGCAACCAGACGGACACACAGCCATTTAATCTTTTATTTTTCAACTATCACTCTTTCAGGCATATAGTCAGTGATCAGACTTGCGTTTTGAGTTAATATTCAAGTAAATGTTCAGGGCTAGGGACTGTAGTAGCACTTCTTTTCAAATTGGATAAACTCAAAATTAATGTAAATAAAAGTGTGCACACAATATTAGAATGGACACCTGCCCGTTCATTTTAGCAGAGCAGTGTAAATACCTAGGGGCAAACATCACAGGTAAATATAAAGTCCCCGAGACTTGATGTCCACCAGTGACCAGGACGCGCACATTGGGGACTCCACCACCAAGCCTCCCGACTTCCGCTGCCTTTCCACGGCCTTCTGCGGCTCGTCGCTTTCCTCTATGCACTCCCGCTACCTGGTCACTCAGCGGGAGCAACCTCAACTCAAACGTCTGGGTGTTGGCCTAACACCCAGCTTCCATCCAGCTGCCCACGAACGCGCACTCTCCACACGCACGCACCGCCTGCTTCCTCGCTCCCTGTAACCTCCATCCTCTTTCCTTTCCTTTTTCCTCTCTCCATTTTTTTACCCCCCCCCACAACCGACTCGCACTTCTTTTTAAAACGTGAGGGGCCATCACAGCTGTAGCATTAGCCACGGGAGCAATCACGAATGTGGGCAGTTCTTCACCTGTGCACACGGTGAGAAACGCCCACATCGATGACTGCCCCGCGGCTCGCTACAACAACGCCCCCCTCACGAAGCCGCCTCGGGTGCGGTGATTATTTAAAATGAGTGGCCTTTGCTCAACGAGCTGTGGACCCATAACACCACATTTTTCTCAATAAAATTTTGCTATCAGCATGGAAAAAATTAAACAGAGAGTCTACCTTCCATCTCACATTAGCAGAGTTCAACCAACACCGTCAAGATGAACATCCTTCCAGAACTTCTTTTTCTATTTCAGAGCATCCCCATATAGATTAATAAATCATTCATTAAGAAATTAGACTCATTTACAAACTCATTTATTTGGAATCTGAGACATCTACGCAGGGCCGTTTCTGGGCATAGGCAGTCTAGGCAAGTGCCTAGGACTCCCTCTAGTGGTCAGGGCGCATTACTGCAGCCCCATGTAGAGACAGACAGACAGATACTTTATTAATCCTAAGGGAAAATTCACATTTTGATTGAAGATTGCCATCTTCATTTGGTTTAGAAAAATTTGTTTATGTTGCGTACCCCAGCAGCGGCCACACTGTATGCATTATGCCCAGAAACGCCCCTGGCCAACGCAACTTTTTTTTTTAAACAATACAGACTTACGAACACTCAGACTCAAAGCGAATGTTTGATTATAGTGTTTTATATTATTTTCGCATACTAGCGATGTTCGGGATTAACATCTGATGGCCTACACAGTCCAACGATAACAACGAAGATGATGATGCCAATTATCCTCAAACTGTAGCATAAAAGAGACAGACATGGCGAAATAAAATTAAACGATCAGAACGGCAACAAGACTGTAGCTCTTGAGTGAATTGCTAAAAGCTGATTTAACCCAAACTATGATCGTCTTCCAAATGGACAAACATTAAAACTTGTGTTAAAACTTACCAAATATTGTCCTTTGTTGCTCACCACCATTTGTGAGATTTGCTCTGGGCATGCTAAAGCAGTTGTACATGTTTTTGGCTAGGTAGATTGCATTATTTGCATAGATGAGCATACGGTAAATAAGAATTGTAGGTAAAGATTTCTATTAAAAGATAATCGTCACATTCTCAGTTTCACTGAATGTTGTCATTATGCGACATTATCAATTTATTTTATGTATATGTTACGGTAATGTGTTAGTTAAAAAATACAATGTCATCATCATCAAAAGGCACACGTTTAGCTGGTGGTTTAAAAAGATAACTATAGAAATTAAATTGTAGTTTTAGCAATAACGTGTTTCTTTATTATTTTCCTTTAGAAAATCATTAAAAGCAATAAATACAGGCTACTAATACAGCCCAATTGCTACTTATACCCCTCAAGAGTGTACTGAAAACAGACGTTGCTATAACTAGACATTCTCAAACTGCGAATTTGAGGTCCTAAATACTTTGCTGTCCCCACTCCTGTCTCCAGGACTCAATGTACAGTTGTGGCAGTGATGATTCCTGTCAAAGCAATGGAGGTGGCGGGGCGCCATTTACAACTTTGCCTAGGGCAGTAAAGCTTGCATCCACACATTCACAGGGTTACTCTACAAAGAATCATGGAACTACCTCACTTTCAGTTTTATTACTGGGCGGCAAACACACAAGTTATAAAGACCTGGAAATTGACACAAAGTGATGAAGATACAGAAGCCTAGTCTGCAACAGAAATCAAATCTTGCTGTACTTCTTTGTATGCCCTGCTTTGTGCCCCAGTAAATATGAATCATCATCAATATACTAATAACCCAAATGTCCATCAATCACTCAGAATAAGGAAGCACTTTCAGGCAGAGAAGCTTTTATATGTTGCACCTCTACATGATGATCACCTTTTTCTACTCTCTCAAACCTACACAGTATTTAAAGTATGGAAAACATCCGGGATTAAAACACTTAGAGAACTGTATATAGATAATGTCTTTGCATCTTATGAACACATATGCTTCAAATTTAGCATCTCAGAAACGCAGTTTTCCCATTACTTTCAAATTAGAAACTTTAACAGGAACCTGCCCAATTTCCCTCACCACCCACCCATTTCTATCTCAGAAGAAATACTGATCTGTCTTGAAGAGGCAGACAGCACCTCAATAACACAAAAATATTTTAAAGTCTCTTCCTTTCAAAGATCCCAGGGTACAATGGGGAAAGGTTCTTTCACTTAACATCTCTGAAAATGAGTGGGAGAAAGGAAGCAACGCATAGAATACACTCCAGCTCCATATGCATAAAGCATTCCATCATTCAAGTTAGAACCTTTTATCAATCACATTTGTCTCATTTACAATTATCCAAAATGTATCCAGGGCACTGCGGTGAGTTCCTGCACTACAATCATCCTGTATGGATGGAAATTAAGGTCCTCATGCAAAAACTCCTCAAAGACGTGTTGGAAATGCCCGAGGCAGAAGCATGTTTGCAATGTGAACATCTAGGCGACAACAAAATTGATGCCCTTACAGCTTGGATGTTTTCAGGCGTTCAAAGATGGCCTTTTCAATGTTGTACCTGCCTGTCGATAAATTTAACCACCCAGTGAAGAATTGTTTTTCCAATTTGGGACGTCACTGTTAGGAGGAATGCTGAAGTGCGTTCGGAAGGCTTGTTGCATAGAGATGATGGATTCGTTGTTTTTGAAGCACACGTTGACAGCAAAAGCACGGTGTGCACTGGTCCAAGGCATGTGGCCGACTGAAATCAAGAAGGGATCGCCTATCAAAGGACTCCCACCCCAACCTACTTGGCTGCCTCTACCTCACGCAATGACCTTGGGAAATGTGCTACTTCATTTTGGCTCACCCTGTATATGGAAACTTTTAAAATCATTACATCCATCCATTATCCAACCTGCTATATCCTAACTACAGGGTCATGGGGGTCTGCTGGAGCCAATCCCAGCCAACACAGGGCACAAGGCAGGAAACAAACCCCGGGCAGGGTGCCAACTCACCGCAGGGCGCACACACACACACCAAGCACACACTATGGACAATTTAGGATCGCCTCTCAAAATGTTGAATGAATTATCTGAATTCAATCTGGACAACTGCTACATCTTTCATGTGCTCAGCAAACCTGATCACTAAACAGACCACCGTAAAGAAATGCTCTTTTAGTGGGTCTCCATACATTGCACAGTCTGTCCATAAAATAATCCATCCATCCATCCATTATCCAACCCACTATATCCTAACTACAGGGTCACAGTGGTCTGCTGGAGTCTATCCCAGCCAACACAGGGCGCAAGGCAGGAAACAAACCCCGGGCAGGGCGCCAGCCCACCGCAGGGCACAAACACACACACACCAAGCACACGCCAGGGACAATTTAGAATCGCCAATGCATCTAACCTGCAAGTCTTTGGACTGTGGGAGGAAACTCACGCAGACACGGGGAGGAGAACAACATTTATTTATATAGCACATTTTCATACAAAAAGTAGCTCAAAGTGCTTTACATAATGAAGAAAAGAAAAATAAAAGACAAAAAATAAGAAATTAAGACATTAGTTAACATAGAAAAGGAGTAAGGTCCGATGGCCAGGGTGGACAGAAAAAAAAAAAAACTCCAGATGGCTGGAGAAAAAAAATAAAATCTGCAGGGGTTCCAGGCCACGGGACCGCCCAGTGCCCTCTGGGCATTCTACCTAACATAAACATGAAACATTCCTCTTTGTATTTAGGGTTCTCACAGAGTCACTTGATGTTGATGGGCATACAGACTTCTGGCTTTTAATCCATCCATCATTGAGAACATGAGAGAACATGCAAACTCCACGCAGGGAGGACCCAGGAAGCAAACCCAGGTCTCTTTATTGCGAGGCAGCAGCGCTACCCACCGTGCCACCCTCTCATAAAATAATAACATTAATAAAAATTATTTTTTAGTTTAACACCAGGGACAATGAGGCAAAGGTTGCACAACAACAGGTGAAGATGATTTTTTAAACAAAGCTCTAGACAAAAGTCACTAAAAGTCCCATTCACTTGAACTTGGATTGAAAAAGCTGACTCTGAGATTTATTTTGATTGTTTCTAACATACAATGATGAGCTTCTTAAGAAAAAAAGAGATCTGATTCAGTAAATACTATGACATGACTTCATTTGTGAAGACATTCAAGACAGAAGTTAAAACGGTCCACTCCCACAATGAATTCATTTGTAGAGAAAAGCCTTAGGGGCTCAGGGTGATCTGAGGGGTCTTCTTACAATGTGTTTTAAATCTGCACTTGTCATTCAGTTAGTTTCTACTGAAAGCTCAGGCGTACTTAAAGATCACTCCTAACATCCGGATTTCTCTGATGTTTCAGCACATGTTCACTCATGGATAAAGAAAAAAGGGAAAAATTTATTTAAAATGGCAGAAAGGTGCCATCAGTATATAAAAAAATATACTCTAACTGACCCCCACACAGTGTGAGCTTCCCCATTTTGCCCAGTACAAGCACTGCTGCTAATCCTTCCAACAGCCAAGTAACTAAATAAATGGAACCAAGAAACTAGATACAGTGGTGTGAAAAACTATTTGCCCCCTTCCTGATGTCTTATTCTTTTGCATGTTTGTCAAACAAAAAGTTTCTGATCATCAAACACATTTAACCATTAGTCAAATATAACACAAGTAAACACAAAATGCAGTTTTTAAATGATGGTTTTATTATTTAGGAGAAAAAATCCAAACCTACATGGCCCTGTGTGAAAAAGTAATTGCCCCCTGAACCTAATAACTGGTTGGGCCACCCTTAGCAGCAATAACTGCAATCAAGCATTTGCGATAACTTGCAATGAGTCTTTTACAGCGCTCTGGAGGAATTTTGGCCCACTCATCTTTGCAGAATTGTTGTAATTCAGCTTTATTTGAGGGTTTTCTAGCATGAACCGCCTTTTTAAGGTCATGCCATAGCATCTCAATTGGATTCAGGTCAGGACTTTGACTAGGCCACTCCAAAGTCTTCATTTTGTTTTTCTTCAGCCATTCAGAGGTGGATTTGCTGGTGTGTTTTGGGTCATTGTCCTGTTGCAGCACCAAGATCGCTTCAGCTCGAGTTAACGAACAGATGGCGGACATTCTCCTTCAGGATTTTTTGGTAGACAGTAGAATTCATGGTTCCATCTATCACAGCAAGCCTTCCAGGTCCTGAAGCAGCAAAACAACCCCAGACCATCACACTACAACCACCATATTTTACTGTTGGTATGATGTTCTTTTCTGAAATGCTGTGTTCCTTTTACCAGATGTAACGGGACATTTGCCTTCCAAAAGTTCAACTTTTGTCTCATCAGTCCACAAGGTATTTTCCCAAAAGTCTTGGCAATCATTGAGATGTTTCTTAGCAAAATTGAGACGAGCCCTAATGTTCTTTTGCTTAACAGTGGTTTGTGTCTTGGAAATCTGCCATGCAGGCCGTTTTTGCCCAGTCTCTTTCTTATGGTGGAGTCGTGAACACTGACCTTAATTGAGGCAAGTGAGGCCTGCAGTTCTTTAGACGTTGTCCTGGGGTCTTTTGTGACCTCTCGGATGAGTCGCCTCTGCGCTCTTGGGGTAATTTTGGTCGGCCGGCCACTCCTGGGAAGGTTCACCACTGTTCCATGTTTTTGCCATTTGTGGATAATGGCTCTCACTGTGGTTCGCTGGAGTCCCAAAGCTTTAGAAATGGCTTTATAACCTTTACCAGACTGATAGATCTCAGTTACTTCTGTTCTCATTTGTTCCTGAATTTCTTTGGATCTTGGCATGATGTCTAGCTTTTGAGGTGCTTTTGGTCTACTTCTCTGTGTCAGGCAGCTCCTATTTAAGTGATTTCTTGATTGAAACAGTTGTGGCAGTAATCAGGCCTGGGAGGGGGGGCTACGTAAATTGAACTCAGGTGTGATACACCACAGTTAGGTTATTTTTGAACAAGGGGGCAATTACTTTTTCACACAGGGCCATGTAGGTTTGGATTTTTTCTCCTAAATAATAAAAACCATCATTTAAAAACTGCATTTTGTGTTTACTTGTGTTATATTTGACTAATGGTTAAATGTGTTTGATGATCAGAAACATTTTGTGTGACAAACATGCAAAAGAATAAGAAATCAGGAAGGGGGCAAATAGTTTTTCACACCACTGTAAATCAGGCACATTGTGTGGAAGGTGGTAAGCATTTGAACTAGGAAGAGAGTGGGGGCCTGCACATTCTATCGGGGAAGGACATTAATTCAAATACTATGAAAACAGTGACAGCACAAAAAAAACAGCAAATTATTAAAGAGAGAACAAAGGGACAGCTAGTCATTAGAAGACATAGGATGCAGAACATGAGAAAAAAAAACCCAATAACGGAGAAGAAGATGGAGGTCTAGAAACATTTGAAAATAACTTATCAGGCTTTAAGATTGCAGGAGTAGCCGCGAGGCAACAACAGTCTATACAGATACTTATAGAAGGCCAACAGCTGTACAGCACCTATTAAAATTGATTTGAACTTATTTAATTCTTAGTTTTTAAAATGGTTAAACAATTTCATTAAATAGATTTAAAAAAAAAAAAGCTGCTTTCAGGAGGGGTATATCTATGACACAGCCCAGCTAATTCTGCACTTAAAACACACGGTTGCTTAACTTGAGGAATTAACTAGTCTGTGTTGTAAACGAAAATTGGAGGAACTTGGTCCTGTGTCCTTTATAAAGATATTGTGCACACCTCACCTAGAGTGACGGGAGAGAAAACTCAAGTCCAGAGAAGAAGAGACAGACAGGTGATTATTGAACATAAATGCAATGTTCGAGGAGGCACACATACTGTCAGGGGGCAGCAACTCTAGAGCTTGAGGTGTCCAAGCGTTTTCAGGACCTTGTGGAGCTGAATGATAATCGAGGGTGTGGGAAAGCATGAGGACACCAAACAGATACCTCTAAATCAAGAGGGATGAAGTGATAGTTGGGTTTTCCATTATTAACACAGGCTTTCTGCAGTAACATCGATTTTTCTTTAGTGTGCTGCAACCCTGGTCATATGGAAGCTCATTAGAAGAGCTAGGGTGGGTCTAGTTGTTGTTAGCTTCAAAAACTTACTATTATTATTATTATTATTACAACTACTAGTCCTGCAAGTCAAAGAGGACTAGAACTGACAAGGCTGTCTTCTCTGAAGTTGTGCATGTGACTAAGGAGATATGAAGGCTCAGAGTATGTAGGATAAACTGGGTTATAGGTTTAGGAGATATACAATAAAAGTTTGGTCTCATGGGATCTTGTCTTCTGTGAACAGCCATGTTTAAACCAGATATCTAGAAATGATGTATGAGTAGGTTTGAGTAGGTTTGGGGAGGATTGTTTAAACTAAGAAAATGGGGTACAGGGAGTTTAAGACCAGCAAGATTTAAAAGTTCATGGAAAGGAAAGCTGTAAAATATAATAGGTAATATTCAAATTACTAACTTACAGACAATAAGCCAAAACAAAATCAGTAACATACTAGACTGCCAGAAGTATTAAAAATAAAACAAATTAACTTTAGTTACATGCAGATGTGCCTAAATAATAGGTTATAACAGTAACCAAAACCTGGCTAAATTACAGAGATGGTGAGGAGTATAATATACAGTACATTGGTACACAGTATTTAGAAAACACAGGCAAACATCCATAAGGTTAAAGGATGTCCATTTGTACAAATGAGGAGATATACACAAAAAGGATATCAGAGATATCTTAGTAAGGATATGTGGCAGGAGTTATAAAATAGCAAGGGCAAAGGCCTCGCAGTGAGAGTGTTCTATAGACTTTCCAATGGAGATATTAGGAACAGTAATGTCAGAAAAGCAAGTTGACAAGGGCATGCTACAGTAATGACAGACGTTAATTACCCACATATTAAATGGAAAATCTACTCAAGCATAAATATAGGAATTCATAGATGTAATCAGTGACTGTTCTTCATCAAAACAAGAAGCCAGGTTATATTTATGACTTTAATAATCAGGATAGAATTCAAGGAGAAAAGTAAATAAACCAATAGGATCCAGTTATCATAATGTAAGACATTTCACTGTTCTGGCAGACCATACATACAAACATTACAACTGGTACTGGCAGTTGCAGAAATGCAGAAAAGGCTAAAAGAGACAAGTACTATGGAGTATGGAGATAGTTAAAAAGTAGTTAAGTGGGTTTAAAAAGATATTACATTAAAAAAATTAAGGCACTGGAATCAAACCTATATTAACAAAAGAGATTTTATATATATATATATATATATATATATATATATATATATATATATATATATATATATATATATTGTATATATATATATATATATATACAGGGTTACACAGAAAAATGGGAACTTTTGAAATGTGTAGTGGCAGCCATGTACAGTTGAACAGGGACCTTGAGTTGTATACAATCTTGCCATTTAGTAATCATGGTTTAGTGGAACAGTCAACAGCGTGCTTTCACCATAAAAATGTTTTATAAAAATAATGATAGTTTGGAAGGTGCGCAGAGGGAGTTCCAACGTTTTTTCAACTTAGGGCGTCATGGTCGGGTTCTCTCGAAACACGCGATAAAAACTTGGATTGAAGAGACTGGATCTGCTCTAAAAAAGAAACCGACAGGACGAAATTCGTGGTATCCCAGCTGAGATGTTGCAGCGATCAATGGGGAAATTCAACAGCAGATTGTAAGAATGCATACATACAGGAGGACGCCATCTACAGGACGTAATTTTCAGACAAGGCAAGTTGTAGTGGTTCAGTTGCTGTCAATACATTTTTTTTGTTGGATTTACTGTGTATATATATATATATATATATATATATATATATATATATATATATATATATATATATATCTGTGTGTATATATATATATATATATATATATATATATATATATATATATATATATATATATATATATAACACCTTCAGAGCACATTTTAAACAAATAATTCCAGAATTCACTATGGGGTTTATGAACATGTGTGTTAGAATAGATATTAGGAAAGCTAAAGGGCAGTTAATGAGACAAGATTGCAAAAGATGACCAGAAGAGGTAGTTACATTTTAGTATTTTTAGAGTTAAACAATGGAAATGAAATACATCTGGAACAGTAAGAATGAAATTAAATATTCATAAATAGAAATATAAAATGCTCCAAATTAATATTTTCTGACGTTATCACATTTTTATTTCTATTTAAATTTCTCTTCACTTTCAAAAAAATATTTTTAATTTGGAAATATGTAGAGTAAGTTTTATTTAGAAGAAACTAGGGGGCTTCGCTCACCAACCCCTTGTGTTTGGTTTTCCGGATACACACTTGTAAGATTTTTTTTTTCTTTGAATTGTTTCTATTTCTTTAGTTTCACTTTTATTTCAGAACTTCTGTAAAAACAATATTTGGAATCTTTCGAGTCCCAATATGCTGAATCTTTTAAATGAGGTCAGTGAGACTTGTGTTTAATGAGTTTGTACCATAATTCAGGGTAGGTTTCTCTTTTTGGAATTTTAGCACAGACAAAATAATCTTCATCATCAGCAGTTAATACATTTTTTTTTTTTTACAAAGTAACCAATCTGTTTTTGAAATTCTCAGGATTCAGGATTCTTTATTTGTCACATGCATAGTTATACAGGACAACACGCAGTGAAATGCAGCCTGATCCGCTTATCAAAAACTGTGCAAACTTAGAAGAATATCAGTTAGATTAACAAAAAGTCATAGATTGAAAGATAACAGTATAGTAGAACATAATAAATAAGTAAAATTATGTGAATTAAGTGTTAAGGTGCAATAGTGCAGTGATTATTATGCAAAACCAAAGTTAGACAGGTGCATAGTTAAATGAGGCAGCTTGTTTGTTTGCGCAACTGCGATCTTTACTTTCTATTTTTTATACTTTCTAATTTTCTGACTTTCACATCTTTTAACTTTCTCCACATGTGTATTGCGTCAACTTTTTTTTTTTTTTGAGCCTTTTGAATTCCACTGCTTTCATAATCTCTAACCTGCTCTGCATGTGTTTAGCGCCAACGTTTGTGAACGTCTTTATGAAGTTCTACTTTGTCTTTTACTCTGTCTTTTAATTCTGAGCCCGATTGGACCTGCTTTTTTTTTCCAGTTCCACTTGTTCCGGGCTGATAATTACTTTCCTTATTTTCTGAATTTGCATCTAGATTATTTTTTCTTTTTTGCTCTTTTTTCTCTCCAACGCTTTCGAGTCTCTTTTCTCCAAGCTACTTTCTTCTTTGCTTAGTCGTCGACGTTTCATTTATAACATACTGTCCTTATATGCTTTATATGCGCTGAGAGCCCTGGATCTGTGTGTGCTCATATCCTTTAGACGACTGAATGTTTTGCTGCCCGTTGTCTTATTTGATATTGATTGTAAGTAGTAGGGCGTGTCTTGCAAGGACCTCATGTTCTATGTCATCGCGAGATGGTCCTGTGTCAATCTCTTGACACAAAGTCTCATGTTTAAGGTCCCCGTGAGACGCTCTGTGGCCAGTCTCTTTCATCTTGCGGTTTCTTTTAAATGTCTTCCGTGATCTTAATGTGAAGATCACGTCTCAATGCCCTTTTGTTTCTCTTCAGGATTTTTTTTATAATAGAGAGATATTCTAAGCCAACAGAAAACAGCATTTCAGTTCTATAAAATTTGAAAGTTGTGTAATACTTCAATTTCTTTTGTAAGTCACTGCATACGTACTATATATTCAATTAGTACAAAAACACAATAGTGCATATTGCAAGTATGTACAGTAACAGTCATCGACTGAGTAAGAAATCATAACTAGACAATTATCTCATTTACTCTAATTGAAACTGAAACAGCCAACACGATACTATTAGGAGCAAAACTGTCAGACATTCAGCAGATAAACATAACAAAGAAATACATACATAGGCAAACACAGGAGTCATCGACTACACAAAACTTTGTAATACATAAAACTATTACAAAGGCATGATCTTGAACCATACTGTATGTCCTCCTATATTGTGAAATCATCAAACTGAAAATTCAACATTTTGGCATAGTGTGCTCTTATAAGAACTACAAGAGAGGCTGACTACATAGAACGTTTGTGGCATCTTTTCATTTTGCTGTTACCGATCCTTTGCCATTTTCTTTCCCTTCTTGGTGCTCTGTAGTGGTACATGGTATCTCTACCATTTTGATCGTTTTTAAAAGACACAAAAATTAGCTTGTAGAACCAAATATTAGAATGTTGTTGTATTTTCCTAGAGATGTTGTTGTAAATTGACAAAATATCCAGAATAAGGCCAGATGGCAAGATAACCAAAGGAAGATGGATTTTTTTTTTCCTCTTGTCAACTTCCTACAGGAATTAACTTAAGGTTGAAAGTGTCGCAGTCCTGGATGATGCCAAGGCTTAGAAATTGCCAGTGACTTGAAAAGAATGTGCAGCACAGACAACTAAAATCTGCAACGATTTTAAAACTAGTATTAGGTCACGCTTGATTGAGAACAATAACACACAAACTAAAGGCTGTGCATGAACCCATTATTGGCCTTAATTTAATGCTGCATTATCATCTGCTACTGACTTCCAAGAAGAGACAGAATGTCATGCTTCGGCTAATGCAGCATTGGAAAGTGCACTTGTCATGAACTCTGGAAGAACACACAAATTTTCATTATTCTTACAATAGCCCTACAATACACATAGAATAGCCTCTTCCTGTGGGAAACAAATGTGGTTTACCAGATTTAAAAATAAATGCACATTTATATAAAGTCTTTCAATCATCAAGTAAATTTCCAATAATCATGACGTCTTAGAAGCTTTGTGAGAAAGTGATTAAAAGTCACTGACAGGAGAACGAGCAAAACACATTACTAGATGAAGAGCTTTGGAAAATATTAGTAAGTGGAAAGTGCATTATTCCACTTAAAATCAACTTAGACAATGCCATCCCTCCAAAATGGAATTTCATATGGGCATACAACAACAACAAAAAATCCTTTCTTGTCTAACTACAAAGCATTTAATATTATAAAATATATTGCGGACACTGCTACGGTAACACACTCTTTTACCGTCAACCACAGTTGAGCTAAAATTACATTCCGGAGTTCCTATTTACATGTAGCTTCCAAAAGCTAATGAGAAGAGGACAGACAAATCATAATACACAACTCGTTCAACTCTGCGAAATAGCTAAAACTAGAGTGAAAAATCACTGGTCAAACAAAAAGGTATTCTATCTGTCTGTTACACCACTGGGCTATCTATATTTCTACTGAATTCATAGGACTGGAATACTACAATATTAATTACAGTAGACCCCCGCAAAGTCGCGGTTCAGGGTTCGTGGATTATTCTTTAGAACCTAACTATTAATTGTTAGCGGAAAGCACAAATATCCTCCGCAATTTTTTATGGCTTTTCTCGTGGCAATACTGTGCTGTAGAGAGAACAGGAAGCAACCGCTGAGGGAAACGCAGTTTGGGATGGTGAAAGTAGCCAATCCAAGAGCGTTATTCATTTCTCCTTGCTGCTGACTGAATGCTGCACTATGACGCGTCTCCAGGTGAGTGGGTTTACCACCGCTGAGGGAAACGTGGTTTGGGATGGTGAAAGTAGCCAATCCGAGAGTGTTATTCATTTCTCCTTGCTGCTGATTGATTGCTGCCCTGTGACGCGACTCCAGTTGAGTGTCCTCATGTTTTCGATTTTGTTATTGTATTCATTTTGTTATTCTTAAATGCACGAAATGTCGCCGAATCGCCCTGCACCTTCTAAGGCTTCTGGCACTGAGCCTAAGCGCCAGAAGAAGTTTAAAACACTCCAGGAGAAATTTGAACTACTGGATTTGCTCCGGGAACTAAAAAGTTATGCTGCAGTAGCGCGCCACTATGGCATTAATGAAAGCACCACATTCTAAATAAAGAAGAACGAAGCAGTGATCTGGAGTACCGTATCTGTGCCAAAATGGTAATGACCGTAAGAAATAAAAATATCGTCAGGATGAAATCTGCCTTGGCATTGTAGATCACCGACTGCAGGAAGAACATCCCCTTGGACGGTAACATCATCCGTAAGAAAGCATGGAAATTATACCAGCAGTTCGCTACAGGAGACAATGTAGCAAGTTCCCATCACAATGTTCCTGAAACCTATAAAGAAAAGCCAGCACAAAACCCCACCAGAAGACCACCTGTACAAAGATACAACTCCTCCTGAAGTGCCTGAAGAAGAGGAGCCACCTGAGGAGTTTTAAATCCTCTGCATCGTACTGCACAGCTACTTCATCATCATCATCATCAATATTATTCATCATTGGTGAGTACCCATACATTTTACTGTATTTTAATTAAATGAAATTATTATGTATTTACTCTACATATAACAAAGAAAAGGACAGTGCATACCAAAGAAAGCGCGCTTGCATAAATTACAATACGTATAGCAGTAACATCAGTATTTTACATTCTAACACCGTGGGAGACATAGCAGTACAGTACTTGTACAGTATACGAGTTTACCTTTACAATCTGTTTTTAGGTAATGCATTAAGGTAATTTTTTAGGTAATGCATTAAGGTAATTTTTTAGGTAATGCATTAAGGTAATTTTTTAGGTAATGTATTAAGCTGCGTTTGCAACGAAATTAAAGTGCTTTGGGGCATACTGTATTTATGGTTTAAACTATAAAAATGGCCATTTAAAAGGCATTTTTTAACCACAACCAAAAGTCGTGGTTTTTCACAATTCGTGGGTGCTCTAGGAACTTAACCCCCGTGAATTTTGGGGGCTTTTAGCTCTACTTGACTTTACTACCCTTCTCTCAGTTTACTTCTATGTCAAGATGCTCATGTAACCTGTGTGTGTGTGCTAGACTATCAATTATGTTGTCTGTTAGGCTTTTTGTCTGAATTTACTGTCTTAATCTTCTTTATTTATTTATCTGGTTTGTACAATTCTATACACTGTATACCCTGCCATTCTTTCTTAAACTCTGTGAAGTGCCTTGAGCATGGGAAAGGCGCTATATAAATAAAATGCATTACCATTTTTACTCGTGTACCACGCACCCTTGTGTAAGACGCACACCCTAATTTTTACAAAGAAAATCGTTTTGCCCCGTGTACGACGTGCGTTGTGATTGTATAGGAAGTGTTTAGAGAGAGACAGAGAGTGCGAGAGGGAGTGCGCAAGCAAGGGAGCGAGAGAGGGAGTGAGCGAGCCCAAGCAGAAGAAGTAGACATTACAGAATTACATTTCCTCGTGTATGACTCGGACCTGATTTTCTAATGCTAATTTTCAGGAAAAAAATGTGCGCATGGTACACGCGTAAATACGGTATTATTATTATATACAATAAACCAATATGTGACGAGTTGTCCCAGATAATAGTTTCGAAAGACAGAGATATCAAAGACAGAGTTGATATTCGTGTTTATCCAAAAGCACAGCACGATTCATCTGAAGCGGCAGATCTGTGAAATAACTAGCGCATAGGGCCCACATGGGGGTTGGCAAGCAAAGCGAGCAGGGGGCAGAGCCCCCTAGTTGCTAATAAGGAGCAGTTGAAACAATTAATACAGCTGTTTAAGACAAAAACAAGCAATTAAGGGTTCAAAATCTTAACAAGCAAGACAACTAAAATTAAGCAGAAAATATAAATAAGTGCTACATCAGCAATGAATAATTTCTCATTGGAACAAAAACCTGAAGCCACTGCAACCGTCCAGGACCAACGTTGCTCAGCCCCAAGTTGAAGGGTCAGAGTCTTAAAAAGCAAATAAATTAAAGGAAATGAATAAGCAGCAAAAACTAGTCACTAATTAAGAAAATAGTTAGAATGAAAACCTGTAGCCACTGTTGCTCTCCAGGGTTGGAGTATGCCATTTGGAATGGGCTTTGTAAAAGCAGTGCTAGTGTTTGTAATGCACCATCTGTTGGAATGACAGAGACATAGCAACTATACAGACACACAGACACATATCCTATTATTTGATAAGTCTGATTTGTACTTATGACTGTTTAGCTTATAGTAGATTTTTCTAGCCAAAAAAAACCACACACACACAAAACAACTCCCATTTCAAGTACTTTTTCTATTTTCTAGTTTTTGCATACTCAGTTTTGCAGTGTATAACACACTAGTGAGAATGCATAGCAGCATTTGAAGCTGAGCTAAAGACAGAAACCAAGCGCATCAGAGGACGTATCCTAGTATGACAGGCTCAGAAACTTAAACCTGTTTAGTCTTGAAGACTACGTGGGGACCTACAACAACAATAACAACGTTTACTTATACAGCACATTTTCATACAAATGGTGTAGCTCAATGTGCTTTACAAGATGAAGAAAGAAAAGTTTATAAAAAACAAAAATAAGAATAGGCAATATTAAATAACAAAGAATAAAGTAAGGTCTGAAAGCTGGGAGGACAGAAAAAAAAACTCTAGATGGACTGGAGAAAAAAAAATCTGCAGGGGTTCCAAAGCTACGAGACCACTCAGACCCCACTGAGCATTCTACCTAACATAAATGATCTAAATCAGTCCTCATGGTTCTCAGGCCTATCCAGGTATTTAAAATGTTCACAGCCATTGATACAGTCGATCCAGAAGAATTCTTTAAATATAACAGTAAATCACATACTTGAGGACACCAGTGGAAATTAAGGAGAAATGCATATAGCACTGACGCCAGGAAGCACTTCTTCACTCAGAGTTGTGGGAATTAGGAACAAACTACCAACACACAAAGTTGAAGCTGAAACTTTGACAGTTTTTAAGGAGAATCTGGATGAGGTATTGGGACAGCTTCACTATTAGCTAAACAAACGGGCTTCATGGACTGAATGGTCTCCAGACGTGCCAGACTTCTTACGTTCTTATGTAACAGGATGCTCATCAGTATTTCATATTCTGTAAAATACTTTATCATTCTAGTGTTTTGGATTTTTGAATGGTTGCAGACAATTATTTATTCTGAATCTTCTTCCCTTGGGCAAAGGCAAAAAATCTGAAAGTGAAACTAATTTCTTCATCAGAGGAATAACATGCAAGCATGGAGCTTTCTGCTGGTTACATTGTGTTCAGATGCTGTAACAAGAATGTAAGTTTAATGTCACTGTGCTGTGTACAAGAAATTATTTTATAAATCCATTCACATGTACAGGCCAGGCCAAAATGGCTCTCAGCATTTAGAAGTGTTCAGCCAAGCATAGGACAAGATGGACGGAGACAGCTTGAGGAATGTGTAGTGAGCCTAAAGACAGGTGTATGCTATTTTGTCCTCTGTTGGAAGTGAGCACAGGATCTTCTTTCCTTGTTTGGAAATTGACTATTTGCTGACGCAAGGGCCTGCACGTGGAGAAGACAGTATAAAAAGACTTAGACAGAAGCCAAATACTTTGAAGCCAACGGACGGATGGGTGATATCATCATCCGTCCTGAAAAGCCACCCAGCGCAGCAACGAAAAAATGGCAGACTGTATAGATCAAGTTCCCACCTTGGTATTGTCTTGCTATTATGGCCTACCATCTGTAATGCCGCGGAAATTGTCAGTAAAGAAAGCTGTTATTTTCTCTTATGTGATTTTTACCGCCATATCACTAGATTTAATGTCATCTCTATATTTTTCAGTTACTTAAAACGCTGCAATTATAAAATAACTTATTCCAATTAGGGAGCTATATTGCACCCTAAAAAGGAAACAGATGCTTATGCGTCAGATTCAGATTTATAAAGTTTACCTGCCTATATATGGAGCAGGACTCAAATATCCATGTATGCTTTAGTAGTTTTAATACTAAGGAAGGTAAAGAAAGGTTTTTTTCCTAGTGCTAGCTTACATTTTTAAAGCATTACAACAGAGGCCATGTATATAAGGAGAAAGTAAAATGAGGTTCTCTCTAGAAAACAAAGAAGGTTGTGCAAAACTATCCCATGTGACCCAAAGCGTTTATGAGGTCAGCAGGTGTTCCTCGAACTCTAAAAGACTTCAGGCAGATAAGAAATACATGAGATGACACACCACTGCAGGCAGCATGTCCCTAAGAATAAGGATACAGAGGGACATTTAGCAGCATCTGGCAGAAAGCAAAAAATCTGCTTCCAATAACAATGCTGATGTTTTTGAAATGTACAGTAGAACTGTTGTCTGTTTCTAAAATGGTATCAAGGATAACTAGGAGCTCGCATGTACGCAGGAAATACCGTGTAACCTTCATTTCTCAGACTTATGTGCCTTAATATGTTGGCTCAATGAGCACTAGTGAGGCTCCCAGGAGTGCACCAATGGAAAGCATAGATAACAAAAACCAAGGAATGACCACCGTCTTCAGACCTATGGAGTTTATGTACTCTTTTTGGATTATTTGAATCTGATTTTAGGTTATTTTTATCTATGTTATAATGACACAATGTTTATTTCCTCACATAACCTCATTTAAAATGTATCATTTAAGGCTTTGCTTTTGAATTCTATATGAAGCCTACCATTTGACAGCTGATCCAGTGAGTTGGGCAGATGAAACAGTGAGTTAAGTCAGGTATGAGTTCAAGTGGGATCTTGTTAATTACGGATTTGCTGCCTTGTTAGTGAATGCATCTTGCCATAAAATGACCTGCATAGAACCAGAGTTCAGAACAGTGGTCCTGTGTTACTGTTGTGATGTGAGATTTTGCATATAACTTGATAAATGTTTTGTATGTCGTTATTTATAATTTAGGCAAAGCAATGTAATTTAGTGTTACTTTGGTGAGAGGCACTCGTGTTTGCCCCGCCTTTATGACTACGTCTGTTTGTAATTTTACGACAGGATTTGGGGATGTGTCTTAAACCAGTTTGGCGAGTGTTTCTTTGCTAAAGTCTTTCTCTCATCCAACACACAAAGCCAGGTTAGTTTAACATATGGTCCTTTTTGGGGGGTTGGGGTTGCAGGTGTTAAGATGTACTATTCCAATGGTCTGTTTGGAATTGGCTTGTCTCAGAGGCCTTTAAGTACCATGATGTTCTATTGGCTGTAGGGGTTGGACAGAAAACCTATAAATTTGCTTGCTCAACCACATTCTCTCTCTCTAACCAACATATGATGAAGAAGCATCTCTCTTGCTAACCTGTGATGATGTAGAAGTATATTTCTCTCTTAATAACAACTGAAAAAGCCCATCACACCATGAACTGAAGACAACACAATGAAGAGCACAGCTTCAGCCATTTTGAACAGACAAGTGGCTAAAAGCTGAGCACCAATGATGCCTTAACTAGAGACATTAAGCAACTACAAGTCTGTGTGCCACCTGAATTACACATCACCATTTTATCAGGTTGTATGGTTGCCAATATTCAAATGTACTTTGCATTTTATTATTATTTATGAATATTATCAGTAATGCATTATTTTATGTGTAACTTAACTCCTGCTTGTCTTTTTACTACATCTAATTGCCTGAGGTTATAGATATAGAAGGGAAGGTGGGGATAAGTTATATACAGTGGTAAGTCTGTGAGATTAGGCATTCTACGGCTACATATTAATAATACAATAGGGGAAAGTAGAGCAATATATATATATATTACTCTACCAAGACAAAACAGTTACATTTATGTTAAGATCCCAGATGATACACAGGAAACTGTAGAACAAGGAAAAGAGCAAAATGACAGGAAAAATGACATATAGGAACCCCAATATTCTCTGCCAAACTACCAGAAAATTGAACTCATCACATCATAAACTAGTGTCCCAGAAGTCATACTGAGCAAATTGAAATGTGGCTAACCTCAGGTACAACATCTGACGGTGTACTGGGACCCAGCAGGTAATAATATGGTAGTGGTAACGACAGGACCCTTATGAATCCATCAAAAGTAGAGAGACAAGTTGAACACAGTTCTTATTAAAGAGACAGAGAGGCTAGAGGTGTGAGTTGAAAAGGCTTAATTTATTAATGAACCCCATAATGGATAAACATGCTAGCTACTCCAAAAGAAAACTCGGGAATGTCTAATATTTAGCAAGATCCATTCAAACGCTAAAACATGTTGACCTTTCTTTATATTGATCTAGGATTTTAAGCCCTTCGATGACTTAATTGTTCATTCCTACATGCAGAGGTGCTTTAGGTGCCAACACTTTTGGGGGGAATAAAGATGAATAAAAGAAAAAAAACAAAAAAACAGGGTGGTAGCAATTAGGATAGTGTCATTCCTTATACTGTCTTGATCCTTCTAAACCCGGATCAAATGGGAGAAGCGAGGACACTGCTAATAACTGTAAGGTGTATTCTGGAAAACAAACACCAGTCTTTGATTTTAAATTGTTTTTCATGTCAAACTTATTGGTAAATACAAGTTGCACAATAGGTAATGCTTTTAACCAATAGTTCCCAGCTTTTATTAAAGCCAAATACTTAAGCAGAGGCACACACCTGCTTATAATTTCATGCCTAATTTGATACAAATGTCTGTTTCTATATGCTTTGTGTTAAAAACACCCTGCCTTTCAAATTTCCTGAAGGAATTAAATAATTGATTTGCATGTTTGATTTTCTGATGAGGCGTTGCTCATGTACAGTATTTCTTTCAAATATTTATTTATAATAGGCCACTTCATAAATGCACGCAGGTAAATCTTTTGAGACAAAAAAAAAACATTTAAGCCTGTTTCTGCCCCTTATAAAACGTACAGACAAAACAAAGGAGTGATAAAAGGTTAATTAAAATAAACCAAACCATCAACAGTAAATGAACCAAATTTCTTGTACATTTAAAGATTTGGTGACAGTTTCCTAAAAATATGCATCACGCACTGTGGTATGTTGCCACCTGAATTGATCACAAGGAAAAGATGCTGTTCAAATTCTCAAGACTGTACCTAATGTAGCCAGAGAAGTGGGGCAAGATGGATTTTTAGGGTAAGTGTGATATTGTATCAAAACCTACAAATCCCTTTCTAGCAAAACATTAAAGTACTATTTGTAAAAACGTTAAGGTACTGCTGTTTAACATAAGAAGACTTGTAGTGAACTGCATGTGTGATCTGTGTACATAACATTTGTCCACATAATGAGTGTTTTCTTTCCAGAATCATTTTAATGGTCTTTCTGTCTCTGTCAGTGCAAAAACCTAATAATCTGTATGATGTTACTGTACACGCATCTATGGCTTATATATACTAGAAGAATATTAAGTGTTTTTAACCAAAAATGATCAAAACAAAAGGCAAGCCTTATTGTACCATAATTTACAATCCTGAAGTATTATCAGTGTTTGTGTGGATATTGCTATGTTGGTAAATTTAGAGGAAGTGTTCCTTATTCTGTCGTGGAGAATGCAAAGCAATACACAATGATTGGCAGCAAGTTAATTGATATCGACACATTGTATTTATCCTAAATACTTGAAGATTCAGCTTATGTTATTTAATACATAAGAGAGAAATATAAACTATATAGTTAAAACACACTGGTCTTAAAGGACTAGACATAAGTAACCAGAGATTTTTTTTTCCTGCATTTTGATACCATTTGCCATTTTTCAGTTTTGGCCCTCATTAACACCAGCTGTATCAGGAGTTTTCTTATCTTTATAGAAAGGTTTTCTTGGCTTTAACTACAAACAACAGGAGAAAAATGATAGATAACAAAATGATTTTTTGGGTGGAATATTCTTAAAGATCAGTTGCACAAACTTTCTTTCATCATTTTCAGGTTACTTTATTGTAAGATTTTACTTGGATTGCTGGGAAGCAGCACCATTTCATGATTGCTACCGTTTAGCCAGCAAAGCAGTAGGTCCAGATGGAGTATCACCACGACTGCTGAAGACCTGTGCATTGGAGCTGGGGAGTCCTCTACAACGCATCTTGCGCATCTTCAACCTGAGACTGGAACAGGGGAGAGTCCCGAGGCTTTGGAAAACATCTTGTATCACCCCAGTCCCAAAGGTATCACGTCCTAGTGAGCTGAATGACTTTCAGCCTGTTGCTCTGACGTCACATGTGATGAAGAACATGGAGCGGCTGCTGCTTCACCACCTGAGGCCACAGGTCCTCCATGCCCTTGACCCTCTGCATTTCGCATACCAGGAGAAGGTGGGAGCGGAGGATGCCATCATCTATATGCTACACCGATCCCTCTCCCACCTGGACAGAGTCAGTGGTGCTGTAAGAATTATGTTTCTGGACTTCTCTAGCACCTTCAACACCATCCAGCCTCTGCTCCTTAGAGACAAGCTGACTGAGATGGGAGTAGACTCACACCTGGTGGCATGGATCGTGGTCTATCTTGCAGACAGACCTCAGTATGTGCGTCTTGGGAACTGCAGGTCTGACATTGGAGCACCGGAAAACACAGGAGCACCGGTCCTGTTCAGCCAACATACATCAGACTTCCTATACAACTCGGAGTCCTGCCACGTGCAAAAGTTCGTTGATGACACTGCTATCGTGGGCTGCATCAGGAGTGGGCAGGAGGAGGAGTACAGGAAGCTAATCAAAGACTTTGTTAAATGGTGTGACTCAAACCATTTACACCTGAACACCAGCAAAACCAAGGAGCTGGTGGTGGATTTTAGGAGGACCAGGCCCCTCATGGACCCCGTGTTCATCAGGGGTGACTGTGCAGAGGGTACAGACCTATAAACACCTGGGAGTGCAATTTGAACTGGTCTGCCAATACTGATGCTCTATGTAAGAGAGGACAGAGCTGACTATACTTCCTTAGAAGGTTGGCGTCCTTCAACATCTGCAATTAGATGCTGCAGATGTTCTACCAGACGGTTGTGGCGAGTGCCCTCTTCTACGCGGTGGTGAGCTGGGGAGGCAGCATAAAGATGAAGGACGCCTCACACCTGGACAAACTTGTTAGGAAGGCAGACTCTATTGTAGGAATAAAGCTGGACACATCTGTGGCAGAGCGACAGGCGCTAAGCAGGCTTTTGTCACTGTCCTGCTCCACTGACAGACTGAGGAGATCGTTCCTCCTCCACACTATGCGACTCTTCAATTCCACCCGGGGAAGTAAATGCTAACATTATTCAAAGTTATTGTCTGTTTTTACATGCATTTTTATTACTCTTTAATTTAATTTTTTTTTGTATCAGTATACTGCTGCTGGATTATGTGAATTTCCCCTTGGGATCAATAAAGTATCTATCTAGCCACGGTGATCAGGAAAGTACAATTTAAATAGCGTACTTCAAAATGCAAACAAACTTCAGTCCCCAGCTAGGCCTACAATGCACCCCAACCAAATTCACACTCCAGCCTTTATGAACAGACCCTGCACAAACCCTGTTACTGACATTCATGCCTCCATCTCCATTACCAGCCAGACCAGCTTTATACCTTTCTGATACACTCCTAAGTCTACAACTCCAATAGCAGTCTGTCTTTCATTTCCTCCCTTGTAGTTATCCATCCCTCAGACTCCATTACCAGATAGACCTGCACCTTTATCCCTTTATCCTAACTAGGAAAAGAAAATCCAAGCACATCTCTCCAGCTTTGATGTCACTACACTGGTTGCCTGTGTCATTCAGAATTGACTTTAAAATACTGCTTATGGTTTATAAAGCCTTAAATAATCTCGCTCCATCTTATATATCGGAGTGTCTGACACCTTATATTCCAAATTGTAACGTTAGATCCTCAAATGAGCGTCTGCTTAGAATTCCAAGAGCTAAACTTAAAAGAAGTGGTGAGGCGGCCTTCTGCTGTTATGCACTAAAACCTGGAATAGCCTGCCAATAGGAATTTGCCAGGCTGATGCAGTAGAGCACTTTAAAACACTGCTGAAAACACATTACTTTAACATGGCCTTCTCATAGCTTCATTTTAATTGAATCCTGATACTCTGTATATTCAATTAATTATCATTACTATTCATGGTGGCTCTAAAATCCATACTAACCCCTACTCTCTCTTCTGTTCTTTTTCCGGTTAATCAAAGCACCGTGATGTCCCTACATTGATGGATTAAAAGCCAGAAGTCTACATGACCATCATTATCAAGTCCTTCCATGAGAACCCTGAATACAAAGAGGACTGTTTCATTTATGTTAGGTAGAATGCCCAGAGGGGGCTGGGTGGTCTCGTGACCTGGAACCCCTGCTCATTTTTTTTTAATTTTTATTTTTTTCTTTCCAGCCGTCTGGAGTTTTTTTTTCTGTCCTCCCTGGCCATCGGACCTTGCTCTTATTCTATGTTAATTAGTGTTGTCTTATTTTAATTTAATTCTTACTTTATCTTTTTTTTCTCTTTCTTCATCATGTAAAGCACTTTGAGCTACATTATTTGTAAGAAAATGTGTTGTATAAATAATGTTGTTGTTTATTGAAATCCACGCCGTCACCTCCATCACTGATTCTTCATTACCTCCACACAGATATGCGTCTTTCATCCTTCCTTATCACCTGTATCTTTTTTTACTCCAACAAACATCACCAAAGACCTTAATTCCACCTACAGCCAAATTATTAGGTCAGAAGGGAAGAGTAAACATTGGTACGTGGAAATTAACAAAAAAAAAAAAAAACATATGAACATTAAACAGAACATAAACACATAAACATCTGCAAAGACAAAGATCCAAGATTCAAAAGATATACTGCTTTGCAGAAATGAAATATGTTTTAAACTTGCCTCAAAAATGTATATTTAATATTATAAAAATGTTTATAGAAGATTATAGGCAGTCATCCTAATCAAATTCTTCCAGTTTTTCATGGAATGCTACATTTTCTTTTTAAGTATTTGAAATTTTCTTTGAGCCTGGTCCTTCTACTTGTTTCTGGGTTGCTTGGACAGGCCCTAGGATGCTGCAGTGTTCTCACATTCCTTTGCTCCGGTGTGCACATGTGCAGATTGAATGCAAACCGGATTCCAAAAAAGTTGGGACACTAAACAAATTGTGAATAAAAACTGAATGCAATAATGTGGAGATGGCAAATGTCAATATTTTATTTGTAATAGAACGTAGATGACAGATCAAACGTTTAATCCGAGTAAATGTATCATTTTAAAGGAAAAATATGTTGATTCAAAATTTCACAGTGTCAGCAAATCCCAAAAAAGTTGGGACAAGTAGCAATAAGAGGCTGGAAAAAGTAAATTTGAGCATAACGAAGAGCTGGAAGACCAATAAACACTAATTAGGTCAATTGGCAACATGATTGGGTATAAAAAGAGCTTCTCAGAGTGGCAGTGTCTCTCAGAAGCCAAGATGGGTAGAGGATCACCAATTCCCACAATGTTGCGCAGAAAGATAGTGGAGCAATATCAGAAAGGTGTTACCCAGCGAAAAATTGCAAAGACTTTGCATCTATCATCATCAACTGTGCATAACATCATCCGAAGATTCAGAGAATCTGGAACAATCTCTGTGTGTAAGGGTCAAGGCCGTAAAACCATACTGGATGCCCGTGATCTCCGGGCCCTTAAACGACACTGCACCACAAACAGGAATGCTACTGTAAAGGAAATCACAGAATGGGCTCAGGAATACTTCCAGAAACCATTGTCAGTGAACACAATCCACCGTGCCATCCGCCGTTGCCAGCTGAAACTCTACAGTGCAAAGAAGAAGCCATTTCTAAGCAAGATCCACAAGCTCAGGCGCTGTCACTGGGCCAGGGATCATTTAAAATGGAGTGTGGCAAAATGGAAGACTGTTCTGTGGTCAGACGAGTCACGATTCGAAGTTCTTTTTGGAAATCTGGGACGCCATGTCATCCGGACCAAAGAGGACAAGGACAACCCAAGCAGTTCAGAAGCCTGCATCTCTGATGGTATGGGGTTGCATGAGTGAGTGTGGCATGGGCAGCTTGCATGTCTGGAAAGGCACCATCAATGCAGAAAAATATATTCAGGTTCTAGAACAACATATGCTCCCATCCAGACGTCATCTCTCTCAGGGAAGACCCTGCATTTTTCAACAAGATAATGCCAGACCACATTCTGCATCAATCACAACATCATGGCTGCGTAGGAGAAGGATCCGGTACTGAAATGGCCAGTCTGCAGTCCAGATCTTTCACCTATAGAGAACATTTGGTGCATCATAAAGAGGAAGGTGCGACAAAGAAGGCCCAAGACGATTGAACAGTTAGAGGCCTGTATTAGACAAGAATGGGAGAGCATTCCTATTTCTAAACTTGAGAAACTGGTCTCCTCGGTCCCCAGACGTCTGTTGAGTGTTGTAAGAAGAAGGGGAGATGCCACACAGTGGTGAAAATGGCCTTGTCCCAACTTTTTTGGGATTTGTTGACACCATGAAATTCTGAATCAACATATTTTTCCCTTAAAATGATACATTTTCTCAGTTTAAACTTTTGTTCCGTGATTTATGTTCTATTCTGAATAAAATATTAGAAGTTGGCACCTCCACATCACTGCATTCAGTTTTTATTCACGATTTGTATAGTGTCCCAACTTTTTTGGAATCCGGTTTGTATTTCATTTCTGCCTCTTGATTTATGCAATCCCTCTAAGGGATTTATTGCTTGATGTTTTAGTCACATAATTTAAATGGTGCATGAACTTGTACAACTTGCTACTCAGAAGTAACCATCAACATTATTGGGAGTCATGTTGATTACTTTGTATAATATGATTTAGTACTTTGCCCATTGAACAAAAGTTGGACATTTACTCGTATTCATTTGCATTTCTGACTTGGTGCCGAGTATTTGATGGTGAGATATCTTTTCATACTGTTTGTTTGGTGGTGGTACTGTATGACAAAATGCAGTAATATGTTCATAGACATTTCTGTTATTTGATTTGTTTTAGGCATTATTTAGATGACACTTTAACATCACTGACGCGGATAGAGTAATACAGTATACTGCAAGCAGAGAGTCTCTGCCTTGGTCCATTATGCGAGATTTACTAGTGGTCATCTCTTCACAATTGACCACCCTCTATTGATTTCATCATTCCATTTTTCATGTTTCTATGATGATCTCTATTCTTTCTGAGTTAGCCAGTGGCCACATACCCATGCTAAAGGATTTAAACAGCTGAGCGGCTCTAATAAGTCCTGCTTTCTCAGTGTTTCATCATCCCTTTCTTAGTTTCGCTCGCACACACATACACCTCCAGCCCCTCTGCACGGCTTCCCATGGCTCGGCCCATTTTAACACTTATCTGTCTGCCAAGTCTGTGTGGCCCCACCTGAATAAATCATTTCAAAAATGCAACTGAACTAGAAGACCAGTGGTTTTCAGACATGAAAAATGAACATCTACATCATAAGTATAACTCCTTCCACATAGATGTTTTCCATGTGAAACATCCTTCACCACTACAACACTTCAAAAAAATCTCAAAAAGGCTGTGGACACCACTGATGTCACAATTACCTTTGATAAGAATGGTTACACAGTGCTAAGGGGATAAAATTTCAGTTTATACTTAATTTCTTTGTTTTTTGGAAAAATGTTTCATATAATGTATACGAATATTTGTAACAAACTTAACAGTTTTTATTTAGGGTGGAGCTACACAACTTCCTACAACATCTTCTTAAATACCGTATTTACTTGTGTACCACGTGCACAGTTTTTCCCAAAAAGTAGCATTAGAAAATCAGGTGTTTGACAGTTGATTTCATATGTAATAAAATATTTGATAACACAAAATTTTGGCTGATGACAGATCAATTTCTGTTTTCTATGAAGACAAACCAAGTGCCCGTAGCCAATTTCAGTATATCCAGGGAAAATTAAATCTAACACAATATGTCGGGGACAACTACTGCTTAAAATAATGTCATTTATTTGGGTAAAGAATATTTAAATGAATCTAACTTCCTCAGATTGAAATGTGTTGGACAAAGAGTAACATCAAAACAGAACACAGATAGATAGATGATAGATAGATAGATAGATAGATAGATAGATAATAGATAGATGATTGATAGATGATTGATAGATGATAGATAGATAGATAGATAGATAGATAGATAGATACTTTATTAATCCCAAGGGGAAATTCACAATATTAGCTACCTCTATAGTCCTTACGGAAAGACTTTTTTTTTTTTTTACTTTGCTATATGAAGACATTGATGGAACAGTAAGGACAAGCATGGCATACGAGAAGTATGTAGGTATTTACAAAAAAAAAAAAACAACACTGCACAGGTGTTCATTGTTGTACACATTTACATATAGATGTTGAATGTCTGCCTAATAATTATTAAGGATATGACAAGCTTACAGGTGCATTGTTTTTATTTAAGCAATACTTTCTAAATAATTTGAAGTGTTATGTGCAAATGATACATATGCTGCTGCTTTAACAGAACATCAGTGCATTTGTTGTTAACAAATCCAACAAATGTGTTGGCTGCCACCAGCTTCAAAATAGCCACAGCTTTGAATTAGACGTGCAGTTGAGTAGTTGACTATCATTGACTTCCCAATACCATAACTATATGTATGTGTCACTGTAACAATCTCTTTATTAATATTCAAGGATGAATGCTGCAATTAAAGATTTATCTGTTCTTTTCTTGGAAGCCAAGTACAAAACATTGGATGCTATAGCATGCATGAGTTTTGTTTCTTGTTTTTGCTTTTTACATCTGACATTTAATGACAACGTTTTTTTATTTATAAATTGTGCCTTTATTACATTTATGTTGTATAACATTCAGAAACCCAGACTGCTTTTGGGATGAGAATCTTGTATTAGAAAATTAGTTATAAATATGTCAAATTTCTCAGCTCACAAAGCCAATGCCAAAGCAGCCTTATTTCATGGACCAAGCTTCAGTGATGCAAACTACACAAATGTATGCAGCTTTTTAGGATGAAATATAGAAATTGTCATATTGTAATTCTGCTTTAACCCATACCTGTATTTTTGTTTTTGCTACTCCATTTTAAAATGTATTGTGTTACAGTGTTTGGTCAAGTTACTTTGAGAAAATTAACATTGCTTTATCTTCTGTTCTTTTAAAGAAATACTCCACCAAAAAAATCGATTCTTTTCTGCATTACTAGCTGAAAAATCCAGTGTTGCCCAGGAGAAAATTTAAAAAAAAAAAAAAAAAGTTATTTATTTATTTATTTTTTTAATTGTTTGAGAATTAAAAAAACAAACACACACGCCTTTAAAAATAAAAAAAAAAATTAACAAACAATGAAGACTCACTAATGTGCTTGTGGTCGTGTGTGTATGTTACCATCCAGCTGACGAACCGGTCAACTCTATTTAATTTCAAAAGCAACAGGGGCGCGGTGCTGCTCAAACAATGAATGCTGGCAGTCACATCCAGTTCGCCCTCTGGTGGTCGTTCCGAGTGTCACCTGGATGATAACATGCATACATGACAGTAAGGGCTCGTTTATACTTCGCGCCCGCATCATGGCTGCCACGCGTTCCCAGCGTTCATTTAATGCATCCTCTGAGCAGGTCCTCAGAAATTAACGTGACGTGAGTTACAGTACCAGCAAAAAGTCGGGGGGTGCAGTGTGCTTAAAGTTGGAATATGACATCACAGTCTCTGTTAACTATCTACATGTGACAGAAAGCTTTGCGGATCCTACGAGATCGGAGTGCACGCTTCGATGTTTAATGAATGGTTCAATGTGGTGAATCAAAATGCCATCATACAGATGTATTCGTGGTGCTTTTATATTCAGGCGTCGCATACTCCTGATCATAATGACACGATACATTTTAAAATTCTCACATACCGTCTTCTGTGTCATCTTTTATTTATTTTTTTGCAACTTCGCAACAGCAACATAATGTACAGCGATGTATTTGAGTAAATGAGAAAAAAAATTAAGGACATGGCAAAATCGTGTATTTTGTGATTAAAGTGGGAATTTCGGATTTAATCTCGAAATGTCCACTTTAACCTCGTAGTTTATCATTAAAGCAGACCGTCGTAAACGTCATCCCAGTTTTTAATCGCTACGGCAAGCAGCAATAGATCACCACACAGAACACATTAAATGTCTGATATTCCAACTCTCTGCACATTTAGAATCTTTAGATTTGTACTTGATACCACTTTCATGATGAAATGCATTAAAGTATGTATGTTACATTTTACAGATAAATCATTCATTTCATTTAAATAATGAACACTGTTAATAATTACACACATGGGGGTGTCACGGTGGCAGAGCGGTAGCACTGCTGTCTCGCACTGAGTCACGTCGCTGGTGCTTCCTGCTTGTATTCCACACTGTGCTCCAGTTTACTTCCAAAGATATGCAGATTTGGGGATTTGGTGCCGCTAAAATGACGCCAGTGTATGTGTGTACTTGTATTAACTCTGCGATGAGCTGAGGCCTCGCCCAGAGATTGTTTCTGCCTCGTGTCCAATGCTTGCTGGAATGGACACATCCCTGGATTGATGGATTTAATCATTAAACATCCTTTTCAGAGATATTGCGGTAAGGTGTCATCAGAATTTAACGGGTGTTCTAGGCAATTCACAACACAGAGAAGCCGAACTTGTTCTCACCGTGATAATATCTCACGCTGCCACCTGGCAGATTTACGTAAAGTACGCACGCAAGTATAAACACAACGACGCTTGTGTAGCAGGAGCGTCCGCTGCAGCATGCATCGCGTGAAGTATAACCCCAGCCTAAGACAAACACTTTAGTGAGTGTTCACTGTTTGTTAATTTATGTTTAAGATGCTGGAACATAAATACACACACACATATGATCAAGAAAAAAAATGAACTTCACGTTGTTATGCAGGTTGGGGATAAAAGTTTCTGATAGAATTGGCTTCTATTAACCAACACTAGACGAAGCAAAGAAAATCAGAAATGTCCATGAATAAATCTCATGTTATCCATTTTGAATAATCCATATTTCAAGTCATCCATTTGTATATTCAAAATGTCTCCCAACACATGTATTTTTTAATACGATGTTAATAAATCAGTCTCTTCAAGAAAACGCTCTCAGGAATGAAAATTAAAGGCACTCAGAAGTGACTCAGCATTTGAATTGTGCTGAACTGAATTTACGTTGTAAATCTTGCCAGTCCTTCACGATGTGTGAAGTTCCGAGATGGTCTGGATGCTCACTCATATTATAGCTTTATAGTACAATTTTCAACTTTTTATACTACCATGTTTATGTTTACTTTTGTCTGTTTTTTTACAGATCTTCTCATCTTATTGATAAAAGTTGAGGACAGGAGCAGTTCTCCTCCAATATCTTCCCTTCCATCTGAACTGCACTCTACTGTACGATGCTGCACTTATCTGAATTGTGCCTTTCGTTTGTTTGTTTGGTAAAGTACTTTATGATGTCACGCTCTGAATTGAAATTTTGATTCCAGCTTATTGCCGACTGAAACTACCCGGGGTTTTTCAAAAATCAGCATTTCACGGTTTGAACCAAACATCTGGCAGCTAAATAAGAAGGTACAGGAGAGGAAAAAGAAAGTGCAGCTTCCAGACATTTGAACTTGAGGAAGCTGAACTCATTTTTGCTCACAATCTTCCTGCTGTTTTAGGAGATTTTTCATTTTCTTTTTTTCACAAAATAAATGGAAAATATGCATTATGTAGTCTTAGGGTGTCTTGGCATGATGTCTAGACTGGAACTTTTTTTTATAATTTTGATGTTCTGTTCTCACTTTAACTTTATTTCTCAATTGCCTGAATCAACAAACTGATCATCTTCTTCTTTCAGCTGCTCCTGTTAGGGGTTGCCACAGCGGATCATCTTGAATCAACAAAGTGATGCCAGCCTAAACAGATTAGCGCTCTCCTTCTTCTGGTAACACATTGAACTTCAAACTAAATGAAGTATAGGGTTAATTATTCGTTAAAAGAGCCATTATTGGCACAGGTTTACAGTGCTGTGAAATTCTTATTTGGACGCGCTAATCAGCAGGTCACCGCTCTCTGGCGTCAAGATTAGCGAGTATAACAACATTCGATGCTGGAAAGGATAAAGGATTTTACTACTATGATGGTACCCAGAGCACTGAATCGTCTTGTACAGTACCTTTTATTACATGTAGATAATCATGAACAGCTGTATCATATTGAAGTATTTTGGAATGCCAAGGTGCAGCTGACAGTTAATTGGGCCTGGGGGGTATTAAGTGTTTTTTTTTTCTTTCACCAACATCTACACAAGCTGTGGATATGTAACTATAACATTTGTTATCAGCCATTAGAGACTTGAAAACTAACTGAATTCAACTGTAAATTACTGTATGTTAATTTCCATTAGGGATTCATTATTTTTTAACTTTTATTTGATTTTTATCCTTATAGTTATTTATGTGATTGTGAGCAGGTAGTTGAAACAGATACTAACTTGCTAATTTGTTTTGATGCCTTACTAGTGTGGATGATAAACTCATATACAAGAAAGAGCAAATGCAAAAATAATAACTACAATGAGTAAAGTCAGTTGATTGAATTACAACATTAGCTAATCTAAGCATCGTAACCACACAATGTACAGTAACCTATCTAAACAATATACAATAAAATAACACAGAGAGTAAAATACAGTGGAGGAAATAATTATTTGACCCCTCACTGATTTTGTAAGTTTGTCCAATGACAAAGAAATGAAAAGTCTCAGAACAGTATCATTTCAATGGTAGGTTTATTTCAACAGTGGCAGATTGCACATCAAAAGGAAAATCGAAAAAATAACTTTAAATAAAAGATAGAAATTGATTTGCATTTCATTGAGGGAAATAAGTTTTTGAACCCTCTAACAAAAAAAGACTTAATACTTAGTGGAAAAACCCTTGTTTGCAAGCACAGAGGTCAAACGTTTCTTGTAATTGATGCCCAAGTTTGCGCACATTTTAGGAGGAATGTTGGTCCACTCCTCTTTGCAGATCATCTCTAAATCCCTAAGGTTTCGAGGCTGTCTCTGTGCTACTCTGAGCTTGAGCTCCCTCCATAGGTTTTCTATTGGATTAAGGTCCGGAGACTGACTAGGCCACTCCATGACCTTAATGTGCTTCTTCTTGAGCCACTCCTTTGTTGCCTTTGCTGTATGTTTTGGGTCATTGTCGTGCTGGAACACCCATCCACGACCCATTTTCAGTTTCCTGGCAGAGGGAAGGAGATTGTCGCTCAGGATTTCACGATACATGGCTCCGTCCATTTTCCCGTTAATGCGATTAAGTTGTCCTGTGCCCTTAGCAGAAAAACACCCCAAAGCAAAATGTTTCCACCCCCATGCTTGACGGTGGGGACGGTGTTTTGGGGGTCATAGGCAGCATTTTTCTTCCTCCAAACACAGCGAGTTGAGTTAATGCCAAAGAGCTCTATTTTGGTCTCATCAGACCACAGCACCTTCTCCCAGTCACTCTCTGAATCATTCAGGTGTTCATTGGCAAACTTCAGACGGGCCTGCACATGTGCCTTCTTGAGCAGGGGACCTTGCGAGCCCTGCAGGATTTTAATCCATTGCGGTGTAATGTGTTTCCAATGGTTTTCTTGGTGACTGTGGTCCCTGCTAATTTGAGGTCATTAACTAACTCCTCCCGTGTAGTTCTAGGATTCTTTTTCACCTTTCTCAGAACCATTGACACCCCACGAGGTGAGATCTTGCGTGGAGCCCCAGAGCGAGGTCGATTGATGGTCATTTTGTGCTCCTTCCATTTTGAACAATCGCACCAACAGTTGTCACCTTCTCTCCCAGCTTCTTGCTAATGGTTTTGTAGCCCATTCCAGCCTTGTGCAGGTCTACAATTTTGTCTCTGACATCCTTGGACAGCTCTTTGGTCTTTCCCATGTTGTAGAGTGTGGAGTCTGCTTGATTGATTGATTCTGTGGACAGGTGTCTTTTATACAGGTGACTAGTTAAGACAGGTGTCCTTAATGAGGGTGACTAATTGAGTAGAAGTGTCTAACCACTCTGTGGGAGCCAGAACTCTTAATGGTTGGTAGGGGTTCAAAAACGTATTTCCCTCAATGAAATGCAAATCAATTTCTATCTTTTATTTAAAGTTATTTTTTCGATTTTCCTTTTGATGTGCAATCTGCCACTGTTGAAATAAACCTACCATTGAAATGATACTGTTCTGAGACTTTTCATTTCTTTGTCATTGGACAAACTTACAAAATCAGTGAGGGGTCAAATAATTATTTCCTCCACTGTAAAGGACACATGGTGATGCGACATGCAATCCTGTCTCTTTACAGGCTCCTACGCTTTTCGAAATGTGTATGTTGGGTCACTTTAGGTCAAAGACATCTGGGGTTTCAGCAACTGACATATTACCTGCAACGAGAAATCCGATCACTTTGAAAACACTTTGAAAAGGCACACTGAAGCCCAAATCTTTACATTACTCATTAAATGATTTGTGAAGTTTTTTTTTTTCAAAGAGGTGCTTGCTTTGCATAGTTTAGAAATAGTCAAAACAGACACCATATTAAAAGCAGAAATCGCTAAAATGGCAAGGTCAAAATGCTTTAGAATGTATGAAAAATATTTAAACAAAAAATGTAACCATGTGACATTCAGATTAAGAATTTATGCCAAATGATAAAATATAAATTATTTCATATTTTAGCTTTGCTTCTAAGAAAACCAGCGAGAGATTAAAAAAGAGATTTTTTAATGAACTGTACCTATTCAACTGAATTTATCTTTTACTGCATTTAGGTTTAATCATCTAGTATAGCTCCAACATTAAAACATCAGTAAAATAACAGTTATTTTCATCTTCTGCATTCAGTCATCTAATATGAACATCACTGAATACCTGGAAAGAACAGTTCTATTGTATAACAAAGATGTAATTGTCTTTGTATTTCTGTGTAGTCCTTAGCCTCACAGATTAAAAAAAAAAAGGATGAACACAGTTGTAAAACTAGTCTAATTTGCATGTACCAAATAACATTATATGCATTTAAAAAAAAAAAAAAAATATGCATTGACCGGAAGAGGGTCAAAGCCCACCCTGGATCACGTGGGGGCCGCCTTCCTGGTTGCTCTGGGGGCCACGGGTTGAGGGCATGGAAGCTCCACCCTGTAGGGGCCCGTGGTCACCGCCAGGAGGCCCCAATGCCTTGGGGACCTGTTGCCCCAGCACTTCCGCCACACCAGGAAGTGCTGGGGGGAAGACTTTGGGAGACACCCGGGGAGCTAATACAATTAATCCGCTCCAGACCATACAAACTGTATGTAAATATAATTTTGTTAAAAGATTTTTTAAGCACAAAAATAGTTAATTAAATCATAGAATGCACAGTGTAATCTTATATCTATAATAATAAAAGGCAAAGCCCTCACTCACTCACTCACTCACTCATCACTAATTCCCCAACTTCCCATGTAGGTAGAAGGCTGAAATTTGGCAGGCTTATTCCTTACAGCTTACTTACAAAAGTTAAGCAGGTTTCATTTCGAAATTCTATACGTAACGATCATAACGGTCGACAACGTCCGCCATGTTGAACTTTCTCATTTATGGCCCATGTTCACGAAATTTGGTAGGCGGCTTCCCTGCGCTAACTGAAACCAATGTACTTACTTATTTCGATGGTATGACGCCACTGTCGGCCGCCATATTGAACTTTCCAACGTCACCAATTTTCAAACTTCCCGTGTAGGTAGAAAGCTGAAATTTTGTACTTATTTCGGTGGTATGATGCCACTGTCGGCCGCTATATTGAACTTTTAACGGAAACCGATATCCGTACTTATTTCGTTGGTATGACACCACTGTCGGCCGCCATATTGAACTTTCCAACGTCACTAATTCTCCAACTTCCCGTGTAGGTAGAAGGCTGAAATTTGGGAGGCTCATTCCTTACAGCTCATTTCAAAATTCTACGCGTAATGGTCATAACGATCAACAACGTCCACAATGTTGAACTTTCTTATTTATGGCCCCATCTTCTCGAAATTTGGTAGGCGGCTTCCCTGAACTAACCGAAACCAATGTACGTACTTGTTTCGGTGGTATGATGCCACTGTCAGTCGCCATATTGAACTTTTCAACAGTCTTTGTTACTTATGGGCCCATCTTCAAGAAATTTGGTACACGGGTTGCCAATGCTAACTGAATCCTACTTACGTACATATATACGTCCATAGTCTGCACCTCGGTCAACGTGTGAGGTGGCGTTGGGTCCCACATTCCAACACCTCCCACGTTGTTGGCTGCCTGCCTATATAAGACCGTCCGTCGCTACGGTCTCTACATTCCCTTCCTTGCTTCGCCACGGTATTCACGTCTCCCTACTGATAACTACAGCCTTTTTGTTTCATCCACGGCTTCTCCGCTGTTTTACTGTTTGTTATTACAATTATAGTTATTGTGTAGGTATTTTAGACTTACTTTACATTGTTCAGGTACCCATTTCCTTTATCGTTCCAACCGTACCCCCATTAACATGTCTTTCGAGGTGATCACCATCGATCAAAGAACTGTCACTTACAGAGTGGTTTCCATGCTCGGAGATGGCACCTACCTTTTCCATTCTCTTTGTTACATATTGAACGGCCATATCAGGCTCACTCTTGATATCTGGAGGAACATTGTGTCTTATGTATTGAATGACTGCGACAGGTTCAAGGTGTGGACTGATGACGGTACAGGAGATAATTAGACTACACAGGAGCACTAGAAGAGTGAAATGCTTAAGCCCTTCAACAATGGTTCTGCATGCGAGTTGATGGCTGCCGCTGAATTGTTTGGTTGTCGCTTTCAAGTGTACCGAAATGGCCACATTTTTTACACCTTTCGAAACCGCCAATGCCTCTTAAACATCTTAGACTGACAGGTGACGATTTCAGTAGTGGACACTTTGGATGTTTATGAATGTTTAAACTGGGCCAGATGCCGAATGTCACTTCAACACAAGTCCTACAAATACTGTCGTAATTGAAACAAACCATGAAACTCAAACCGATTACGACAGCAGCAATCCAAGCTGTGAGATTTGAAACAAGATTACTGTTCACATGGCCAACTCTAAGTTACATGCTCAAGAGTAAGCTCAGCGCACAGCTTGGTCATGTTACAACCGGAGGGCCGAACTGACAACATAGTATACAAAGAGATCCTTAACAAATAATTATTGGCATATTTTACCTCAGTTTAAAAAGGTTTAATTTTCTTCTTAATAAAAATTTTAATGCAGTACTTCGCCGCTGCGAAGCGCGGGTATTTTGCTAGTAGTAAACTAAATGTAAAAATATTGAATAACACTGAGAAAACCTTGAACAGAGAAAACTAACATTGCAAGAGTTCACGCTACAGCCTTACAAACCGCTCACTGTAAACACTTTTTTTTTAATGAGTTTTAAACACATGGAAAAAAATGAAAATATGAAAAATCCTTAATTTATACAAAACCTAACCGTAAACAACCAAGAAAACTAACCTTGCATGCATGCACGTCTGACCGAAAACAATGTACGGGGAGAGACTGAACACGTGCGGAAATCATCGGCGCATACAAACCGGAAGGGAAACTGGCTAGTTTGTCACCCGAGTGTGCGGTCGTGAACAGATGCAAAAGTTTGGTGAACTTTTTGGTCGTATCCCGATTTGTACGTGTTCAGAGACGTTCGTGAACCGAGGTTCCACTGTATTTGTAATTGCTTCAATTTTTCTAAAGATTAAACAATCTGATTTTGCTGTTAAAGAATGTATTATATGAATTATTCATCAGTTTGCATTACAGCTCAGTTTCATTATTAGAACAAATTTAAATGTTAACCAACCTTGATTACTTTTTAGTTTTATATGATTTTCGCCACAGTAAAACAGTATAGGGTGGTCCAGATCTAATTATGCAATTTTCATTACGCTATAACTTAAGTTTATTACATAGAAAATCACCCGAAAAATCCGGGACCATCGAGAAGTGTGCGAACTGATGACATAAAGAATCATCTTTGCGTCGAACTGGAATCGTCCCCGAATAAGTCAAGGTCATCCAGACAATCTGGATCTGCATAATTAGATCTGGATCACCCTGTAGATCAATTATGCTGCACTTATGGTCTGCAGGTGCCTGGATATTAAACTCACATACAAAGTAAGAACACAGAAAAGAATAAACTATAAACCTTTGTTTAGTGTTTTGGTTTTCAGTTTTTTTTTTTTTTTTTTAACAGAGCCAGACATACTAGAAGCTTATACTACCTGGTCAAAACTAAGTTTCTAAAACCTTTCCAAAGTATCAAGCCACTGCCCTAAGTTACAATCTGATAAGCAAACTCTGCCCAAAATGTTCAATGGGCTCCTCGTCTGTATTTCTTTGTTTGAAAAAATAACCGATAGAATTACGACATGGAAACCCAATACTGCAGGTAAAAGCAGGGCAGATTTCAGCGACGTCTTTTTTCTCTCCTTTACACAGCTTCCTTTAAAAGCACACTGGGGATTCATGTTGGGAAAATTCATTCAAGAGGATCAGGTTAGCCTCTTTCTGTTTTTAGAGAAGATGAGAAGGAGGACACCTTAAAAACTGTCCCCGATGGGCAAGTTCAAATTCAGTGCAGGAATGTGTGTTCATTAAGTAACCATCAATCAAACCTGGAGGATTTTAAAAAGCCCTGTGAGCCTCTGTCACTCGGCTGGAGGCGCTAAACTAATTTATTGGCACTCCAGTTCTTTAAGTAAAGCTGAAATACCTGCTGTGGGGAAAATAAAGCAAAATATTTCATAAATAAATGAAAAAAATAAAACCAAGATGTGTTGAAATCTTCTAATAAACACAAAATGTCACTGTGGATTTTGTAAGAAGTGTACATTCAGAGCCGATAGCAACAAAGCTAGCCTCTGACTCCACTCCAGACTGGTAGAAGCTGCCAGCTTCTGAGTTAAGCAAACAAGGTGCCTTACTTGATTAACAGTGTCACCTACTGGACAGTCCTATAGAATTCTCTTTGTTTTGTTGTTTATTCTCGCCTGAAAACTACCAGGTATAGTGAACTGAGTCAATGGTAGACATTTAATAGTCAAGAAAGCTCCTGAAACAGCTCACAAAAGCAGATTTCATTAAGCCTCTAGAATTTATTACGAGAGATGTTCAAAAAGTTTCCACACTTTTTTTAAATTTAATAAAAATTTCAAAAACAAATGACATCACTTTTCTACATAGTCGCCTTCCTTTGTGATCCAATTTTCTCAGCGTCGTACCAACTTTTAAATGCCCAATTACTACTCCTCCTGCCTTCATCATTTTTTACGAAAACACAAAAAATGTGGAAACTTTTTTTTCCCCCTCCCGTTTGCATTTTATTGATTTCATTAAAATCAAATAACATTCCATACAAGGAAGTCAAGTTATACAAAACTAGGTTCGAAACAAATCAACCTCCACCAATGAAAAAGAGAGCTAGGCCAGCAGAGTAAAACTTTAATAACAGTGAAAATAAGTAAACTGATAAATTAATTAATAAATGAATAAATAGAAAAAAAAAAGGGAGAGAACTTCCTCAATTTAAATGCCTATTCTAAAATGTTATTGATTCGATCCTGCCATGTTTTAGCCGTGGCATGACCAAATGGGGAGGCAGCTAGATGGATGAGGTCTCCAGGACTCTAAAAATATCCAAACCTAATTATGTCATATCATCTACTGTTAAACCGTACTTCTAAAATTTTTATTATTATGCTGTATTAAGGAATTGTTCTGTTCTGTATATTGTATTGTATTGACCCCCTACTTTTGACACCCACTGCACGCCCAACCTACCTGGAAAGTGGTCTCTCTTTGAACTGCCTTTCCCGAGGTTTCTTCCATTTTTCCCTACAAGGTTTTTTGGGAGTTTTTCCACGTCTTCTCAGAGAGTCAAGGCTGGGGGGCTGTCAAAAAGCAGGGCCTGTTAAAGCCCATTGCGGCACTTCCTGTGTGATTTTGGGCTATACAAAAATAAACTGTATTGTATTGTGTATTTCAAAAAAGTTTTGTACAGATCCTCTCAGTGAGAATTAGATTTTTTCCAATTTCAAATAGTTTATAACATCAGTTACCCACTGACTTAAAAGAGGTGAGTTAGGATTTTTCCAGTTGAGCGAGATAAGTCTACGTGCCAATAGTGTAGTGAAGGCAATCACAGTTTGTTTTTCCTTCTCCACTTTAACTCTTTGAGGGCTGAATATTTTTTCCAAAAACATATTTTTCTGAAACGCAATGACTTCACACAGAAATCAACATAAAACGTCTGTTTCTGCATGTTGTGGCTGCCAGTTTGCCAAGAATGTGCGGCAGGCAAGCTGTCAGGCTGTGTTCACGTGGCTGCACGGGGCAGCAGCAGCAGCGGTCACGGTCACCGTGCATTGCAATCTGGTTTGTATCTCTTATCATAGTTAAGCGGCAGTCCTCCCAGGTGAACAGTGCCATAGGCGGTGTCAGCTACATGAACCTGTTCAGCACCACGATTAGCTGGGGTCCAATCAGCTGAGGCTGCAAAACCTCATATTCATTTTTGATCGCTTGTATCAAAATCAGTGTCCGACAAGTCTTAGTCCAATTCAGAGAGAACAGGCAACACGTCCTCCACGGAGTATTTTGCTTTGCCATGGTCTGCACCTTGCTACTCACGGAAGCGCAGGAAATCTCGGTCAAAACCAATGAAGCTAACTTTCCTTCTACCAATGAGAGTCTAACTAAAACACGATGGTTAGTTTTGTCACAGTTTACAGCTGATTACCGATTATCGTCAGCTCCTCCTATTGACGAAAGTCGACATCAGCTCTGAAAGAGTTAAGCCCACCTGGAAGTACACCAAACACAGCTGTTAGTGGGTTAGGAGGGATTGTGACACCAAGGCTGTCTGAAAGGCATTTAAAGATGTTGGTTTGGTGCAGGCCTAAAACATGTGGCCCAGTGAGGCTGGGACTTGATTGCAACGTTTGCAGGTTGGATCTAGAAACTTTTTGAACGTCCCTCGTAGAATACTCAAGGTAGAGTCCTGTTCAACACTACAGAAAGGTTGAGGTTAAATCTGACAAATTCCAACAATAATAATACTCAGGCAGCAATAAGCGGTGCATACAGTTTAAACTGTTAAAATGAGACAAAAAATTAATTCAAAAGTTTTGAGGATGCCGAGTGAATACATAATAACAGATCATACTCTGTCTTACATTTTGGTGTAAAATATTTTTACCTGAACAGCTTAGGTATTAAATCTAAAACTGCTACCTGACACCCAGTCCTTTGCTTTGGTAAGAGTGCACCATTAGGCAGGATTTCAAGAAAGCACACCATGTGCCTTTCAACAGGAGTTAGTTATCTGTAGCACCTGAAATGTAGTATCCACATCAGTATGAAGGTATCTACACTGAAGAGAACCAATATTTTAAATCATTCTCCAATAATTAACAACCATTTAATTCTCTTTGAATATATAAGAATGAATAAATTCTACACGTTGATTTTTCTCTACCATAACACTAAGTCATAATACAAATACTTGAAATGAGAAGCAGCCTCCTGCTCATTTCCTGTACTCGTGCATTCTTCTGAAGCACAAAAAGCTCTACTTTCATTAAGTATAAAATACACTAACTTCATTGTAATGGCACCACAGATTACAATATAATGTTTCATGAAGGTGTTTTTTTTAAACTACATTTTTGTCAGGAGTATTTTATTTTCAGCGGTTGTATACTTCCTGTATGCAAATGTTCTCCACTGCTTTGAATTCTTCACCAAACTGGACATCCCTGTTCTGGCTGTGGTAGGTCATGTGACAGACAGCCAATGAGCAGGTTTATTTCTAATGAAAGGTCTTTCAATGGCAGCCCCTCCACTAACGCTTGTCCAAGTGGAGGTTGTTCCTCTGTAACTAGACAACCAGCAATTAAATGATATTAGAATATGCGCACATGTTTAGAATATTACAACAATCGAGACAAGAACAGGCCATTCAGCCCAACAAAGCTCGCCAGTCCTATCCACTTATTTCTTACGAAAAAAAAAAAACATCAAGTCGAGTTTTGAAAGCCCCTAAAGTCTTATTGTCCACCACACCATTTGGTAGCGTATTCCAAGTGTCTATCATTCTTTGTGTAAAGAAAAACTTCCTAATGTTTGTGTATTCAGCAAAAAAAAAAAAAAATATATTTTTGAAATAAATACCACAACGCAAATAATAAAAAAAATATCATTTAAGCCGAAGTGACCAACATCTGTGTCCAAAGTAAAAGCTAAATATTTCTGGGCTGACTTATAAAGATATGTGCTGAACTGGCTGCCGGTATATTACAAGACGAAAACTAAGTCCTAAGAAGATGCTTTAGATAGTATTCCATCCATCCATCCATCCATCCATCCATCCTCTTCCGCTTATCCGAGGTCGGGTCACGGGGGCAGCAGCTTAAGCAGAGAGGCCCAGACTTCCCTCTCCCCGGCCATTTCTTCCAGCTCTTCCGGGAGAATCCCAAGGCGTTCCCAGGCCAGCCGGGAGACATAGTCCCTCCAGCGTGTCCTGGGTCTTCCCCGGGGCCTCCTCCCGGTTGTATATATTGAGTATTCCTCATATTTTAATTAAGGGTGGAAAGATAGAAAGAGATGATTACTCATAATGTAAATTATACTAGTTTTCTTAAAGTTTACTGTAACTGAGGTAATTTTTTTAAAACTATGAATAAAAATAAACAAAACTGTTCATAAGAAAGGTGACCTAGATATAAGCTTACATTAAAAGTGTCAAAAGACAAAAGTACTGTTGTGCTCTAACGTGTTATGTATTTGCTCAAAATACAGCAATATATGAGCTGCATTATTGAAATAAAACTTGGAGATAACCTGCCTACAATTCTGACAGGCAGGTCAGGATTTCACTGATGTGGGATAACCTAAAGAAACAAAAATAAGGAGCAGCTACTAAAAATTCCCAAAAACGAAATGTTCAAAATGTGGAAATAAAAGGAAAATATAAAAATAAAGGAAAACAGGAATATGCAAACACATAATCCTTTAGCTTGAGTGTTCTCATGTTACTAAAAAAAAAAAAACACTTTTTGTCATGCTAACATTGTCACAAAGAAGTCAAACGACAATTTTCCTGCTGACAGATCGAGCGGACTTTGTAGCAGCTAATAAGCTAAATCCTTTTTTGGTCAATAATTTTATCCACAGCTAATTAAAACAGTACCCCGTTTGGCGTGATTCACAATTTAACAAGGACCCCATTTAATGTTACTTTGCTTAGCCGAAAGGAGGCCTTCAGTGAACAACGTTAGCAACTGACAGATGAACTGCAACATGTTAATTCAGAACGGCAGGGAAAGACAAAACACCAAAAAGCAATTAAAGTAATCACAAGCTCTGTGAACAAGCTGCAGTCCAGTCTATGTCTGGAAACCTCTCTGCCCAGCAGTGCTATTAAATTCAGGTGCAGGGGTACTGTTTAGTTTGGAAAGGCCTCAGAAGCAGAACAAAGTTAGTCTGTTTGCCTCACATACCCAAAATGCTCACTTTAGCAGCTCCATGTGGAAGGCTGTCAATCAGAAGTGGACTAAAAAAAAAAAAAAAAGGAATAACCAGCTGCAGGTTTGAAAAACATTTCTTTGAGAAAGTGGAAATACAAAAGATGCTTGAATGGGATCACTTTACACAGACAGAAACATTAGACGACTGCTTTTGCAAACATTAAAACCTTTAAAACAAGACTAAAAACTGCAAACAACACCTTTAAAGGGCCATTTTCAGTGGTGTTGAATGATTCAGAATTTTACAAACATGGCCATAGGCAGCCACTGCAGTATACCGAGGGGCTTAGCTCTAATTTGGAAAACAGCTGATCAAAGCAAAGCACAGAGTGAACAGCAGATACCAAGAATTACCTTGATATGAAAACCTCAGGGACTGTGCTTGATTATATCTGCAAACCACTGTCTGAGTACGTGTGATAGATAGAGAGATAGATAGATAGATGTAAGTTAACATATAATAGATAAATAGAAAGGAAAGGCACTATATAATAGATAGACAGATAGATAGATAGATAGATAGATAGATAGAGAGGAAAGGCACTATATAATAGATCTAAAGGAAATGCACTATATAACAGATAGACAGATAGATAGAGAGATAGAGAGGAAAGGCACTATATAATAGATAGATAGATAGATAGAGGCACTATATAATAGACAGATAGATAGATAGATAGATAGATAGATAGATAGATAGATAGATAGATAGATAGATAGATAGATCTAAAGGAAAGGCACTATACAATAGATAGATAGATAGATAGATAGATAGATAGATAGATAGATAGATAGATAGATAGGGCACTATATAACAGATAGACAGATAGATAGAACTAACAACAGACATGTATTAGAAAGACTACATTAAGGTGATCATGTATTTGATTGCAGAAAGGTCTGGATGTACTGACAATTTCAAGATTAATAAGTTCTCCCTGGGACTTTTAAATAGCCAGTGTCACAGTAGGCTGGGGGACAGACCCAGCCGGGACGTCATCAGGCACCTGGAGGACACCCTGGTGGAAATAAAAGGGGCCGCCTCCCTACAATCAGGGAGGTAGAGTCGGGATTGGGAGCAGGACGAAGTTCCCATGGAGAGAGGAAAGGCGGCCCATGGACAGTGAGAGAAAGGCTCAGATTAGGGGTGATTAGTGCTGGGAGCACTGTGTGCTGGGCAGGACTGTGTTTATTTGTGAATAAATGTGTGTACTTTGTGGCCTCAGTCTGGTGGTGTTCGGACCCGGGTTCTCACACCGGGCATAAGAAAACCAGAGCTTTGGTCTTAAAGATTTACACAAAAAAGTGGCAAATGTTCATCTGGTATGGCTACAAAGAAGTAGTGACACAAAGCTGCAAATTAATATATTTTTCATGATAATATTGCATGTCAGCCAAAACTTTAACTGGTTTCCAAATTATTGGTTTAAGCTAGATTGCACAGTATCAGTGTGTTTACAAGTAAAGCTGGGCGACTTTGAGGTTTTCTTCTAAACTACACATTAAATTGTTTGCTGAAAAAATACTTTGACTTGAAAGTTCAATTTGTATATTTATGTTTAATCTGAATTAGCAGAGATAACAGCAAACTGGGACATTTTGAAATATGTGAACATGAAAAAGATTTTAGTTGGAACAGACCTTTGAAAATAAGATATAAACTCTAATGTGTTTTTCAGAATTGTAAACTGTTATTGATGTACTGTAACAAAACTGGGACCTATAATGATGGCAAGAGGCCAACATATAGAAAATGGTATATTTATCATAAAAAAATGCAGCCCTAAATAAACATAAGAGAGACAAAACTGTGATTCTCTTTGGGCTCCTCTAAATGGTTTTCAGTCTCGGTTTCTTAGATCCACTTTCCTAGCACACTATCACACCCATGGGCTCCCTGTTCCACCAACTGCCAATCTTTTCTTCTTTTAAATCTTGAACTCTCTTCCTCCTGCCATTCTCTACAAGTCTTCACCCTGACTGGGAGTCAGCTATAACTCCTTTCTAACAGTCACTTCTGTGGTAGTCACAGAATTACTTTAAGTGTCAGGGGAAGCCCCACTTCTGTACTAGGGCACCAAGCTAGAACTCACAGTTCTAATGTTAGAACCAGCAGAAAGTTGTCAAAAATGACTAGCAAAAAAAAAAAAAATATTCAGTTTTCAAAAGGTTTACAATATTAGTTCTATGAAGACTAAAGAAGTAATATCATTTTACTTTAAACTTTCACTAATCTTCTGGCATTCACTAACGGTCAGAAGTTTTAGAACACTTCTGTTTTTTCAGTTTTTATGTTTCATGAAGTCAAGTAATAGAACAAATAAACAATGGCAAATACAAAAAGTATGTCAAGAAATTAAGTGTACAAAATTGTATTTAAATTTTTTGATTCACCAACTTTTCCTGAAATAACCTGGCAAAACTTTGGTAACCCTTTTGATTCACAATGCCAGTTACTCTGTGGAAGTCACCAATTCTGCCTCCAGCAAAAGAAGCCCAGGCCATCACACTTCGTCCTCCATGTTTGACAGCTGGTGTCACAAATTGAGGGACCATGCTTTCACCAACTTAACAGCATATAAACACCATGCGTGATGAACTGAAGATTTCAAATTTTGATTCATCAGTCTGTAAGACTTTTTTCCAATCTGCAGTAGTCCACAGCTGGTATTTCAAGGCGCTGTGTTATGCTTTAAGGAATGGCTTTCTTACTGCCACTCGCCCTGTCAAACCTGAAGCATCAAGTCACTTCTTCACAGCAGAAACCGAGACTTGCTTTTTTAGACCACTTAAGCTGTGCTTGAAGAGTTGTCCTGTGAGGTGCCAGCAATGCCAGCTGGTGACCCTTACAAACTTGTCTTCTGATTGAGTTGTGACTTTGGGTCTGCCAGACCTCTTCCTGTCAGAGTTTCTTCCAGTTTCCAATTGCCTTTGGATTATGTAGGACACACCACTGCACTCACTGACACATGATTTATTATTTTTTTTTGCAAATTTCTCTAAATTAAAGGCCTACACTTCTAAGGGTAATACTGCTCTGTCTCTTGTCATTTATTAATTGCAGTTTTCTTGCCATTATCACTGGAATGTACAACTTTCTACAGTGTAATATTTTCCAAGTACAGTGGAACCTCGGTTTACGAGCAACTTGGTTTACGAGTGTTTTGCAAGATGAGCAAAATTTTTTAACAAATTTTGACTTGATAAACGAGCGATGTCTTGCAATACGAGTAGTATGGATACGCTTTGTCTGCTGAGCGTCATGTGATCACAACTGAGCTGATGGCGCGCGTCTCTCTCTCTATCCTTATCTCGCTCGCTCGCTCGTCTCTCTCTTCTCTTGAGGGCAATCGTCTCCTATTCTCCGTCTGAGTCTGTGTGCCTCACTCATATAGTCAACATCCGTACGAGCGTATATTGTTTACTACAGCATTGTGACTGTGTGTGTGTGTGTGTGCTGTGAAGTGCGAGTCCCCATCTTGCGCCCCAAAACACGAAGCCGAGTCTCAGTACTTTAACACCACCAGCTTTATTCAGCTTGAAACAGCAACAGCACTGTTATTTATTGTAGCGGGATCTTTATAATGTTCCTTGTATGACCCATTGACGGCAGGAGCTTATAGCATGCCTGCCATCTTTTTGGATGCGCTTATAGAGGGTGTAGTACCACAGTCTATTCCAACTCTGCTTTAAGACAGACAGAGGGTTTTTAAGTAATCAACAGAAGTTGGGACACCAGTGCAAATTGTTTGCTTCAATTTACAAGGCTTAATTTACTATAACTGCTGCAGAACATCTGTAGATTGTAACCTATTTGCTAACCTAAACTTTAACCTTCTGACTGCTTACCTTTTCACCATTTTAGATTATCCACTGCATTTCAACTGATTAACTGTAGAAAATATTGACTGTAAACAATGACGGATATTCATCATATTTACAGACACATCGCTCGGCCACCTCCAGCAAGTATAGTATTGTACATTTGTTCTCATGGCATCTGTAAGAATGCATTCAAGGATTGCAAACAGCTTTGTGCAAGAGCTCTGGCATATAATGCTAATAATTTGTGGATCTTAGTAGAAGACAGGTCAGAGGGAATAGTGTTGTCACTAGTAAGTGTGTTTAGAGATGAGCAATGTAAAGCTTCCCTTAGACACTTTTAGTTTCAATCATGTGAAGGTTAGGAAGACAAGCAAAATGTGAAAATACAGTAGCAGCCACTTAAATAATTTTGCCTCCAGGCCTGTGTACCAGACTGTATCAAACAATGCTTGTTTTCAATATATATTGTTAATGATGCCACTTAATTGTACTGTAGTTGCTGTGTTCTTCCTTCTGATAGGTTTGATATAATCTCGATAAATTTATGAAAGCTATAATTCTGTCCTAAGTCCTAGTGCCCAGTTTACATGTACTTTAGATTCTTGGTGTTCTGATGTGGCAGTCTAGCATAGCTGGTGCTTTAAATAAGCAACCATCGCTGGCCTTTTAGCTGGCACTTACAGTAAATGGAATAAATGTCATTCCCAATGACAGACACCAGCGGCAGTCCATCAGATCATGCCACTGCAATCACAGACACTTGCCAGTACAATAGACTAAGACTGCTAGTTTTTCCCAATGGGCTATCAGCTCCAGAAGTTTATATTTCTAATAACTGCATAAGGGGCTATCGGATCATGAGGTTTATATTCCCAATAGCTGAATAAGTTGATCGATATTGTCTGCTTTTTAGAAAATGTCATCCATCTGTAGTTAAGCATGTTCGTCTCCGACCAGTACTAGGAACCCAAAAGCTTGGGTTGCTGCAAATAGAGACATTAGAGCAGCAAGCATGGGGCACTCACTCTGTGGTCTTGAATGGATACCAGTGCCCCAGTAAAGTGGCGGAACACTGTTTTAAATATGATGCCATCCTTTGGATGAGACGTGAAATCAAGGTCCTGATTCTCTGTGGTCATTAAAGATCCCTGGGCATCTTTCAAAAGAATAGGGTTTATCCCGATGTCCTGGCTAAATTGCCCATCATGGTCTTGTTCTTTCTAGCCCCCTAATCATCCTCCGTCTCTAATTGGCTTTCTCTCTTACCTTATTACCACCTACTAGCTAATGTGAGGTGAGCATACTACTACAATAATGGCTGCCACTGTATCATCCAGGTGGGTGCTACGGATTGGTGGTGCTTAAGCTGGTTCCCCTTCTATGTAAAGTGCTTTGAGTAGCATGAAAACGGCTATATAAATGTACTTAATCTAATATATAAAGCAGAGTCGATGTGTGTATGTATGTTTGTTTGTCCACCATACAAATCTGCACCGGGCAGCCGATTGGCACCAAACTGGGCATGGGGCTCCTCTGTGACCAGGAGAAGGTCATGGGGTATGTTTGGTTGGGGAAAAATGTTCGTGGTGAAGTGCAGGGCACCTTTTCACCAACACAACATTTGGCACACGTCCCAGTACTTATCATCGACAAGATGGCCGCACGTTGCAACAGACGTTCATGGCGGTGCCATCTAGCGGCAGCTTTGGTCTCTGTACGTCGCTCTTTACCCATGTTTCTTTAAATTGCCAAGAGATGGCGGAAGTGCCCAAGTGTCAGAAGACCGACTGCTTTGATCGGGTGAAGGGGAACTGCTGTGTTATGTAAAACATGAATGGCCCAGTAAGCGTGACCGGCTCACACACCCACGTTTCCGCGGGTCACACTTCCACACGTACTGATAGTGCTGTATTTCATTCGCCAATGTCCATTATATGCAATCACGTTTGAACAGAGACTCGCCTTAAAAACACAGCATCCTTCCCCCACCATTTTCCCCAGACACAGCACCAGTTGTACGTCACTTCTGTCTGTAGATACCATTTTCAACGTCCGTTAGATGGCATCGCGGTTCAACACAGACGCTTCTTAGAAACAGAGCACCCCTCCCCGCCATTTTTCCCAGTACGGTACAGTTTCAGTGCTACTCTTTCTCACTGGCTTTTCGTATTTGTGGTGCTATTTGTTCACTTTCTGACTGACAGTATGATTTCAGTGTTGCTCTTTCTGACTGACTGGTGCTCTTTGTTCGCTTTCCGATGTATTGTAAATAGCGTAAATTCATCTCACTGTGGTGCTTATTCCATACCTAATACCATGTAACACATTATAATTGTCCTGCTGTTCACTAATATATCCATGCCACCGAAAAAAAGACGTAGAATTAGAAGGTGCCACAAGAAAGTCTATTTCAAAGTTGTCTGAAACACCACAGCAGACAGAATCCACAGTGGAGGAATTTACAATAAAATGTCAATACAGAAAACTGTTTGTTCTATTTCTATGTTCCGTTTCTTTTATTTGGGAAATTCACCGGTTATACAGTAGATTTCCGGGCAACGCCAGGTACTCCTGCTAGTTAATTATAATTATAACCCCAAATCAGAAAAAGTTGGGACGGTATGGAAAATGCAAATAAAACAAAAAAACACAGTGGTTCTTAAATTTACTTTGAGTTTTACTTCATTGCAGACAGTTTGAACCCATGCAGAACCCATATGAAGGCCTAAGAGAAGGTTTATGGATGTGGTGAGAGAAGACATGCAGGTGATGGGTGTGACAGAACAAGATGCAGAGGACAGAAAGATATGGAAGAAGATGATCCGCTGTGGCGACCCCTAACGGGAGCAGCCGAAAGAAGAAGAAGTTATGTCTAGTCTACTTCATCTTATTTGTTAATATACATACATTCCTGCATTTCAGACTAGCAACACATTCCAAAAAAGTTGGGATGGTAGAGCATTCACCACTTTGTAATGTCGCTATTCCTTCTCATAACACTTAGATGTTTTGGCACCGAGGATAGCGAGCAATGAAGCTTTTTATGGTATTATTTTGTCCTGTTTTTCCTGTAAACATCTTAAGTTGTGCAACAGTACGGGGTTGTCATTGTCACATTTTAAAATTCTCCACACATTCTCTATTGGGGTCAGGTTAGGAATTTAGGCAGGCTAGTCCAGTACCCGTACCCTCTTCTTCTGCAGCTATTTGCATGCAGAATATGGTTTTGCATTGTCTTGTTGAAAAATGCATGTGAGAAAGCAGCAGATATGTTGCTTCAAAATCTCAATGTACTTTTCTGCATTAAAGCCACAATCACATAAGTATAAATTGCCTTTGTCAAGGGCACCGACACAATCCCATACCATTACACACCCTGGTTTTTGAACTTTTTGTTGATAACAGTCTGGGTGGTTCTTTTCATCTTTGGTCCGAAGCAATCAGCATCTTTTTCTTATAAAAAAGATCTGGAATACTGATTTGTCTGACCAAAATACACATGTCCACTGTTTGACAGTCCATTCCAGATGCTTCCGAGCCCAGAGGAGATGACGGCACTTCTGAACGCCCAGAGAAGTCAACGCCACTTCTGGACATGGTTAACATAAGGCTCCTTTTTTGCACAGTAAAGTTTTAAGTGGCATTTGTGAATGTACTGTAACTCCATATTGTGATGCTTGACAAAGGTTAGCCAAAGTAATCTCCTGTCCATGTGGTTATATACGCTGTTAATGAGTGACAGGTCTTGATGTAGTGGCTGCCATATGAGGGATCGGAGATCACAGGTGCTCAGCTTAGGCTTGCGTGCCCTTGACTTTTTAGCACTCAACTTCCTCCAGATTTCTTGAATTGTTTTAATGATATTATGCACTATAGAGGGAGAAATATGCAAATCCCTACAAAGCTTTCTATGAGGAACATTGTTTTCAAATATTTCAATAATTCTTCACAGGCATTAGTTGACAAACTGGAGATCCTCTGTCCATCTCTGCTCCTCAAAGACTCAGCCTTTCTTGGATACTGCATTTGTCATAAATCATGACTATAATCACCTGTTAAAAACACTTGTTTGAAATCACATCATAACTTAATTTTACCTCATTACTGTCCCTAATTTTTTTCCCCCATCCCAACTTTTATTGGAATGTGTTACAGGCCTGAAATGCAGGAATGGATGTACAGTATATTAACAAATGAAATGAAGTTGAGCAGACAAAGCATGACATTTCTTGGGCACTTACTGTCTGCAATGACATAAAAGTCAAAGTAAATTTAAGAATCAATGTGTTTTTTTTGTTGTTTTTTTTTTTAAATTTGCATTTTCCATACCATCCCAACATTTTCTGATTTGGGGTTATACTATTATTATATTTCCTCTACTCCACTGTCTATTGTTTTTTTCTTGATTTATTATAATTAACCTTGTACATCACTGTTGAAACGGTTTCATTTTACATTTTCTGATTAAACTCTAATTTCTTATACTAAACCTCTCACTGAAAAGCAGCATCATATTTTACACATTCACTCATGTAAACTTGCAACCAACCTTCGAAGATGGCAATTTAAGCTAAGTTTCCCCCTAACTTCCTGATATGCTATTATGGACAGGGTTAGATGAGTTTGCCCAGTTCAAGAAGTGAAATGAACTATGAAGTACTTCTGTGATTCGCTTTATAAATACAGTAGAACCTTGGGTCACGACCATAATTCGTTCCAAAACTCTGGTCGTGACCCGAAGTAATTTTCCCCATAGGATTGTATGTAAACACAATTAATCCGTTCCGGACTGTACGAGCTGTATGTAAATATATACAAACCGGATTCCAAAAAAGTTGGGACACTATACAAATCGTGAATAAAAACTGAATGCAATGATGTGGAGGTGCCAACTTCTAATATTTTATTCAGAATAGAACATAAATCACGGAACAAAAGTTTAAACTGAGAAAATGTATCATTTTAAGGGAAAAATATGTTGATTCAGAATTTCATGGTGTCAACAAATCCCAAAAAAGTTGGGACAAGGCCATTTTCACCACTGTGTGGCATCTCCCCTACTTCTTACAACACTCAACAGACGTCTGGGGTCCGAGGAGACCAGTTTCTCAAGTTTAGAAATAGGAATGCTCTCCCATTCTTGTCTAATACAGGCCTCTCTCTAACTGTTCAATCGTCTTGGGCCTTCTTTGTCGCACCTTCCTCTTTATGATGCGCCAAATGTTCTCTATAGGTGAAAGATCTGGACTGCAGACTGGCCATTTCAGTACCCGCTCCTTCTCCTACGCAGCCATGATGTTGTGATTGATGCAGAATGTGGTCTGGCATTATCTTGTTGAAAAATGCAGGGTCTTCCCTGAGAGAGATGACGTCTGGATGGGAGCATATGTTGTTCTAGAACCCGAATATATTTTTCTGCATTGATGGTGCCTTTCCAGACATGCAAGCTGGCCATGCCACACGCACTCATGCAACCCCATACCATCAGAGATGCAGGCTTCTGAACTGAGCGTTGATAACAACTTGGGTTGTCCTTGTCCTCTTTGGTCCGGATGACATGGCGTCCCAGATTTCCAAAAAGAACTTTGAATCGTGACTCGTCTGACCACAGAACAGTCTTCCATTTTGCCACACTCCATTTTAAATGATCCCTGGCCCAGTGACAATGCCTGAGCTTGTGGATCTTGCTTAGAAATGGCTTCTTCTTTACACTGTAGAGTTTCAACTGGCAACGGCGGATGGCACGGTGGATTGTGTTCACTGACAATGGTTTCTGGAAGTATTCCTGTGCCCATTCTGTGATTTCCTTTACAGTAGCATTCCTGTTTGTGGTGCAGTGTCGTTTAAGGGCCCGGAGATCACGGGCATCCAGTATGGTTTTACCTAATTAGTGTTAATTGGTCTTCCAGCTCTTCGTTATGCTCAAATTTACTTTTTCCAGCCTCTTATTGCTACTTGTCCCAACTTTTTTGGGATTTGTTGACACCGTGAAATTTTGAATCAACATATTTTTCCTTTAAAATGATACATTTACTCGGATTAAACATTTGATCTGTCATCTATGTTCTACTACAAATAAAATATTGACATTTGCCATCTCCACATCATTGCATTCAGTTTTTATTCACAATTTGTTTAGTGTCCCAACTTTTTTGGAATCCGGTTTGCATATTTTTTTAAAGATTTTTAAGCACAAAAATAGTTAATTATACCATAGAATGCACAGTGTAATGATAAACTAAATGTAAAAACATTGAATAACAAGGAGATAACCTTGAACAGAGAAAACTAACATTGCAAGAGTTCACGCTATAGCCTTACGAACCGCTCTCTGTAAACACTATTTTTAATGAGCTTTAAGCACATGGAAAAAAATGAACATTTGAAAAATCCGTAATTTATACAAAAGCTAACCATAAAAAACCAAGAAAACAAACCTTGCATGAGTCAAGATCTGGCATGAAGGAAGTGAGGAGGAACTGGGTGGAGAGGAGATTACAGTTTTGAGGTAAAGTCTGTGAAGATGCAGGTTCGCTGCATGCTCCCATCTCGCTTCCGGGAGCCCTTAAACCAGTCACCATCGATAATGTTACCGCTGAGCACGACAGTGAGGCACTACAATGGAGCAATCGGATGGTGCAAAAAGTGCTTTTATTAAAATCAACAAAACAACAATCAAAAACAAAGTCCAAATTAAAGTGCAGTGCTTTCAGAATCCTTCAATAAATAAATAATCCCATAAAAACAGAAGTGAAGTGGAGGTTAAAATCCAACACAACGAGATTAAAACAATGCTCGAAGCAGTCTCTTTAAAAACAAGCCCGGTGCATTCTTTAACTGCCTTCTCGGCCTTACTGCCTTTTTTAACTATCTTCTCATGCTCGCTCGCTCGCTCGCTCTCTCTCTCTGGATCGCTCGCTCGCTGCACAGGGAGAGACTGAACACGTGCGGAAATCATCGGCGTGTACGAACCGGAAAGGAAACTGGCTTGTTTGTCACCCAAATGTGTGGTCATGAACAGATGCAAAAGTTAGGCGAACTTTTTGGTTGTAACCCAATTTGTACATGTTCTGAGACATCCGTGACCCTAGGTTCCACTGCACATTACTATTTGCCGCTCTGATTACTTTAGGAAAAGATACTTCTTCTATGAAGCTATAAGGTTTCTGGTCATAATATTATCTATTTGCCATATTGTTTTTAAATCAAGATATTGAGAGCATTTATGGACAATTACGTTTTTTAATTCTCCCGCATTTTTACTAGATTTACAAAAATTACAAAATTTCTGGTTATTTTTGTTACCTGATTGTAGCCATTTCTTATCTTGTATGTATGAGGCTAACATTTTATATTTTCATTTTTCCAGAAGCATTCCTTTTCGTCGCCTGTTAAGTATGTTGATAGGGTAGCGGGATTTGCTTTTGTCTCCTGTATTTATCATTTCAAAGCATTTTAAAATGAACTGTCAAGTTTCTGAACATCTGAATTTGAAAGATACAAAGATGTATTAGCAGGCTCATACAAACCAGCAGGAAACAGTAATCTGCAAAAGGAACAGCTTCTTAGCTATAGCCTTTCAAACCAGGCCCAACATTGAAATAAAATATAAAAAGAAACACAAATGCAGTAAGTTTCTTTCATTGGCGAAATAGTAATGGGCACACCCTTTTCAACATTCAAGGAGAAAGATTAGTAGAATGCCAGTATGAGGAGGCGGAGGTGGCAGCATGTAGAAGATATAGCTTACAAAATGTTACTCCTATACAAAAATCTGTATGTCAACTGACCAAGGGATGGCAAATGTGACCTGCAGATCTATAAAGCAGCAAACCTGCATTAAACATCATGGAAGGCCTCTTAATTTGAAGCTTCCCATGAGAACACATTTTTGTTTTATGTTGCCATCTCTTTTCATGCTTGCACTGTTTTATGTTGCAGATGCTTATACCGAATAACACGCACAAATTTGTGATTAAAGGGATGTATTTTTGTCCAGATGATGCCCAGTCCTCCTGTTTGAATTGTTTTCCACTGCAATAGCCAAGATTAAAACATGCTGGGCAGAAATTTTACCTTTTCCTAGAGCATTCTAAATCCCTTTGTGGGGCACATTTAACATGAGGGGATTTGCAAAACTATTCACATAATTTTCCTTGCTATATATTTTGCCAAATTTGCCATCTAAAAAACTGCAATCTGTGAAGATAGAAATGCATCACTCTCTACTGTCTATTAAAACCACCTTAAAAACCCTAACACAATAGCTTCAACCTGTACCAAAGAACACCCACAAGTCATTGCCTCTATTTTGCACGTAAGAAAGCAGAAAGCCCAGACTCTAAGATAAAGAAGTGCAAGCTGATGCCTTTTGAAATTGATGATGTACATGAGAAAAAGCTGGAGCATACAAAAAAAGAAACAAAATAAATACAAAAAATTGAAATGGTATGAAGGATGCAGTCGAGGACAATCAAAGTGCTGGCACAAATACAAAGAATCTTTTTTGTTTCAATGGTATGAAAAACCTTGTGCGCCACCAGATTAAAAGATTTAGTAAAAACCTGAGTGCAGCAAAACTACAATGTAACAGTTTACATTTGCTAATTAGTTGCAAATACATTTCTCAAGCTTGTTCAGATGTAAATACTATTTCAGTTATGTACTTTATGCATCATCCTTATTTATACTGCTTTTATGAGAGTTTCAGTGTGGACATATGAAAAAGGAAGGAGATTATGAAAACATTAAAACTAATAGACCTTACCAAAGCTGACAGTACATGACTTTTATTATACAGTATAACCTACCAGAAAAGTGCGTTGAATTTTCATTTTCAAAATTTATTATTTTTTTTTTAATACTAGGGGACTCTGCCCCCTACTCGCTTCGCTCACCAACCCCCATGCGGGCACTACACGCTAGCCACTTTGCAGCTCTGCCGCTCGCGTATGGGGAAATGGATGTACAATTTAGCTAGATTGTTAATTTCATGGGAATTGTTACTTATGCATAATAGAACGAACTGTTAGAATTTACAGCAAATCATTAACCATATTAAAAAATAGTAAAACGTAATGAATTTGAAAGAAAATTATGTTTCATGTTGTGTTAGAGGTATTCGTAGTGTTACACGTTTTTGTTTCTGTTTGGCTTTGAAATTAAAACGCAAATACTTTTTAAACTTACACTTTTACTGTAAACCTTCAGTAAAAACAATATTTGAAATAAATTTTTCATAATATCGCATTGAATTTTGATTCCGTGTTTGGAGTTACGTTGTGACAATGCAACGTATAACTGCCCGTGAGTGAATATCGTTTCTTTCTCTTTAATAAATAAACCGAATTTTTTTGTCCCTGTGATTTGTTAATTGTTATAGCAAAAGCTACTCTAACGGGAAACTATTAACGTTTTAATACGAATGGCATATCAAGATCTTCTTTGGTGTCTAATGTGATCCGCAGAAGATGTACTACATTACTTTTCTTGTCACCTGTTAAAACTTTACGTGTAAGAATTGTTCGACCAATTTTGAATACAACTAATCTTCTCCTGTTGTATAGTCCAACACTCATACATCAATTACACAATAACATTACAATACATCCTTCTTTCAACAGTAATTTGGTCGGTGGAAGACCAGACATGTGTTAACGGTTGTAGATATTCTATAGAATATTGTAAGTTGATGTTTTCATCTTCTGCAACATCACCACCAACTGTTTCAGCATAGTCTATTGATTCGCATTTGACCAATTTGCTGTGTTCAGAACCGTTCAGAAATTTTTGTGCTAATTTGTTTGACTTCATCGTTTCTCGGTGCTAGGATTGCCTGTGTACTCATTTCTTCAGTTGATAACTCTCCAAGATGGAATTCTTCAATAAGATTTGGACACAATAAGTCTTCTTTTATTGGGAACTTAAAATGAGGAAAATGTAAAAAAAAAAAAAAAAAATTATAAGAACTGAGAGCGCAGGAACGGAGTCTGACAAAAGCATTCACACGAATGAGACGTGAGAGGACTGTGGGCTTGGGCCGTTAACCTGAAATGGTTGAGAGGAGGGTGGGACTTGAAAAGATCTCTTAGCAATAGTCTCGTCTCAAGATCTTCTTTTATAATATAGAGATAAAATATGCAGTTGCATCTATTACATAGGATTGTCTTTCAAGATTATTTACAAAGCGCAGAATAATACAAAATGAAAATAACAAGATGAAAAAACACCACAAGATAATTCAGATACACAATGAAAATCCAAAAAATAAAAAATGAAACGATAACATACAGGAGTGGATTGAAAATGAGATTTTAACTATTAGACCAACACAGCTGAGTCGGCATATTAAGTAAATAAAAGGTAGTAATTTAATAAACAAAGGTGACCTAAAATGCAAAAGAAAAGTAGTTTATTTGGTGTGACTTGAATGGTAACATATTGAGAGAGACTGGCCACAACAGGTTAATGATGAGAAGAAATTTGAAGAGGATCTGGGTCATGCCATTTACTATATGCATAATAGCTTTGTGTAACATAAATTTAGTATTCTCTTCATCTATAACAGTAGCAAAGTGCTTATACATACTTGATTTGGCTCAATAATCTACAATAAAAAAAAATAAAAGTGAAATCTACTCCTAGCCTGGCAGAACATTTTTGGATCTTTTTGATTTAATAACATTAAAGATAAAGAAGAAGGACTTAAACATTTTTAATACCTTTTTTTGTGAACCTGCTGTATATGCGTTCACCTCCAGACTTTGGGACATATTAGCAAGACTTTAGCTGGATGATTTTTATGAAGACTAAACATTTTTAACTTCAGATCAGCACTACTGAGAATGAACAGCTCAGGCATTTGCTAAGACAGGCCAGAGCACCGAGGGGCACTGCACAATCCGTCCTTCCAGCTGCATCTCTAACATAGCTGAAATTATTTTTGTAATATTCAAATCATTTGCTGCCTTTTTCACTACAGCACCACCAGAAAATGCGTCTTTCTGCTGGATGATAAAATTGTTGTTCTCAAGAATGCTTCAGTCACTCCTTGAGATTTTGGGTGGAAAACACTGCTGAACTCTGGCTTAGAAACATTTATTAGCCTGCAGTGGGCTACTAATCTCCCTATGAAGTAAACTTTCTTTGTGCAATATCTCTGAAAAGTTAGAATAACTTGAGTCTGTAGGTGGAAGAAGTGTTCCATATCAGTTTTGAAACTGATTCATCTATCATCTAATCTGTCTCAGAAATTCCATTATAATATCAGGAGGAGCTGGAATATATCTAGGCAGCATCAGTCATATGACAGGGCACACTCTGAGCAGTAATAGTGTACATAAGTGTACTTATTTTGTCACATTTACACTGTGAAGACCAGGGGCGCACCTCCTGCCCCAACCTGACACAAACAGGCAATGACACCAGTTCAGTCCAACATAAAGCCTTTTATTCAGGGAAAGGCACCCAACCCGCAGCAGTCCCCAAGGAGTGATGCAAACAGTCACAATTACACTAAACTGTCCCTTTCCTCCAGAGCCTTGCAACCTCCTTCTTCTTCTTTCTCCACAGGAAAATGTTGCACTCCGACTCTGGCTGGTCTCTGTGAGGCAGCTGGCACCTTTTAAAGCCACACCTGGGAGCACACCCGGTGGTTTCTTAGGTAGGTTTGGAATTGCTCCCGGGTGTGGATGAAGCCCAAGATAGGGCTCTACAGCTCCCCCTGGCGGCATCCAGGGAACCCAACAGGGCTATGCTGGGAAACAGTAATTCACATACAGCCCTGTGGGAATCTGAGGAGACGATGCAACCCAGGGGGGCTACCAAGTAAGAGTTTTGGGGAGACAGCACCCTTCAGAAATCCTGTCCCCCGTCCTTCCATTTCTGAGGCATCCCGGCCTGGTAATAGTGTTGGCCGCTGTCCATCACAACACATAAATGTAACTTGCATTTATATACCAGTATAAAAGTACAGTGGAACCTCGGGTCACAACCGTAATTCATTCCAAAACTCTGGTTGTAACTCGATTTGGTCGTGATCCAAAGTAATTTCCCCCATAGGTTTGTATGTAAATACAATTAATCCATTCCAGACCGTACAAACTGTATTTAAATATATTTTCTTTAAAGATTTTTAAGCACAAAAATAGTTAATTACACCATAGAATGCACAGCATAATAGTAAACTAAATGTAAAAACATTGAATAACACGGAGACAAACACCCAGGCTCCCTGCTCAGCTGCTGTTCTCGTTCTCTCTCTCTCTCTCTCTGCCGCGAGTGCAGTGATTATTTATTAAAATTGGCCTTTTTGACGGGAGCTGTGGACCCGCTATACCACAGGAGGAAGCTGGGTTGACAGGAGGTTACAGTTTTGAGGGAGAGTCCCTCTGCGTGATGCACCGAGAACAATGTACAGTACAGGGAGAGACTGAACATGTGCAGAAATCATCGGCGCGTACAAACCGGAAGGGAAACTGGCTTGTTCGTCACCTGAGTGTATGGCCGTGAACAGATGCAAAGGTTTGGTGAATTTTTTGGTCATAACCCAATTTGTACGAGTTCAGAGACATTTGTGACCTGAGGTTCCACTGTATTTCTCTTATACCTGAAATAGCACAGGCTATATTCTCTATAATACAAAGCCCTTTTCACTTCAAAACATGTGGACAGGAAAAACTGACATGATAGTCAGAAGACAGTTCTATTTGCACTTGGAGAAGCAGAGGCAAAAACTGGTATTTACAAGCAAACACAATTTTACTGGACAAATATGTGTAAAAACTATATGAATAATGCGGTGGGCTGGCACCCTGCCCGGGGTTTGTTTCCTGCCTTGCGCTCTGTGTTGGCTGGGATTGACTCCAGGAGACCCCCGTGACCCTGTGTTAGGATATAGTGGGTTGAATAATGGATGGATGGACTATATAATAAAAGGATAATAAAAGGATACAAGTAGCATTCAACACACCTTGTGACTACCAGTCTAACTATCATGGGGGTTTAATATATGAATGCTGCCTTGTTGGAATCCATCCAGCCTCTGAACATTTTCTCCTAACCAAGTCAGCTAAACAGAGCTAAGCAGGAAAGGACTTAGGTCTTGTTCACACGGGCGTTAAAATCGAGTGTTTTTTTTGCGTTCGTAGCATCCGGTGAGCGCGGATCAAGCGCCGAGTGTTTTCTACACGTAGGAGTCAATGAGAGTCTTCACACGGGCTTTGGTGACATGCGTTTGTCCGGCTGCGTTTATACGGCATCAAAAAAACGTTGCATGCAAGTTTTTCTTGGCTTTCAAAACCCAACGAACGCAAGGAAACCGCTTCTAGTTCGTTTTCTGCGCGTTTATATTACACTTCGGAGGACCGGGGGGGGGAGGGTTGGGGGTTGCATTTCAGTGCATAACACCGGTGTAAGCGCACACTCGACTACTGTTTCCTTACCTCAAAGTGACAAGTAGTCTCTCTTCGGGGCTAACACCAAGTCGCATATTGGTTGATCGGCGTGCAATGTGGCATTGCACCAGCTGCAGCAGACAATCAAAAGTGGAAACCGACAGTAATTAAAACACTTGCGCGGAAATTTTCGCATTTCTTCATAAAGCACAAAAAAACTTCCTTTAACCCGACGTTGTGCAGTCAGAGGATGAACCCAGTAGCGGCGATTTTTCTCTCCTACTCGCCGATTACGAGTATTTTTAAAACAAGAAGATTAATATCTAACGTAGCAAAATGGTCCATATTGAAAGGTGGCACCTCAAATAAAACGACAAGGACTTTCATATCCAGTTCCCGACACTGCCTCCACAGGTTAACACACACACTACAATTTGGGCTGCAGGCTGGCGTTAGACAGAGACAAACGAACGCCGGTGTAGAAGTCAATCGATCGCCACCACAAAATGCAACATAAACGTCTAGGACGTTCAGAGCAAGTTCGTTTATCCAAAAACTTAACACCCGTGTGAACAACTGACAAGAACCTTTTCTTACTGTTGGTTCAGAGACTCCATGTTTGATGATGCACTGCCTTCCTGTTACATAGACTCAGTTGTTTTCAAAAAGATAAGTCAGCACTAAAACTCAAACTAAGTGTTATCTTGCCCTGTAGTGTTTGTAGCTAGAAGTGTCGTAGTGTGGTGTAGTGTAGTGTCGCCAGGAAGGTGCTACCCATGCAAATACAAATACACACTCGGCTATAATCACTCTTGGTGGTACAAACTGGAGCTGTCAATTAACTTAATGAATACGAATTTGCATTAGTTGGGGGGCAGTTTACACGGAAGAAAAACTTTGCAGATAAAGGAAGAAGAAGCAAACTTCACAAAGCTATCGACTGTGCCACAGTTCATATTAATTCAAATATGCTTTCCGTTTTACAAGTCACAAGTTAGAGACCCCTGTAGTTATCAGAGAAAATACATGTCACACTGCAATCTTTAATACTGATTTTCATTTTGTAAAAGTTTACATTATAATGTTGAATTAAAATTAGAATTTAATTTGATTTCTAATTGATTTTTGGCAATACAGCTTGTTTTGCCTAAAATGATGAGTGGCATGTTAAAAAACAAAAAAAAACAATTTTTACGAACATGTATTTAATAAATTTAGAGGCTTAGGTGAGTATACTTTATTAGTTACACTTAGAGTACGTTAAGCTGATGGACAATAGAAGAGCAGGCAGGCTAGTTGTTTCATTAAAGACCAGAACTGCAGTAGATGAAGACAGGCGGATGAAGGTGTATGGAGTTTGAGTGTACATCACAGCTTTGTACATGAAATATTTTACCTCTTATTGTTAACTGTAGTTTTGGAAGGTTTACAGCCAGAGAAACCTGTTGCATCCTGGATTACACAGCTTGCTCTTCAAATGCACAGCAATTGATGTTGAGGGATTAGAAACAAGCCCGAAAACAAATGGCAGAGGTGCGGCCGTAAATCAGATTTTTTATTTTTCGAGTTAGGAGTGTGGTTACTTCAGAGAGGTAAAAATGAAAAGAAAACTCTAAATAATAGGTCTGCATTGTCTGTTCAGGATTAAAGTAACCCCGACAAAAGCAGCTGTGAAGCTGAAGGAGTTAACGGGCCTTGGAGCATATTTATCTACATTCCCCGTTTATGCGACAGAAATCAATAGCCATTTGAAGTTCACAATATGAAAACTGTGTTTTTAATAACTGTAGATTTTACAAGCACATTATTCTTTCCATTAGGATTAAAATCTCACTGAACAGCAATTTGTGAAAGAATTCTACGAGGGCCCGGCGCCCACAACTCTGACCTCTCAAGTGAAGTTTGGCAGAAACAAACCTTTCTAAGGTCTAGGAACAACATATGCTTTAAATTAGACTTCCTGAAAATTAGCCCCTGTATTGGTAAAATGGAGGGGGGGAGAGAGAGCAATGCTGCTACTCACACAGTGTTGTCTGCAGGACAGGAGAGGCCCAGGCGTCCTGTGCTCTGAAGAACGTCAATCACTGCCGAGTACTCAGTAAAAGCCTCTGCACAGAATGATGTCTACCTTGCAGCTGGATTCTTTCACTCCAAACATTTTCTTAATTAGAATTACACAAAAGCGGCTGCAAAAAAAGCCATAATATGAAAACAACAGAATTAAAATAAAGCACAGCTACCATAGGAGCAGGATTTCTTCCTCTATATCTGCTGTTTAATAACTTGACTTAAATTTGCCCACCACAGAAACAAATCTGTGTCTCTATCACCAAAATTAAAAAAAAAAAGAACAAATACGTTCTACAACTATTTATGCTAACAAGTGAATTAATAAGGTTTTCTTGTTCCCTTTCCCTATAAGCTTGAGGGAAGTGGTAACTAATGAATCCTGACAGGGTCAATTGAATAATACAATAAAACTTGACCAAAGTGTGCAGGGGGAGGAATCCGGACAAAACGCTCAAAAAAGACTAATACAAAAAGTCAACCCTTCCTAAAGCGAGTCATTGAGGCCTGTTGATTCAAAAATGCTTGAGAGGTGTTGTAGCTTGCTTATAAAGGCAGTGACTGTTTATTTATTTATTTATTTTTTAAACCGACTGGCTTTTTCTGATATACATTATGTGACATGCCTGGGAGCATATTACATTTAATCTTGCATGGACACACTATTAAAATGCTTTGAATAGCATAACCCTCAACATGATGGTGCTATATAATTAACTAATGAACTGAATGCTCTACATGTCTAATTTACTATCCATGTAATGTGATATTAAAAAAAAAAAAAATACTGATAGATAGATAGATAGATAGATAGATAGATAGATAGATAGATAGATAGATAGATAGATAGATAGATAGATAGATAGATAGATACTTTATTAATCCCAAGGGGAAATTCACATAATCCAGCAGCAGTATACTGATACAAAGAAACAATATTAAATTAAATAGTAATAAAAATGAAAAGAATTAAAATAAAAAATAAAAAAAATAAAAATAAAATTATTTTTTATTTTCTTCAGGGGCAATCAGAATTGTCTCTGTGATACATTTCCAGTAAAACAGGACACCATATTGTTACACCTGGGTGTGTTCCCTGCCTCACAGGGACTAATACTGCGGGAATAGATTTTGAGGTAACATCTGGAACTTCCTGTCTGATGTTTTCTGCTATAGAAGGGAGGAAATTAACCCAAAAGGCTATCTCTAAACCTGCATCTGACCTATCAGTAACCGCATCCCTTCTAGGCTGCAGGAAATGAATCCTGAGAGGCACAGCAAGATGACATCTTGCTCAACCATCAACTGAAAAAGCCACACTGGTGTGACCAACACGCAAGCATTCTCATGTTATTGTTTTTACAGCCTAACAAGATCATTAGTATTTGACAGGGAGGTCCGCTATGGACTCCAAATTATTTTGGACATCTGTAATGCCTTTTGGTTTACACAAGTGCTAAATTTGCAAATAAAACAAAGTCTGGTGTGGCAGGTGGAAAATGGTGCACTGAGAATGGCAATGCAACTGGATTTCATTTCACTCTATTATTCTACTTCATGGAACACTAACATTACTGTAAAAATGATCATATTTGTCCCCTGGAAGTCATTTACATTTAACAGTTTATAATAGTGATACAGAATAATAGTTTTTCAAGCAATTTAGAGAATTTTTTTTTTGATTAATTTCACATTATTATTTGCTACAATTGCTAATAATACTCATGTAGCAAATTGCATTTAGAATCCTCAATGTAGCTGAAGGTTCATCTTTAATTAGGGGCCACACAATGGAGATCCTGGCATGCATTGATTTTCTATAATTCAGTTATTTTATTTCTCTTACGCCAGCTAAAAATCCTGAAATTTTATAATTGAATAAAACATTATTACCACTTTCAACTGTATTTGCGTTTTTGCCATATCTTACATGACATGATTCATCTTTTATTAATCTCTGGAGACTCAAATGCAACTCTCTGACAGTTAAAAAAAAAAAAACACTGCTTTGTCACATCAAATAATTTCTAGATAGGGAAAGCATACGGTTGTTAGTGCTGTTACTTTATTTCTTCACAAATTACAAATCGGCATAGTTTCAGTAAATCAGCAAAGAATAAAAGAAATTAAAAGCTTTAAAAAAAAAAAAAACTACACTCAGTCCTTTGATTGTGACTTACTTACACAAGTCCTGGGGCCTCATGTATAAACGGTGCGTACGCACAAAAATGTTGTGTAAGCCTGTTTCCACATTTAAATCACGATGTATAAAACCTAAACTTGGTGTAAAGCCACACACATTTCCACAGTAGCTCGTACCCTGTCGTACGTAAGTTCTGCGCTCGGTTTTGCAGACTGGCGTCACCCAGCGCCAAAGCAGTGCTACTGTTCCTGTGTGGTTACTTACCCTTTCTTTTTTAGATCCACATCCCTGATGCGGCTTTATAAATACACTGAAATTAACCGCATATTGTTTATTAGTTTAATGCATCTGATTGTAATTAACCTGTAACAATATAATGGTCCACAGAATGGCCAAACTATTCCAAATACCATAGCTGCTTTAGCGTTGTTGCTCTCCCTGCACCTTCTTCTTCTTCTTTCAGCTGCTCCCGTTAGGGGTTGCCACAGCGGATCATCTTTTTCCATATTACTCTCACTGCACCACTCGGAGCAGCTGATTGGAAAGAGAATATCGGTATACAGCATCAAGCACACGCTGCCTCAGCCATGCTGTCTATTGAACTGCTTCTCACACGGCAAACGCTTCAAAACCTTTCCTGTACTGACCTCACAGTTCAGAAACAGTTTCATCCCAAGAGCTCTAAACGTACTCCATCAGTCCATCAAGTGCTCCTTGTAGAACTGCTTGTACTTATTAGTACGGTCACCTCACTGTAAACTTGCGATACAGTTATAATATTGCACAACCTGAGCCACTTTATAAAGTGCGTATTTACATATGATGACAATATCATTTTTAAGATGAAATACAGCAAAATATGTCTATTATATTATACAGATAAAACTTTAACTTAATTTAAATAATCTATATTGTTAATAATTGAACATGTGAGGACACAGTGTCACTACGCTTGCAAGGATCTGGCGGTTCGTTCACAGATTGTTCCTGCCTCGCGCTGTATGCTTCACTGGGACTGGCGTGACACTGGAAGGATAGAATAAGTAAACATGTACTATGAAGATATTTCAATGTTCTCTAAAAGTTTTGAAGAATCGGCGTTCTAAGCTTACAGATGGCTTAATGTCTATTACAGAGCTGATTGTGTGGCAATTGGGTATTTGGAGAAAGAAAAGGAAGGACAGGAATTGGTGTTTAGTACGTTTGAAAGAGACTGCTGCAATAAATTATTTCATCGAAGGTCGCGCACAATCACTGCGCCACTGCGTTCCCATGTTTAATAATATGCTTTTACTACTATCATCATGAAAATGATATCAAGTATACATCTCAGTATTTTAATTATTCAGAGAGCTGTAATATTATGAATGTAATGGATTTTGTGTCCTGTCAGAGAAAGAGAAAGCGCGGAAGCACGTAGTGATTCACACACATACAGCACATAGAAGATCAAATACAAAACAAAGCATTGAACGTGCTACTTTAGTTACAATGGGATTTGAGAAACTAGTAAATTAAACGATTTTAAGATGAAGTTTATGATGTTCTACTTTAATAACAAAATAAACTATGCGATTAAAGTGGAAATTTTGGGCTTTTTTCCCCGACTGTGTGCCTATTTTTTTTTTGCCTCTGTGCCCTAAAAGCTTTCATATGAAACTCAGACGGTGGGCTACGACTTGCCTTTTCACGGCGAATTTGATATCTGACAACTTCTTTTTTATTTCGGACACTGTGCGACTTTGTGAACTTGAGCTGTCGAGTTTCTCCGACATTCTATTTCACTCAATCAACTTCCTTTTGTTGTTTATACCACTGTTTAAACCAACAAATAGTACGTTTTTCCTTGCCTCCACTTGGTATTCGTTGAAATTCTTCTATTTCCCCATGCTTTTGCCATTGCCTTTTCACAGAATGCTGAGCTTAAGGGCTATTTATATTTATTTTTCATATTCAAAGAGGTTTAATTCTGGAAGATGACGAGGCAGGACAGCAAGCGCGTGCATGAGCGTTAATTTTTACGCTGACCGGGATTCATGTAGCGGAAAAATGTGGAAGTGGGCGAACGCACAGATTTATGCATCTGGATTTTTTTGTGCGTAAGCTCATTTCCGCTTTTACGCCATGTTATAGTGTGAATTCTACGCACAGCGTTATGCATGAGGCCCCTGGTGCCTGACTCTTAGTTAATATTAACACATCGGCACTTTTTGCCTTCATAGTAGCTTTTCAAATCTGTGTGTTTCTATCAGGGTTCACTTTTGTGTTATAATAGGAAACACAGTACTTAATCTAAAATTCTCAGTAAAAAGAAAAAAAAAACATAAAAAACTTTCTTATATGGTTAGGGGTTCAGCAGATACTAGGTGAACTGCACGAAACAGTTACTCAGCAGCTCAGCACAATATGAAACACGGTCTAGGCCAGTGGTTCCCAGCCTTTTTTTGGCCATGCCCCACCTAGGCCTCTCTAAAATCATGATGTCCCCTGTAACATACATCTTATTTTTATTATTACCTGTTCAAAAAGTGAACTCCTACTCATGTGGAGGAAGCCCATAATGTCATTAATTTGGTCTAAACAAGCTTCCAAAGTACATGGATAAAAAAGAGGGAAAGGATAGTTGAGGTACTGACAAAGAAATCACTAAGAAATTGTTTATGTATATATATATATATATATATATATATATAAAATGAAGTAATATGAAGATACAGCAAAAACAGTTTTGAAAACGTATAATATGAAATGTGATTTCATAAATATAAAATAACTTTAATGGATAACTTTTTCTGTAATATTTTCATCATTTTATATTTTTGCTATATTGCAAAATTTTATAATCATTGTTACAATTCATATTATTTTAGCGGGAAAAACGATTTCTAAGTAGAAAAACCCTAGCCGGTTGTAAAATCATAAATTAAAGGGTTCTTCACCAAGCCTTCTAAATTTATATAAATATACAAATGTCTCTGTAAAAAATAAAAATTATTTGTTTATTTTTTTCTATCATTTTTAACAGTGAATTTCTGGTTTTTTATTTTATAAATTGTTTAACGTGCCTAAATTCTCAAACTGACCCCCTAAAAAAATCTGATTGCCCCCCAGTGGGGCGTGCGCCCTAAGTTGGGAATCACCGGTCTAGGCAAATAAAAATCTTATTTACCCATTTAATGCAGTTTTCCTTGAATAGCTCTTAATGTTAATCTTCATCAAGCTGCATGCACCTCTTCCTGAACAAAGGGATGACTAAAATGCCATTGTGTAACAGAAAACACAATCAGCCACGGGAGTATTTTTTTCTAGACAGCTACGCTGTTGTTGAGTAGTAAAGCTAAAATAACTGAAAGTACTGCAGGCTACAATTTAAATCAAAACACATTAACATTAAAACATGTTAAGGACACAGAGCTGCCTTTATGGTTAAAAGTGTTCTTTAATGGGTGAAATGGAGTAAATACTGCTTTCTACTTTGAAAAAACAAACACTTGAGTAATGGCCTGCCATTGCAGTTTGTATCATTGCTATTAAGTAATACATTAGGTTTACCTTTAAGACGGATAAGAAATAAAACCTGCACATCTTGGCTGAACTCCATTATTTTTAGTTGCTTTATGTTTTAATTTCTACATATTAAAAAAAAATAACATAGTTAGTTAATAAATAATTTGTCATAAATACTAATATTTCAGATCAGTTTAAGTGTGAAATGTTCATAACGATAGATAGATAGATAGATAGATAGATAGATAGATATTATGGCGTAGTTGGCAGGATTACATAGATAGATAGATAGATAGATAGATAGATAGATAGATAGATAGATAGATAGATAGATAGATAGATAGATAGATAGATAGATAGATAGATACTTTATTAATCCCAAGGGGAAATTCATAATGTTTTGTAGTAAAAAAAAAAAAAAAGTCTTAAAAAGTTAAAACACAATTTATTACCATAATCTTATTTCTGGGGCAGTGATATTCAGGTAGTTATTGTTTTACAAATTTAAATATAGTTTTAAATGCACTTTTCAGTTCCAGGCTCAGAGTGCTGCACATATTTATAAGCATAGTGTAGCTAAAATTACCATTAAGACTCCCGTAAAGTTAGAAAAAAATTTTCATTTACTTTTAGACTTTTCTCTTTTCTGAACTATACTGCATTTCTAAAAATAATCTTGACACCTTCCACAGCTGCCTTCTCTCATTTCAAAGTTTCTTCAGCCTTTCTAATGTAGCTTATATTTCTCTGAATTAACAAAGAGATAAATGTCAACAACAGAAACGAATAATGGCTAGCATATGACTACACTATATCCATATTTACTTTACAAAGTTAGCAAAATACATCCATCCATCCATTATCCAACCCGCTATATCCTAGCACAGGGTCTGCTGGAGCCAATCCAAGCCAGCACAGGACACAAGGCAGGAAACAAACCCCGGGCAGGGCACCAGTCCTCCGCAGGGCGCGCGCACACACACCATGCACACACTAGGGACAATTTAGAATCGCCAATGTACCTGACCTGCATGTCTTTGGATGGTGGGAGGAAACCCACACAGACACGGAGAGAACGTGCAAACTCCACAGAGGGAGGACCCGGGAAGCGAATCCAGGTCTCCTAACTGAGAGGCAGCAGTGCTACCTCTGTGCCACCACTGTGCCACCGTGCTGCCCCTAGCAAAATACATGTAAGGTGCAAATCTATTAAAGAAATATTTCATATTTATATTCACTGTAACAAAAAATTTAAGATTTAAACTTAAACAGTTAATTAAAGAATCAAATGACCTGTAACTGCATTAATTTGAATTAAGTCCTTTAGTCATGGTTGGTTTAATTTAAGATGGTATAATTTAGAAAAGAAAAAGCAGAAACTAGCAAAGCCCATCCCATGCACTACCAGTTTTGCTCTTATGGTCAGCATCCTTAGCTCATAAACTGAAGGGGCCAAGTTCAAGACTCAAAATCGAAGTTTTTTCTGTTTAAAAAAATAAGTACCTATCTCAAATAAGTAGATATCCTGGTAATTAAAGCATAAAATGTAGTCAATTTTTTTTTTTTTTTTAGATTAGCTGGTGTGACTGTTGTGTCTGAAAACCTGAAATATAAAAGCGCAAAGCTCAGCCTTGATTGAACTTTAAAATTCACAAAATATTTCTTTCAAAATTCTTTATACATATGCCAAATATTGTGGACTTTAGACCAATGGTTTGGCTGTTAGTATCAACTTTAATAACTTTGAACATTAAAAGCTCAAAGCTTAATAGTCGGAACTCAAACAAAACCAAATCAGGTCTTAAAACGGAAAAGTGCAACACAAAACATGCGTTGACCCAAAGTCAACATTTTCATTAAAATAAAGCTTCCTCCATATGATGTGTGAAATAGAGAAAAAACAAAAACATATTCAATATCAGTTAATTACACAACAACATTTATTTATATAGCACATTTTCATACAAATAATGCAGCTCAAAGTGCTTTACATGATGAAGAAAGAGAAAAAAGACAAAATAAATAAGAAAATAGAATTAGTGAACACTAATTAACATAGAATAAAAGTAAAGTCCGATGGGCAGGGAGGACAGAAAAAAAAAAAAACAACTCCAGACGGCTGGGAAAAAAAAAATCTGCAGGGGTTCAAATGTGTATTCATCAAAAAAAAATGTTTTTAGAAATAAATACCACAACGCAAATAATAAACACAAAATCATTTAAGCAGATGTGACCAACATCTGTGTCCAAAGTAAAAGCTAAATATTTCTGGGCTGACTTATAAAGATATGTGTGATATGGTTATAAATTGTTACCATTAAGTGTATTTTTGACATCAAAAATTGTTCTTTGAAAATGTGGTCATAAAATTTGCTATAATTAATGTGGAAGCAAACCCCGACATATCAGCAAATATGAGGGTGCCATTTGCATACTGGAGTGTAATCATCTCAGTCTCAACTAAAGTGCAATACTTGTAGAGAGTCCTCAACTCTGAACTGGCTGCTGGTATATTACAAGACGAAAACTAAGGCCTAAGAAGACGCTTTAGATAGTAACAGCAGTATTTCAGGGAAAAATTAAACTTGTATAAGAAGCAGTACATGTTAGTAATTAACTGTAATGACAGTACAGTAAGAGCAAGTAAGAAAGTCAGAGATATTAAAAGAAGGTCAGCACCAGGACAATTTCACAACTGGCTCACCCTTGACATTTTTGATACTCTGATGAAAAGATGTTCCCCAGGCATCTAATTACCATCAACTTAAAATCCCACCCAAGTCAATCTTACCTGGTAGGTGCCAATTCCAATGTGCTTTGGGTCAATTTTCACCAGCTCAGCTAAAGGGTCTTGAACTCGTCGTGCAATTGATACTGCAAAACAGAATTAGTAAAAGAAAGTGAAATACATTTCATATGCCTGTGTCTATTAAAAACTTGGTAGAGTGCTTCATCAATAATTAATGAATCTATATGCTGCCATTCCTTGAATAACCTGGTTTACCCAATACAAATTTCTTTTAATGGACTATGTTTTAGCAATTTATAATTGTGTTAATTCACTGTCACCTGAACACAAACCCGCCCTTAAGAAATTGGTCAAGAAGTCGGGATGACTTTGGTGCATGGTAAAAATCAGAGAAGAGGATAACATAAGATCTTTAAACTGAAGTACAGTTTGTGAAAGACTGTTGGACATCAGAAAATGACCTCAGATGAAAGTATTCTAGATAGATAGATAGATGTAAGGCACTATATAACAGATAGATAGATAGATAGATGTAAGGCACTATATAACAGACAGATAGATAGATAGATAGATGTAAGGCACTATATAACAGACAGATAGATAGATAGATAGATAGATGTAAGGCACTATATAACAGACAGATAGATAGATAGATGTAAGGCACTATATAACAGACAGACAGATAGACAGATGGATAGATGGATAGATGTAAGGCACTATATAACAGACAGATAGATAGATAGATGTAAGGCACTATATAACAGACAGACAGATAGACAGATAGATGTAAGGCACTATATAACAGACAGATAGATAGATAGATAGATAGATAGATGTAAGGCACTATATAACAGACAGATAGATAGATAGATGTAAGGCACTATATAACAGACAGATAGACAGATAGATGTAAGGCACTATATAACAGATAGATAGATAGATGGATAGATGGATAGATAGATATTTTATTAATCCCAAGGGGAAATTCACATAATCCAGCAGCAGTATACTGATACAAAGAAACAATATTAAATTAAATAGTAATAAAAGTTTAAAAAAATTATATTAATGTTAGCATTTACTCCCCCTGGTGGAATTGAAGAGTCACATAGTGTAGGGAAGAAACGATCTCCTCAGTCTGTCGGTGGAGCAGGACAGTGACAAAAGTCTGTCACTGAAGCTACTCCTCTGTCTGGAGATGACACTGTTCAGTGGATTCTTCATGATTGACAGGAGTTTGCTTAGTGCCCGTCGCTCTGCCACAGATGTTAAACTGTCCAACTTTAATCCTACAATAGAGCCTGCCTTCTTAACAAGTTTGTCCAGGCGTGAGGCGTCTTTCATCTTTATGCTGCCACCCCAGCACACCACTGCGTAGAAGAGGGCACTCGCCACAACCGTCTGCTAGAACATCTGCAGCATCTTACTGCAGATGTTGAAGGATGCCAACCTTCTCAGAAAGAGAATTGAGAAAGAGTTGAGCTTTTTAAGTAGAGAGAAGCTTCATGCTCTATTTGCCAGCTACACCACAAATCCACATGATTAGAAATTTAACAGACACTTGGAAAATCTCAATAAATTAAAAAAAAAAAAAGTACAATCTGATCAGTGCAACACCAAATCTGTTTAAAGGTATAATGCTCGTGTTTGAACAGTTTCCCTATAATAAATACGAACAAATTCAGAAACCACAGTTTTGCAATGCCTAATCTTGAAATATATATACAGTGTGGAATATGGCCGGCCAGTCATCCCGGCCAATACCCCCAAGCCACCAGGTGGAGCCCTCCCTGCAGTATGGAGGTGCCCCGAATGCCAGCAGGGAATCACAGACAGTGAAATTTTCCTTTACAGGCCTGCTGGATACCTTGGGGGCCAACAGATGACGCTGCAGGGAGGCCCAGAGACTCTTACGTGCCCTATAACCCGGAAGTACATCTTAGTCACAGCGACAGGAGGAATGACGTACGTCCAGGACGAAAAGAAGACTTTTGACTTGACCCGGAAGTGGTAAGAAGTCACATGGACAGGGGTTCAGAAGCACTTCTGGGTCACCGACTATAAAAGACTGTGGGAGATCCCAGACGATGAGCTGAGCTGGGTGGCAGGGTGGCAACGCGTCTGGGAGTGGAGGATTGTTTATTGTATTGTGGTTTATGAATATAGTGGAGAGGAGGGTGCTTTCTGCACATTATTTTGTTAATAAAACAAATAATTGGACTTTTACCTGGTGTCTGGCGCCTAGTCAAGGGTTCAAGGGGACAACATACTGAATTAACCACTAATCATAGAAAATGTTTATTTAATACCACCTATCCATTAATAGTTATTAAAATTGAAGGTATGTATGAATAGGGCAAGTTAGGATATCAAAATATTTACTTTTGGGAGGATATGTTGTTCATTTTTTTCTAGTAAAAAGGATCTGATATTCTCATATCTATCAGTCATATATAAAGAAGAGCTTCCACTGCTCTGCCAATGACGCACAACTTTATGTAAGCATGGATGGAACTGCAACATCTTCACTAACTGACTGCATTCGGTAAATCAATCACTGGATGACAGATCATTTTATTACAACTCAATCCTGATAAAACAGAAATCTTATTGGTTGGCACCAAATCTGTCCTCTCTAACCTTCGCGGGCTAAAAATTGACACTGATGGGATCCGAGTTCAACCCTCAGCATCAGTCCGTAATTTGGGTGTCATCTTTGATCAGCTCAATAGTACAGACGGCTTTTCTTCATCTTTCGCAACGTTTCTCATCTGCAATCTTTCCTCAGTGTGAAAGATACTGAGTCACTCATTCACGCTTTCATCACCACTACCCGTCTGGACCATTGCAATGCTTTGTTTTATGGCCTCTCGACTAAATATATCAACAGATTACACTATGTTCAGAATTCTGCTGCTCGTTTACTTACACACACTAAAAAATCTGCTCACATCACTCCTGTCCTCTATGAGTTACATTGGTCACCAGTTTTTTCAAGAATCAAATACAAACCGGATTCCAAAAAAGTTGGGACACTAAACAAATTGTGAATAAAAACTGAATGCAATGATGTGGAGATGGCAAATGTCAATATTTTATTTGTAATAGAACGTAGATGACAGATCAAACGTTTAATCTGAGTAAATGTATCATTTTAAAGGAAAAATATGTTGATTCAAAATTTCACGGTGTCAACAAATCCCAAAAAAGTTGGGACAAGTAGCAATAAGAGGCTGGAAAAAGTAAATTTGAGCATAACGAAGAGCTGGAAGACCAATAAACACTAATTAGGTCAATTGGCAACATGATTGGGTATAAAAAGAGCTTCTCAGAGTGGCAGTGTCTCTCAGAAGCCAAGATGGGTAGAGGATCACCAATTCCCACAATGTTGCGCAGAAAGATAGTGGAGCAATATCAGAAAGGTGTTACCCAGCGAAAAATTGCAAAGACTTTGCATCTATCATCATCAACTGTGCATAACATCATCCGAAGATTCAGAGAATCTGGAACAATCTCTGTGCGTAAGGGTCAAGGCCGTAAAACCATACTGGATGCCCGTGATCTCCGGGCCCTTAAACGACACTGCACCACAAACAGGAATGCTACTGTAAAGGAAATCACAGAATGGGCTCAGGAATACTTCCAGAAACCATTGTCAGTGAACACAATCCACCGTGCCATCCGCCGTTGCCAGCTGAAACTCTACAGTGCAAAGAAGAAGCCATTTCTAAGCAAGATCCACAAGCTCAGGCGTTGTCACTGGGCCAGGGATCATTTAAAATGGAGTGTGGCAAAATGGAAGACTGTTCTGTGGTCAGGCGAGTCACGATTCAAGTTCTTTTGGAAATCTGGGACGCCATGTCATCCGGACCAAAGAGGACAAGGACAACCCAAGTTGTTATCAACGCTCAGTTCAGAAGCCTGCATCTCTGATGGTATGGGGTTGCATGAGTGCGTGTGGCATGGGCAGCTTGCATGTCTGGAAAGGCACCATCAATGCAGAAAAATATATTCAGGTTCTAGAACAACATATGCTCCCATCCAGACGTCATCTCTTTCAGGGAAGACCCTGCATTTTTCAACAAGATAATGCCAGACCACATTCTGCATCAATCACAACATCATGGCTGCGTAGGAGAAGGATCCAGGTACTGAAATGGCCAGTCTGCAGTCCAGATCTTTCACCTATAGAGAACATTTGGTGCATCATAAAGAGGAAGGTGCGACAAAGAAGGCCCAAGACGATTGAACAGTTAGAGGCCTGTATTAGACAAGAATGGGAGAGCATTCCTATTTCTAAACTTGAGAAACTGGTCTCCTCGGTCCCCAGACGTCTGTTGAGTGTTGTAAGAAGAAGGGGAGATGCCACACAGTGGTGAAAATGGCCTTGTCCCAACTTTTTTGGCATTTGTTGACACCATGAAATTCTGAATCAACATATTTTTCCCTTAAAATGATACATTTTCTCAGTTTAAACTTTTGTTCCGTGATTTATGTTCTATTCTGAATAAAATATTAGAAGTTGGCACCTCCACATCATTGCATTCAGTTTTTATTCACGATTTGTATAGTGTCCCAACTTTTTTGGAATCCGGTTTACTACTACAAAATTATTCTTCTCACTTTTAAAGCCCTTCATTATCTGTCTGAGCTGCAGCTTCCTTACACTCCTGCCCGTGCATTACGATCATCGGACGCTAAGTTACTCACTGTACCTAAATACAGGTTAATAACCATGGGTGGAAAAGCTTTCAGAGTGATAACCCCTAAAATTTGGAATTCTCTCCCTCTCAGCCTTCAAATGGAAAAATCTATTATTAATTTCAAACATCTGTTAAAAACATATCTCTTCAATGAGTATTATTCTTCTTCACGTATGTAATTTCTACTGTTTTGTATTGAATTGTAAAGTGTCCTTGAGTGTATGAAAAGTGCTACATAAATAAAACTTATTATTATTATTATTAACAAAATACATTACAAAAGCTTTTACATAAATCATGTATTAACATGATTTACGTCTTGGAACTCTAACAGGCTTATTTTATAGAATCAAAAACAAAGACACAGATAACGTTGCTCAGTAAATTGTGACCCTAAACTCACTCAGATCACGTACCCTTTTACAAATAAGTTGTGTGTAGTTAACTCTTAAGTGAGAGATGAAGAGACTTTTCATGCTCTCCCTGCTAATAAGCGAGATCAGAGATTTGTTTTTAACAAGGATAAAAAAAAAAATAAAAAATTAAATAAGACAAATATGTTATCATAATAAGGTTCTAGTCCTTGGCAAAACTACATTGGATAAGCAGGTTGGAAAATGTACAGATGGATAGGACTACTTTTTTTAATCTGGACCGACACAATTATTTCAAGACGCATGCACAAATAAAGAAAATCCTGATTATAAATAACATTACATTAGCAAAAAATGTGTGGTGCTTTGCAAGGCTGACAATGAAAAAATACAATGTAGAGAGACGTCAGCCCTTCACCAAAGTCTTTAGGAGCCAATAGAAATTATGCCCACCTCCTCAGGAACATATTTGTATCAGAATGGACAACAGAAGAAAATGACATAAAGTGTACTCTAGGTGAACGCCTCACAGCCTTCATAACTATAAAAGCTTACTGGGATTTTTCTTATTGGTAAAAAATCCTCTCTATAACTACTGCATCACATGAGGTGCAAGCACAGAGTAGAAACCTATTGGTAATGCATCAATGGCTCGATTTATATTACATTGAATGTACTGTTTTATTGGACAGTGCCTGTTGAACAGTTAATATGATTACATCAGACAAATCATGCAATAAGCAGAGAATTTTTTAATATTGTAATTTGAGTCTCTTAGTAACACCATGCTTGCCATAATTCCATAAACCGCAAGACACTGTTGAGAGTAGCAGACGATGTTAGTACTCAGATCGGATGGAATAGCATGCTTAACTGATTTGAATGGTGGAGCACTTTTAATTTTTGTTAAATTCACCTAAGAGATCAAAGAGAAACAAACATTTGTTAAATATTTTTCTAAGATATGTCATATTAAAAATAATAGGAATGAGGGAATGCAATTACATGTAATAATGAAGGACATAAAATGCATGCTTTGTGATGGCATTCTACAATATTATGCAGTTAAAATCCGAACCCAAACAGGCCTGTGGAAATTGAAAAAAAACTTTCATAGATACCAACTACTAACTCGAGTCATGTGAAAACTGTACCAATTGATGTGCTATTATTAATTGTTGGTAGTGAAGATCTATGAGCAACTGCAGGGCTTATTTGTTATACAAAACCTTCTTCAAAGAAGTGCTAGATGCCAAGTGACAATTGTAACAAGGAGCTATACAGGCGCCTGACCCGACACAGACTCACACCGGAGCCACGTATAAAACCAAGAAAGCCTTTTATTTTCTTCACCTGTGGGACACGTCTTCCCCATGACCCACCACAGGCACAACACAGTCCCAAGTAGACAAAACACAAGCACAAACACTCTCCTTTGGCACCACCACTCCTCCTCCTCCTCCTCCAAGCTTCGTTCTCCTCCTCCCAACTCTCGCTATTGAGTGGTGGCCGCTGGCCCCTTTTTATGCCCACCCGGAAGTGCTCCAGGTGGTTGGTTGCCGAGTTCTGGCTGCCCATATGGGCTCAAGAGTCCCAGTTGCAGCACCTGCGGGACCCAATAGGGCTGCACCCAACCCCAATTTCCATGGAGCCCTGCGGGAAATCGAGGCACCCAACCCAGGGGGGCAGCCATCTAGCGTCCATTGGGAGGTATTGCACAGTCCATGGCTGCTCCTCTTGAACATATAGCGAAGGGATGTCCCGGGGTGTGTGTGTGTGTGTGTGTGTGTGTGTGTATGTGTGCGTTCCCTGCAATGGGCTGGGGCCTGTGACGATGTGGGTTCTGGCTCCACACTCCCTTTGATTTTTGGAAGCACTTGAACCCAACACCGTCGATAACGTAACCGAGTGAGCTAGTCAATGGAGGCAAATAAACACTTGAGCAAGGGGTGGTGCAAAAAAAATGCATCAGTGCTTTTATTAAAAGAAACAATCAAAACAGTGTTCCATAAATAGTGCAGTAGTTTCAAATTCAATAAATAAATAATCCAATAAAAGAACGTGGAGGTTAAAATCAATAAATAGAAAAAAAAAAAACACAATCCTTTAAGCAGTGACCACGGAAAGGCAGCGGAAGTCGGGAGGCTTGGTGGTGGAGTCCCCAATGTGTGCGTCCTGGTCATTGGTGGACATCAAGTCTCGGGGACTGGGATGAGAGCCAAACCGAAGCCGGGATCGGGAGGTCTCCAGTCTTGTGTGTGTGTGTGTGTGTGTGTGTAAGAGGAGGGCAGCTGCAGAGAGCGTCTTGCCCGCTGCTAAGCCCAAATGGGATAAGCAGGTGAGACGCTAATAGAAACGATGCACCGGATTTGTTGTTGTTTTAAAGACTGCTTCCATGAGAAAGATTTTAACCTCTGATTTTTAAGGATTGTGTTTTTTCTATTTATTGATTTTAACCTCCACGTTCTTTGAGTGGATTATTTATTTAAAGAACTTTTGAACTGCACTATTTATTGGAACACCTGTTTTGGCTGGTTTAAATAAAAGCACTATTCACTTTTTGCACCATCCCCTTTTGCTCAATTATTGCCTCCATTGACTAGCTCACTCGGTTACGTTATCGACGGTGTTGGGTTCAAGTGCTTCCAAAAATCAAATGGGAGTGTGGAGCCAGAACCCACATCGTCACAGGGCCCTGCCCGGGATTTGTTCCTTGTGACCCGTGTTGGCTGGGATTGGCTCCAGAAGACCCCCGTGACTCTATGTTAGGATGCAGCAGGTTGGACTGACTGACTGACTCTTGAAAATTATCCCAAATCACAGCTGGGGCTGAATGGACTTTGACCATGGGGACTGTGGGGGATTATCCTTCATGATCTCTCAGTGTTACATGCAAGAATACATGATGTCACCTGGTTTTCTGCTCTCTCCTCCTAATATTATTACTAAGACCAAGCTTCATAAGCCGACACAGGCTCTTGTTTGCACAACTTTATAATGTCTATGCATCTGTACCGTGTAATACAGATTTTGCAGAGCATTTCGCAGAAGCTGGAAAAAAAAGGGAATTCATGTATGTCTGTCTAGACGTACGTTATATATAGAAACATTAGAAATGTATGGAGTGGGAAAGGACCATTCAGGAATCATAGTGTATTGGGAACAATACACCATCAGAGCATGACAGTGCAGTGAATGCAGTCAGCACTCTGTGAGCTTTAGGCTCTGCGCAGGCCACTTGAATCCCTCAACATCAGACCACATCTTTATGGACCGGACGGAGTGCATGGGCCATAGCTGAAACAGAAAAGAGTATTCCCCAAAATGTCGCCACAAAGTTGAAAGTGCACAATTGTCTAAAATGTCTTTTGTTGTAAGATTAACGGTACCCTTTACTGGAAATAAGAAGCCTAGACTAAACCCTGACAAACAGCCCCACAGCATTATTCCTCCTCCACCAAACTTTACAGTTGGCACTATCCAGTCCAAATGGTAGTGTTCCCTTGGAAACTACCATACCCAGATTCCTCCATCAGACTGCCAGATAAAGAAGCATGATTCATCACACCAGAGAATGTGTTTCCACTGCTTCAGAGTCCAATGGTGGCATGCTTAACACCACTCCAGCTGCCATCTGGCATCTAAGGCTTATGTTCCACTGCTAGGCTATGGAAACCCATTTCATGAAGTCCCTCAACACACAGTTCTTATACTTATGTTGCTTCCAGAGGGAGTGTGCAATTCTTTTGTGAGAGGATTGGTGATTTTTACTTACTATGTGCTTCATCACTTTGTGAGTTTGTGTGGTCAGCCACATTGTAGTTCTGTTGTCTTCGCTCCTAGATGCTTCCACTTCTCGATAATAGCACTTACAGTTTACTGGGAAAGTTCTAGCAGAGCAGAAATGTTATGTACGGAGTTGTGCTAAAGGAGGCATTCTAGGACAATGCCAAATTTAAAGTCACCCATTCTACTGCCAAGGTTTACCAATAGAGATTACAAAGTAATGTGCTCGATTTAATACACCAGTTAACAATGGGTGCAGCTGAAGCAGATGACCAGCTGAGAGAGATGAGCACATCAATATTCCTGAGACCTTCACCTTTCTTTATTTTCAGATATTGCATGATGGACACAGTTCGTTGGTCATGTGTTGGCCCGTTTTGTATCTCATTATTGTTTAGCTGCTAATTAAAGAAAAAATGAAGGGGTCCGAGTCTTAAATAGCAAGACAGTTAAATTTAAAGCAATTGGCAGTACAGACTGGTCACTAAATAAGAATGCAAGGAATTTCAGTGCTGTATATCTGATTTTGAAAGGTTTCCATTAACTGTTTTATAAATAAAATATAGAACGGTATCCATCACCCAACATACACGACAACAAGCATTTAAGCACTTCACTCATGCACAACCCATAACAATGAAATAATTTCAGTATGAAAGTGGTTCAAATCATGTTGATTTAATGTTATTACGTTTTTATTCAATAAGATGTTTATTAAGTATGCCTAAAGAAATCTTGGTAATCAGGCTTCAAGTGTGCAATTTATTTTTATGTGAAACGCAAAACATCATTTATCTCTTAAAATTCTGAAGGTTTTGGTTTAAGAAAGTGTTATATAATTAAAAAAAAAAACAAAGCAAAAAAAAAAACGCCTTTACAGTACATTGTAACTGAGGAAGGCTTATTATCCAGAGGAATATTTAATTAAACTAGCATTCATCATGGTCACTGCTATGGTTTTCAGGTTTCAATTTCCAAACTGCACTTTTCTACTGTAGAAATGTGTACAACTGCAGGAAATTCTTCACACTGAAAATAAGTTACTTGTTCTTTTGGAAGCTACACTGAACATGCTTAATGTTATAACCACCTTTCCATAATTTATTTTGCAGCATGAGTGCAAGTGGCTATACAACAACAGATTTTAACATTGACACAGCAATAGCATATTAGATTTTCATAAACAATCTTGAAATGAAAATTTATACCTCATATACAAATATGTAAGAAAAACACTTCCACATTAAAAATGATATTGTAATCTAACATGATGTCATTAAAATAAAAAAATAAATAACTTATGTGTATAACACTAGAATTACCAGAGCCTACGAAAAAACTCGTAGATCCGTCCGACCTTAAAATGCTCTGCACCTCTCCATCAGCGTCTTTTGTCCTTTAAATGTGTTGATAAGCAGCAAACAGCCTGCTATCACATCCAAAACACACAGTTTTCTCAGCTCAAGTCTGTTTACCTGCGCGTCAGTTGCTTAGAGTTGTATAGAGTGAGAAGTCAAGCAAAATGACACCTTTTATAAATACTATATCGTTATTTGGAACACTTGGATCTCATGTGTGTTCCGTGTCTACTACGATCTATGTAAACAGATGTATGTTAAAACAGAAACGGTTTTCATGTTTTGGTAATAATTGACAAAATGTAGACATGAAGTGTATAATGTGTGAAGCCTGAATTCCAAATATCAAAGAAACACTTTCACAAAAGGTACAAATATAACAGAACAAGGACTTCCCAAGAGGAATAGTCTCTGGCTTTCCATAGATTTGTACTAGACTATTGTGATTAGGAGATTGAAGAAACAGACTTTCTGAACATTTCATGCATTTATGGACAGAAAGTTTTCGCAGATTGTGTACTGTCACACACGTGTGCATGGGAGGCAGCTGAAGGGCTTGGAAAATACTGTTTATACATCTGCCCGGGGGGGGGCAGGTACGCTGACGCTCTTTCTGAGTTCTCTGCAGGTCTTACCCGGGAAATCCCACCAGGAGCCACCATTTCCAAGAAGGACACATCACTTCCGGGTCCGGCACCAAGAATGAGGTCACTTCCGGTTCCGGCCCCAAGGATGATGTCACTTCCAGTTCCGGTTCAGAGGACGACATCACTTCCGCCCTCTGTCCTATAAAGCCCACTGCCTTTGCTCTGGCAGGCAGTTCTGTTTTGGACTCTGTTGTGTAAACTTTACTATAATGTCTCAAGTACGTTTGCAGCCAGGAAACTGAATTAAACGGGTGGCTGCCCCAAACCTTTTCACGCCTCAAGTCTCATCTTATTACAGTACTCACATATTATTATCTGGAATATGCTCTCAAAGGTAACCTAGCAAGAAGAGTAATATATATTACATTGTTGTAATATGCAAGCTGTGGTTTTGCTTACATTATTTTGACAGCTACAGATTTTATTAAACCCATGTTATGCATTTTTCTACAAAGCCTGTCACAGCAGAAGTCTTTGCAATGCTGAAAAATGTAAATCACCAAAATATATAGTACACATGCACTTAACTAATTGAGTGGCACGGTGGCACAATGGGTAGCGCTGCTGCCTTGCAGTATGGAGACTCGGGTTTGTGGAGTTTGCATGTTCTCCCCGTGTCTACGTGGGCACTCCGGTTTCCTCCCACAGTCCAAAGACATGCAGGTTAGGTGCACTGAATTGTCCCTAGTGTGTACTTGGTGTGGGTGTGTGCCCTGTGGTGGGCTGGCGCCCTGCCCTGTGTTGGCTGGGATTGGTTCCAGCAGACCCCCGTGAACCTGTGTTAGGATAGAGCGGGTTGGAAAATGACTGACTGACTTAAATTGTTAGTTTCCATTATTCTTGAATACTTTCTAGTAACAAAGTAATACACATTACAAATCCAACTAAAAATGAACCTTTTTTGGGAGGATCACAATACATATGTGACCAAGCACCACCTGAAGTGGACCTTATACAATCATGCTTCCATAAGGATATAAGAAATTTGAAAAATGAGAGCAGACCATTCAGTACAATCAGCCCGTTTGTTTAACTAATAGCTAAGCTGTCCCAGTATCTCATCCAGATTTTTCTTAAAGGTTGTCAAGGTTTCTGCTTCAGCTCCATGTCTCGGTAGTTTGTTCCAGTGTTCCACAACTTTTTTTTTTTTTGTAAAGAAGTGTTTCCTGGCATTTCCCCTTAATTTCCACTGATGCCATCGAGTAGGTGATTCACCCTTAAGCTGAAAGAGTTGTGCTCCATCTTCTTTATCAGTGTCATCGAGGATTTTAAACATTTGGATTAGGTCCTCACGCAGTCTCCTCTGCTCGAGACTAAACAGGTTTAATGTCTTAAGGACATGTCCTTAAGTCCCAGGATGCACTTGGTTGCACTCCACTGCACAGCTTCAAGTGCTACTATGTCTTTCTTGTAGTGTGCTAACCATATCTGCACACAATACTCCAGATGTGGTTTCACTAGTGTATTATACAGTACCTGCAAAGTTTGAGCATAACATCCCTTGATTGAAATGCAACAGTTTTTATGATATAACTTAACATTTTAATTGCTTCTGTGCACTGCTTAGTCAATGAAAATGTTGTGTCAACATAAACTCTTTTCAGTGGTTGCTTCCTGTAGCCCATTGTCTCCCATCTTGTATTTCTAATCGATGTTCCTTTTGCCCTTGTGTAGCACGTTGCACTTTTCTACATGTTAACTGCATATTCCAGGTGTTCACCCAGTACTGAAGCTTGTCCAGGTCATTTCAAATTCTTTTCACTGCCTCCTCAGTGTCTGCCATCCCTCCAATCTTAGTGTCATCTGTGAATTTGACAAGTTTACTAACTATACCAGAGTCAAGGTCATTATTAGTATAAATCAGAAAAAGTAATGGTCCAAGGAGAAACCGCTGAGAGACTCCACTGATGACCTTGACTCCATGTGGAGCATTCTCCTCTTATCTGTACCCTTCGTCTCCTGCCACTTAACCAAGTTAAGAATAAATAGTCCAGCTAAAGGTTACTTATCTAGTCAAGACTTCATATGATATATTTTTCAAGTAAGTCACAGGAAGAGGTGAATCTCAATAAAAATCACAATCTTAGTTCTTACAACTGTAAAAATAAAATGTTTTTCAAAGTAAATCCGTCTCCCTGTAATTCACAGAGCTATTAAAAGCAATAATGTGATATCACCATCACAACACTAACACCATGAATATCTACATTTTGTGTCCATCTAATAGATGCCAAAAAAAGATAAAAAGCATATAAACATAATTGATTATGCAAAGAATCGAAATTTTTGCTTACAAATGGGCGAGACAGCGCTAAATAAAATGTCCCCAAAACATCATTCACAGGTCAACAAGACAATACAATTTCCACTTTCTAATTACTCCTTGGGGGAAAAGCTGATATACTGCTACAGAAATAGGTTAAGCAGGGCCATTCTGGCTTGCATAGCAACAGATTTAGATTCAGGAGAACTGACGGGCAGCATATGAATGACTGACAGAACTCAAAACAATGGTTCATGACCGGGAATTTCCTACAGGAAACCCAGGGGCATTAAGGAGCAGTGTTGTCTGTAAAATGTGAACAGACTTAGAAAAAAATACATTTCATGTTGTGAAATAAATAAATAAAAATTAGTGACATGGATTAAAAAAATGAGTAAACTCACAATGTACTTCTTTCAGATTATTCTACAGGTGAGGAAGAGAATGGCAAATGCACTAAATTCCATAAACACAAGCCAATAAAAGAGATGACTAAAACAGGAGGCACAGCTGAAGAAAGTCAGACTACAGAAGGTGCCAAGTATTTTGTAAAAAACATATTAAATGACAATACTAAATTTAAAATCCTACTTACAGAAGGGAGGTGGAGATAAGGGAATGTTGAAGGGAAAAAAATAAACATAAGCCAAATTAAATACAGCAGTGATCAAAAAGCGTTTCCACGGAGCCACCCACTCATCGATAGTACTGTCTAGAGGTAAAATCTAGATATAACACATATTTAAATTAAGCATTAAAAAGGTCTAGCCAAAGCAGTATATGAAACTTAATCATCATGGGACAGTTCAGTAGCAAAGGGAGAAAGAAAGCATTGTTGTATGCAATTGGAAAGACAGAACGTTAGTCAAGCAGTCTCAAAGACACAGAAATGGTCTTAGCAAATGTAGTCTGCTTCGACGGATATTGGTCAGTCAAGTACAGCTTGAGAAAAACAATTTCTGTAGCAAGCTGTTCCCAGCTGATTGATTACTCTGGTTTCCTGTGCTCTGAAAACTGTCTATCCTATTGACCCACAGCTCACCTTTGTGGCCAAAATGTTTTTGAAATGAGTACAGTAACTCATTTTTCTTCAGATTATGTCTACGGAATCTAGGACACTGATCTGCATCTTCATACACTGCTCACAAAAATTTAAGGAACACTTTAAAGAAACACATTAGATACATCAGATCTCAATATGAAGTTGGATATCTATACAAATAACGACAGGGCAATGTCTTAGGAACAAAAGGATGCCAAGTCTTTTAATGGAAATAAAAGTTTTCTGCCTACAGAGGGCTCAATTGTGTAGACACCCTAAAATCAGAGTGAAATGAAGATGTGGCAGGCTAGTCCATTTTTTCAAAAACTTAATTTCTGCTACTCAAAATGCTTTTCAGTAACTTGTGTGGCCCCACGAGCTTGTATGCATGCTTGACAACGTCGGGGCATGCTCCTAATGAGACGACGGATGGTGTCTTGTGGCATTTCCTCCCAGATCTGTATGAGGGCATCCCTGAGCTGTTGTACAGTCTGAGGAGCAACCTGGCGGCGCCTAATGGACCGAAACATAATGTCCCACAGATGTTCTATTGGGTTTAAGTCAGGGGATTGTGAAGGCCATTCAATTGTTTCAATTCCTTCATCCTCCAGGTACTGCCTGCATACTCTTGCCACATGAGGCCGGGCATTGTCGTGCATTAGGAGGAAACCAGGACCTACTGCACCAGCGTAGGGTCTGACAATGGGTCCAAGGATTTCATCCTGATACCTAATGGCAGTCAAGATGCCGTTGTCTAGCCTGTAGAGGTCTGTGAGTCGCTCCATGGATATGCCTCCAAGATCATCACTGACCCACCACCAAACCAGTCATGCTAAACGATGTTACAGGCAGCATAATATTCTCCACGGCTTCTCCTGACCCTTTCCGTCTTTCACATATACTCAGGGTGAACCTGCTCTCATCTGTGAAAAGCACAGGACGCCAGTGGTGGACCTGCCAATTCTGGTATTCTATGGCAAATGCCAATTGAGCTCCCGGTGCTGTGCAGTGAGCACAGGCGCAGTAGACATTTGGGCCCTCAGGCAACCCTCATGAAGTCTGTTTCTGATTGTTTGGTCAGAGACATTCACACCAGTGGCCTGCTGGAGGTCATTTTGTAGGGCTCTGGCAGTGCTCATCCTGTTCCTCCTTGCCCAAAGGAGCAGATACTGGTCCTGCTGATGGGTTATGGACCTTCTATGGCCCTCTCCAGCTCTCCTAGAGTAACTGCTTGTCTCCTAGAATCTCCTCCATGCCCTTGAGACTGTGCAGGGAGACACAGCAAACCTTCTGGCAATGACACGTATTGATGTGCCATCCTGGAGAAGTTGGACTACCTGTGCAACCTCTGTAGGGTCCAGGTATCGCCTCATGCTACCAGTAGTGACACTGACTGTAGCCAAATGCAAAACTAGTGAAGAAACAGTCAGAAAAGATGAGGAGGGAAAAATGTCAGTGGCCTCCACCTGTTAAACCATTCCTGTTTTGGGGGTCATCTCATTGTTGCCCCTCTAGTGCATCTGTTGTTAATTTCATTAACACCACAGCAGCTGAAACTGATTAACAACCCCCTCTGCTACTTAACTGACCAGATTAATATCCCATAAGTTTCATTGACTTTATGCTATACTCTGATTAAAAAGTGTTCCTTTAATTCTTTTGAGCAGTATATATCAAAATAGTAAATTCTAAAATGCAAGCAAGTTTATCATTCCAACAAAACCAGAAACTATTATTTTAAAGAACATACAACCACTTTACAGCCTATCCACTCTAACCATTTATTTTCAGAACCCCTCTTATTCCATTCTAGGGTTGAAGGCTACTGCCTGTGTAACATCATATAAAGACAGGAGCTGAGATTTAAAGGTTTTTTCTTGCAAGGCACACACCCAGATTCACGCATACTGTGCCAATAAAGGGTAATCAGTAGGGTAGTCTTTAGAATCTGGGAAGAAATCAGCATACTGATAAAAAAAAAGAAAGAAGAGAATGAACACGGCACAGACAGCAACGAGGCTAGACATCTGAACTACACTCCTAATGACACGAGGTAGCGGTCCTAACCATGCCATCACTTCATCTCTACAAAACAAAGAAATCACAGACAGCGGCTTTTGAAAGTGCTCAGAGAGAAAGGAGTCTTGGGAGAGAAATGGATGATCATCGTAACCGTAATCTACACTGGACTGCAGGATTATGGGCACCCTTTGAAAAATGCTTTATGTGTAGTCTCCAGAATTAGAATTGACACCCTTGGCAACAATGAAGAATAAAACAACACCACAAAAGACACAGAGTTAGACTCCAAAAATGAGAGAAATGTTGACTATCATTTTAGAGCAATTATTTAAAAAGAAAATTAGTATTGCTATTCTTTTTTTTTGGCATACAGCTTGGTGCAACTTCCTCAAGGTATTGATACAACTATACATGGTATATACGCTACTGGTCAAAAGTGTTTTTATGGAGGCACAGAAGAAATAAACAATGGCACTTAAAAAAATAAGTCAAGGAATCATTACGTGTACAAAATGATATTCAAATTTTTGATTCATCAAGGTATACCTTTTGCCGATAAAACAGCCGAACTGTTGAAACTCTTTTAATTCAGAATGCCAGTCACTCTGTGCAAGTTACCAACTGTGCCTCCAGCAAAAGAACCCCAGACCATCACACTTCCTCCTCCATGTTTGACAGTTGGTGTCGCGAACTGAGGGACTGTCCTTTCATCAACTCAATGTTGTGTGATGAACATAAGATTTCAAATTTTGATTCATCACGCCATAAAAGACTATCTTCCAGTCTGCAGTAGTCCACAGCCGGTACTTCAAGGCCTTGTTTTGTCCATTAAGGAATGGCTTTCTTACTGTCACTTGCACTGTCAAACTTGCAGCACGACGTCTCCTCTTCACAGTAGAAACTGACACTTGCATTTTTTCCCCACCACTGTTAAGCTGTGCTTGAAGCTGTTGTGGTGTGAGGTGCCTGTCATGCAAGCTGGTGACCCTCAGAAACTTGTCTTCTGATTGGGTTGTAACTTTGCGTCTGCCAGGTCTCTTCCTATCAGAGTTTTTTTCCAGTTTCCAATTACCTTTGCACTGCGTAGGACACCACTGGACTCACTGACAATTTGATTTTTTTTGCAATTTCTCTAAATGAAAAGCCTACAATTCTAAGGGTAATAACACTCTGTGTCATTTCATTTGTTAATTGCAGTTTTCTTGCCATTATCACTGGAATACTTGCACTTCAGAGGGTGTAGTAACACAGTGTGCTCCAACTCTGCTTAAAGACAGACTGAGGGCTTTTAAGTAATCAACAGAAGTTGGGAAACCCGTGCAAATTGTTTGCTTCAACAAACAATGCTTAATTTACTTAAATTACTGCAGAGCATCTGTAGGTTGTAACCTATTAGGTATTCCCTGAAGAAGGCCCATTTGTAATAGTCTGAAAGAACCTTTTTTTGAGCTTTTGCTAACCTAAACTTTAAACTGAAACATCTGGTAGTTTACTGCTTACCTTTACACAATTTTAGGTCATTCATTGCATTTCAACTGATTAAATTTGAAGAAAAGCCGAGGTGTTCTAAAAGTTTTGACTGTTAGTGTATATGTATATATCTAAAGAGGATGGAGAACCCTTTGGGGGTGGGGTCTTGAAAGATTCCCTAATGTTTACATTGCTAAGATCCTTGCTATTCTTTGGTCTACACTTATAAGCTACACTCAAGAATTTTACCAGAAAATGAAATCCATTGAAAACGTAGATTTTCGTTTCAGTTAAGCTCTTCCTCCATAGTTTTAATGTGAGCATATCAATACCTAACAGAGCTCATGATGCCAATGAGAGACACTGGGACAGTGGCAGCAAAACAGACAGAAAACATGAATGTTCCATCATCATATTTCACAGTAAGAATAATGTGTCAGCTTTTATCCCTCCAGATCAGAGAATTTCCAGTTCCATTGTCTCAAAACACCACTCACATCTACAGTTATTCCCAGTTTCAAATAAAAACTAACAGCGTCAGATCCCCAGGGGGGGTTGTAGTATGTATCGTGATCGTGACCGAGAGAATAAAAGTGACAAAAAAAACAAACTGTTACAAGTGTTGAAAATGTACACCGGCTGTTACAGACACAAATCAAATGTATGTTTTTATTGTATAATATTAATAACAGCAGCTCACTACTCAAAACGGTTAATATACGAGACAGTTAGGATCGAACCAGGGGACTCTTGACTACAAATCAGCAGTTCTTACCACTGTGCCACAGAAACTGTTGTATCATCCTCGAACCTTTTGTGAAAGTGTTTATTTGATCTTTGGACTTTGCATCTCTTCCCCTCGCGTTGTCAAGAGGGGAGGGGGAGGATTGAACGCACGCTGAGGAGAAGCAGTCTGAACAGCCGCTGTCTTTCTGCTCCTGCTGCCGAGATGCTGTTCTGCCTGTCATGCTGCGCGTCGATCATTTAAAAACCTATACAGCAGCTGTCCTTTTGTCTCACTGCCTTGTCTTGCAAGACATTAAATTCAAATTGTCTTCTGAGAAGATCACGTATCGTCTCCTTCCAAAATTTTTTTTTTATAAATAGAGAGATATGAAAAATGTTTCTGTTTTAACGATGTGTTTACATAGATCTCTGTAGAAACGATACACACATGAAATGCATGTGTTCCAAATAACGATCTATTATTTTCCTATACAGCTCTAGGTACCTGACTCCCAGATAATCAAAGCTTGAACTGGGAGAACTTTGTGCCCGTTTTGCGGTAGTGGCTGGATAGAACAGTAGGCTGCTTGATGCTTGTCTTCCTCGACACATTTACAAGACAAAAGATGCGGAAAGAGAGGTGCGAAGGGATTTAAGGTGGGCTGGATTTACAAGTTTTTTTCGTAGACTTTGGTAATTCTAGTGATAGACACTGATGCTGCATAAAGGGTGTCTATTTCTTTTTGTCCTCCCTAATGGCTTATTAACTAGGTATGCTGATAGAACATCCCTGCTTCCCTCTTTCATTAATCTAGTCTTACCTGATCATTAGTGAGCATGGATCAATGGATCAACTGGCTCTAAAACAGAGACATGGCAAGATGCTATACACGTGGCAGGAGGCCGGTTGACTGGGGGTCTCTGTCATATTCATAATCTTAATTCTTCCGTTTCCCATTTCTTGTCCCTGTTTTGGAGCTCTCTGTGTATGATGTACCTCTTTCTTTGGTCTACATAGACACTTTCAACTTTAAATTCTTAAGGGTCTCCTTTTAGGGGGAGGTCTTGAAAAGGGTTGCCGGGTGTCAGGGTGTCAACCTTATTGCCCACATTGCGTTAGGGTGTGTTTGATGTTTTTAAATGAAGAAACACAGGTCCTGACAATGGTTTCTTGGGTACACAAAAATCATCCTTTTGGTTGACAAAAAAAAAACAAAACAAAAAAAAAAACACTTTTTCTTTTGGCGCAAAGTTCTGTCCATCAGTGTTACTACTCATCCTTGAATTATGGTCTTTTGTTTGAACTTGGGTGTCCAGCTCATGCCTACAAGAGTTGTCCCTGCAAAGTTAAAATGTCTGATATTGATCATCTTATCAGATAAGGCACAAAGGCTACATTCCAAAGAGATGCCTACTGAAAAAGAAGCTGATAATAAGAGTGTCTTGCAGTGGCTTGCTATGCCAGAACTTGTGTTTCAGCTAGACAAAATGGATAATGCCCATCTGTCCTACAGGATTGAGCCAAATGATTCACATCATAATAGCCAAAGACCTAATAATATACTGGGGTTAGCTTCAGAAACATTATATCATGTGCTCATGCACTGAATTTCAATCTTCACTTGTTGAAATAAAAGAGTTTATTTTCTGCCAACCATGAATTATTAATGCTTTATGTTTTTAATTTACCACATGGGGGCATGCATTCTCCAGAGATTATTGATGTGATTTAAGGTCCACTAATAGTTGTTATGCTGAATGGGGCAGATTATATGCATGTAAAATAAAGAACTAATGAATGTCCTCTTGGTGCACTGGGTCTTCTACAGAACCCTGCTTTACTAAGATAAACTCAAACAAATGTGAAACAAAAATGCAGAAAACGGCCTTCTACAACAAGGAAGATTTACTACTGAGATGGGAGGAAAAGCTTTAAGGGGATACACATCTGTGGTCTGTCAGAGATGTAAAAATCATAATAATGTTTTGAATTAGAGGGTAAGTGACTGAGACTATTATGTAGTCTAAACTAGACTGAGAGTTATAGCAGGGGAGTAAAAAGAGTATTCTTTGGCAAACGGATTAATCAAAAGAAATGAATCAAATTATATTTAATTTAGAGATTAAGCTGAAGAAGGCATGAGTGTCATATTTGAATTAGCGTTAACACAAAAGATTACTTAATAACCTTTATATTTCAAAAGTTGACTGGTTTGAAATGTTCAGAATGTAGATTAGCACTAGAATTACCAGAGCCAATGAAAAAACCCACCTAAAATCCCTTCGCACCTCTCCGTCAGCGTCTTTTGTCTTGTAAATGTGTCGATAAGCCCAAGCAGCCTGCTACACCATCCTCCCCACCACCTCAGAACAGGCAAGAAGTTTTCCCAGTTCCTGACTTGATTGATTATCTGGGAGTGAGCTACCCAGAATTGTAGAGGGAAATAATGTGATGTATGTTCTGTGTCTACAACAGTCTATGTAAAAGCATTGTTAAAACAAACGTTTTTCATGTTTTAGTAATAAATGATAAAATGTAGACATGAACTGTATAACGTGATGGCCAAATACCAAATAGACACTTTCACAAAAGATACACGTGCAATACGACAGCTTCCGTGGTGCAGTGGTTAGAACTGCCGACTTATAATCCAGAGGTCATGTGTTCACAACCAGCTCCCCGGCAAATTTACCATTTTGAGTAGTAAGCTACTCTTATTGTTAATATTATACAATAAAAACATATATTTCATTTGTGTCTGTAAAGGCTTGTGTAAATTTATAGTACTTGTAAAAGTTTGCATTTTTTTTTTCACTTTTATTCTCTCAGTCGCGATCACAATACAACACCCACCCCCCCGATCTGACATGGTTAATTTATATCTGAAACTGGGAATAACTGTACATGCGAGTGGTGTTTTGAGACAATGGAACTGGAAATTCTCTAATCTGGATGGACAAAAGCTGACACAAAAACGCTGGTGAATCTGCCTTCTTCGAATCTCATTGTCACTTGATTTTTTTTTTTTTTATTCAGTTTTATTGAGTTTTCCTGCTCACGCTGAATTAGTATGCACCTTATGGTCCATGATGTGCAGACAAAAATACAGAGACATAGGTATATATGATGTTTGGAATAACTTATTTTATGACCTGTATAGTACTTTTCGGAAAACATTGTGGCACTGATGCAACATTATTCATATTCATTCGCATGCTTTCTTGCGCTTGGAATCAGTGACCGCTTTTTTTTCCCGATCTTGCCCATGCAGTCTGCTCATTTTGGTGCATTGTACTGTTTCATTTGTTCCTATTACACTGAAGGGGCTGGGGGAAAGCGGCTGTCTGTAAAACTGTAAGTCTACACTTCAATCACATCTTGAATGCATCTTTCAAATCCATTGTGGTGGTGTGCAGAGCCAAAATTATGAAATTTGTATCACTCTCCAAATACTTATGGGCCCAACTGTAATTCTAAAATTGACAATTTTACAAATAACTCAAAATATATGATTTAATTACAACTTTATACAATACTAAACAGGAGAATATTCATAAAAAGCTACCACCATATCACATCAAGACTACCTAGACTACAAAAACTAGAAAACATAATAAGCACTGAAAATATTAAGTAGAAAGTAGTTCCAAAATGTAATAAGCTTGGTAAAGTGCTTGGAAGAACACTGTCTTGCAATGCAAAATTTTGGCCAAAAAGAGAAAATGAGCTTTTAAATTAATCACTCAAAAATAAAAAACAAACAGTCCAGCAAATAAAACTAAAACTTAGTTACTTTCAATATTGATGGCAAGGCTTTTGTCTGCAACTTCTAAGGACTGTTGCATGGAAACAAACTTTTTGTATACTGACCTTTTCTTAAGCCAAAGGGAAAGTTTGCTCTTTAATGTAGCCCTAACTCAAGCTGATTCTAAGGTAAGCTCTACTAAACACCTATGCTCTGCTTCACTGTTCAAAAGTAGAAATGAAAAGCATGTCTCTTTTCTTTAGTTGTTTTTCAGTTATCATAAAGTATGACAGCCCAAAATTGCTCATCATTATAGATGCACTGCCCAAGGGTAGGACCCTGGAACTGTAGAGGATGTAAAGTCTTTACAAAGATCACACTACCCACAGGCACTTAGAGCCAATCCTAAGCAATCAGCATTTTCAAGAAGTTACTTTGCACAAATAAATTGCAATACCCGAGCAAATTCTGCCCTTCAGTGCAATAGCAGGCAAATGGGACTTGACAATGCTGGTAAAAGCAGGCTTCATGACCTTTCGCTATTTCAAACATCTTCCTTAGAGGTGATCTTTCTGGTAGGTCTGCCTGACTAGCCATCAGTCACCAGTCTCCTGGTCATCCTTGGCCTTCAATCTATACATCATTTTAAATCTACGTCCCCTCAAGAAACCACATATGAAACGTTAGGCTGGAATTTGTTAAAAATGTGAGTCTCAATCACGATAAGATGCCTCATATTTTTTTATTAGTCTCTTTTTATTATATTAAATGGTTATATATTCAGGCTAGTTCAGACAGAGACTAATTAGTGTTTATGAAGTGCCTATTAAAATTCCCAAGTCTTATTGTGGTCTACTAAATATCATCTGCAACATGAGGTCATATGACAGATACACCTTAGTAGCTTCCCAACCATCATGACAATGAGTTTACCATGAAGTTATTCCAAAGCTATTTTATTTAAATTTGAAAACTTGAAATGTGTACCGTATACAGTCATCCCTCGCTATATCGCACTTAGACTTTTGTAGCTTGACTCTATCGGCGGATTTTAAATATTAGCATAGATAGATAGATAGATAGATAGATAGAGAGATAGATGTAAGGTACTATATAATAGATAGATGGATGGATGTAAGGCACTATATAATAGATAGATAGATAGAAATAAGGCACTATATAATAGATAGATAGATAGAAATAAGGCACTATAATGATAGATAGATAGATAGATAGATAGATAGATAGATAGATAGATAGATAGATAGATAGATAGATAGATAGATAGATAGATAGAGATACTTTATTAATCCCAAGGGGAAATTCACATAATCCAGCAGCAGTATACTGATACAAAGAAACAATATTAAATTAAATAGTAATAAAAATTAAAAAAAAATAAAATAAAATTAATGTTAGCATTTACTCCCCCGGGTGGAATTGAAGAGTCGCATAGTGTGGGGGAGGAACGATCTCTTTAGTCTGTCACTGAAGCTACTCCTCTGTCTGGAGATGATCCTGTTCAGTGGATGCAGTGGATTCTTCATGATTGACAGGAGTTTGCTTAGTGCCCATCGCTCTGCCACAGATGTTAAATATCTATATATATATATCTATATATCTATATCTAAATATATAACGCGGATTTTTCGCTGCTTCGCGGGTTTCTGTGGACAATGGGTCTTTTTACTTCTGGTACATGCTTCTTCAGTTGGTTTGCCCAGTTGATTTCATACAAGGGACGCTATTGGCGGATGGCTGAAAAGCTACCCAATCACAGCACGCAGTTAATTAAGTTCCTGTGTGCTGATTGGCTCAGCGACGGAGCGCCGAATTCGATTGTGCTGCGTTAACCAGGAAATCTCGTCTTGCTCATTCAGCATCAACGTGTTTCGCTGTGTAAAGAGTTAACTTTTGTGCTCTTTTGTGTTTATCTTTGTGCATAGTCAAGCCCTTCGTTATGGCTCCAAAACGATCTGTCTATCGTAATGGCTGTATCAAATGTGATATCGGAGACGCTCGATATCTTTAAAATACTTACGTTTTACTGTATATGAACAGTGTGTTTACATAAATAATTTCAACGAATCTTACCTAATATACAGTACAGGCCAAAAGTTTGGACACACCTCCTCATTCAATGTGTTTTCTTTATTTTCATGACCATTTACATTGGTAGATTCTCACTGAAGGCATCAAAACTATGAATGAACACATGTGGAGTTATGTACTTAACAAAAAAAGGTGAAATAACTGAAAACATGTTTTATATTCTAGTTTCTTCAAAATAGCCACCCTTTGCTCTGATTACTGCTTTGCACACTCTTGGCATTCTCTCGATGAGCTTCAACAGGTAGTCACCTGAAATGGTTTTCACTTCACTGGTGTGCCTTATCAGGGTTATTTAATGGAATTTCTTGCTTTATCAATGGGGTTGGGACCAGCAGTTGTGTTGTGCAGAAGTCAGGTTAGTTGGGCGATCATTTATTTTTCAACAGGACAATGACCCCAAACACACCTCCAGGCTGTGTAAGGGCTATTTGACCAAGAAGGAGAGTGATGGAGTGCTGGAAATGGTCATGAAAATAAAGAAAACACATTGAATGAGGAGGTGGGTCCAAACTTTTGGCCTGTACTGTATAAGAGAATACAATGGGTTTTTGCTGTATAACTGTGCGGAAAATGTTTATAAGAGTGTGGGAGAGTTCATAAGGTTTTAAAATATATAAAAATAACCATATAAACATATGGTTTTTACTTTGTGGATTTTCACCTTTCACGTGGGGGTTCTGGAATGCAACCCCAGCGATAAAGGAGAGATCACTGTATACTATCTCAAACCACCGACAGACAATGGTCTAAAGAAGCAACTCTCACCATATTAGGGGGTGAAGACCCTTCTAATACAGAGCCTCACAGAAGACACAAAATAAAATGCCATGGACCATCACCTACCTAGCAGAAGTAAAGCTCTAGCATTTAAATTGTGGTAGAAGCAGGGTATCCTAGCTCCGACAGGAGAAATCCATCTACAAGAGAAAACTCAAGCTTCAAACAACTGGAAAATAAGAAGCCATCAAATTATTGGCATATGTGCCTGGTAGAAAAGGGATAGAAAACACCTGCAACATATATGAAGCCACTCATATAATGGATGCAGTTGCATTTGGAAGTTAAGTACATGCACCTGAGAAATCCATGTGTCCAAGAATATTGGGGTAATCTGAGGTGACAGGTGGAGACCACAAGTAAACCAGATATTATTCTGAGGATGCAATGGAAGCAAACAGAAGAGAATGGTTATACTACTAAATGTAGAAGGTGATTAAGGACAGGTGGCTATCAATGCAACACAGACCCTTATCTATGGATTGTGCATATATAGCTATAAAAGGTTAAATACAGGCAAGCTTTGGAGTACAACATTCTCGACTTAGGGCAACTGTGAAGTTACAAACAAACACATAAACCTCACAAACTTTTCTTTTCAGTTTTTTTTCCATCTAGTTTTTTGCCTTCAAAAAAAGCAAGCTATTGTTGGTTGGTTTGAAGCAAATGAGTGTGTGAGCAGATTCAAAGCTATTTTGTGTTCTCCAATGCGCCAGGAGTCTACTTACCCCTTTTTTAGCAGGACAGTATGAGGGAGACACACAGTGTTTACGCAATCAAAATGTGCCATTTTTAAACTGTTATGTACACATTGAATATACTGTCACTATGTATATAGGCTTTATATTAGGATGTACCAGAATGTTTGGTCACATCTGTAGGGCTCAGGCGAATGCCAGTCCACTGCCTTTCTGGCTATGCGGTACACAGTTAAGAAAAGATGGTGGCATACATTAAAAGGACATTAGCCTGATTTGTTTTACTTCATTTTACAAAATGAACACTGCAATAGGATACATATTATTTGATAGTACAAGAAAGCCATGGGTTACAGCTGAAATGTTGGAAGCCTTGGAAAAGAGAAGAAAATGGCAATTATAATCAAGTGAAGAAAAAAGACCAGTACATTATGCAATTTAATAGAAAGCGCAAAACAACAGCCGTGGAGCAAACAAGATAAGGAATCAGAAGAAATTTGAAAAATGGAGAAGACAGCATGAAACAAAGGGAATTATTACACACAGTGGATCATCTTGTTCCATACCTTTCTGTCCTCTGCATCTTGTTCTTTAACCCCCATCACCTGCATGTCCTCTCTCACCACATCCATAAACCTTCTCTTAGACCTTCATCTTTTCCTCTTCCCTGGCAGCTCTATCCTTAACATCCTTCTCTCATTATACTCAGCATCTCTCCTCTGCACATATCCAAACCAACACAGTCTCACCTCTCTGACTTTGTCTCCCAGCCATCCAACTTGAGCTGACCCTCTAATGTTCCTCATTTCTAATCCTGTCCATCCTCATCACACCCAATGCAAATCTTAACATCTTTAACTCTGCCACCTCCAGCTCTGTCTTCTGTGCCACCGTCTCCAACCCATATAACATAGCTGGTCTCACTACCGTCCTGTAGACCTTCCCTTTCACTCTTGCTGATACCCGTCTGTCACAAATCACTCCGGCCACTCTTCTCCACCCACTCCACCCTGCCTGCACTCTCTTTTTCACCTCTCTTCCACACTCCCCATTACTCTGTACTGTTGCTTGTAGTATTCCAGAATTGTTGAAATGTTGACAGTATAAACTAATAACCATGAAAGAAGTATTAAAAAAAAAAACCAGAAGGAACTGTGAATATAGCAACACAATCTGTGAAATTTCTACCAAAGAAGAGATTGTGTTACTTTCCATGAACACCAGAAACAAAACCTAGGTTGGTGGATTCTTCTCAGATGCCATTCCATTACAAGGTTTCTAGGCAGCTCAGGCCCCTTCTTCATCAACAACTGAGCTGCCTCAAAAGTCTGCATATTGCAATCTGTTCAGTAAGCCAATAAGTGGTGTCATTTTACTTGACTTCTCATTGCATCCATAATGGCTGACACTGTAACACAGCCTACTACTACATTGCAAAGTGGAGTTCTAAAGGAGGCATTACTCTTACAGTAATAATATAAGTTGCACACTTGGGCATGGAGAAGACAGGGTGGAAGTCACTTCAGTATTATTATGCTTTTTGCTGCCTTTTATGTTTTAGCCATTCATTTTATCTCTGTGCAATTTTCTCCTACTCACAACTCCTGTTGCTGTGGATCAAAGTATTCAGGTCATATTAAACATTCTACCAGTTTATCTTTAGTGACTTGCATTTAAATCTATGATTCAGCGCACTTTTAACTAGAAGAACAAGAAATGTGCAAGACAACACCAATTGAAAAGAGCAAAGTTGAGTGTGTAAAATGCTCCGGGGAATAACAAAGCAGAGTAAAGCCAGTCATTATGCTATTAGCCTTCAAATCACCAACTCCACATACCCAACAGGAAAAAAAGTGATCTATGAAATTACACAAGGTGGTCCATTCATTGGAGAAAAGTTTAGATTTCTAAAATTTCTAGAAAAAGAGAAGTAATATGTTATCTAGAAGTGTTATGAGAAGAGAATTCAAGGTTACTTCTGCTTTGTGGATTCAGGAAAGGTGTTTAATTAAAATGGAAAACAGATATGAAGGTGCCTAGATGGTCCGTGTACTTTTTGGTATTTGAAATTTCATTTTAGAAGCAAAAATGAAAAAACGAAAATGAAAGGAATTTTCAGATTTAGATTTTTTAATTAAAGAATAAAATGAGGGAAAATAAGGTATTTTTTAATTCTTTGGTAACAAATAGCAGTCATAAACTTAAAAATACACCTACTTTTCTGGATTTATTTGTGATTCAAATAATGAAAGTGTTATAGCTCGAAAACAACAAAACCAACGCATTTTCGTTGTCTGAAAACGGAGGCACTTCTTCTTCTGCTGCGATTTTTGAAGACACGTGCGAACCTCCCAACGTATTCCTCACAAGACATCAATCAACAGCCTTGAAGTTACATTGCATGGCATCAGCAGAGGATGGACCGTTACGTTGTTTTTCAGAACAGTAAGAGTGACACTCCAGGACGAGGACACTGAGTTGCATCTTTCAGGTAAAAATACAAGCTTTGCAAACTTTGCTTCATTGATGTAACAGCTCTTATATGAACATTATTGTTGTTACTTACTGTGAAACAGCCAACATTTGGTGATTTCATTTACTAACAGTAAGTCTGGCAATTTTTAGAGTGCTAGCACTTTGAATGGTTGCTCATTGACTTTTACCGGCTACTATAGCTAGTAAACGTTTCGAGTATTAACAGTGCGCAAAAGTGTAACACGTTAGTAGAGCGACTTGATTTACAGAAAGTTTTCTTAACATGTGTTACATTTGTCAATGAGGAACCATTGACACATTTACACACATTCAAAATGCTAGCACTATAAAAATTGCCAGACTTAGTGTTAGTAAATGAAATCACCAAATGTTGGCTGTTTCACAGTAAGTAATAACAATAATGTTCATAAAAGAGCTGCTACATCAATGAAGCAAAGTTTGTATTTTTACCGGAAAGATGCGACTCCGTTTTTCTGCAGTCATGTCCTTGTCCCAGAGTGTCACTCTTTTACTGTTCTGAAAAACAACGTGATGGTCCATCCTCTGCTGATGCCAGCGTAACTTCAAGGCCGTCGGTCAATGTCTTGTGAGGAGGATGTTGGGAGGTTCGCACGTGTCGTCAAAAATCATGCAGAAGAAGAAGTACTTACGGTTTCAGACAACGAAAATGCGTCTGTTTTGTTGTTTTTGAGCTATTACACTTTCATTATTTGAATCACAAATAAATCAAGAAAAGTATGTGTAATTTTAAGTTTATGACTGCTATTTGTTACCATAGAATTAAAAAATACCTCATTTTCCCTCATTTTATTCTTTAATCGTGAATCAAAATCTGAAAATTCCTTTCATTTTCATTTTTTCATTTTTGCTTCTAAAATGAAATTTCAAATACCAAAAAGTACACGGACCCCCTAGATACATGTGATCAACATGTGAGGTGGGACTAATATTGCATCACATCAATATAGACTTGAATCTGTTAGAACAGGAAAGAAGAACTATCAGAGCTTTGACAGATCATGAAGGGATGTAAAAATTACAACAACTAAACTCTGGAAGATAAACCACTAAAACCTGGCATCACATTTGACATGAAAGGTAGGATGTTTGTTAATATGCACAGATAAATCTAAAAAAAAAAAAAAAAAACTAGACCAATGGGTTTAGTTGGGCTGTACAGCCAGTTTTGTCTATGGGACACTTCATAATATCAAGGCGGTGTGGGGGGCAGCCAAACACTTTGGTCAATTATAAAATCAAATTGCATTAGTCAACAGTGATTAGAAAATCATTTCATCAGATATTCTGTTTTCAGCAGATACTTATGTGCCTTAGCCTAGACAGATTTCAGATGTCTCTGGAAGTGTATAATACTAGCAACAGAAGAAACTGGATTATGCAATTGTGGCTTAAAAATCAAACTTTCATTCAAAGGGAACATTTTATAGAATGGTGCCCATAGACATTGAGAGACAATTCTGCTATTAGAGGTAAAGTGCTCCAGCTAGAATTAAAAAATCGATCACAAAACACAAGCAACATTCTAAATCTTTGCTCACTTTTTCTGCGTGTCTGTTAACTTCTAGGTGATATCCAAAAGTCCGTTAAAGTTTAATTCCCATAATGGCACAACTTTCATGCCAGAACCTGGAGGTACATTTTTGACCTCTGTCAGGAACTAATTTCTTTTGAAAACCGAAAGATGCCTAAAATATCCATGATAACAATAGAAGAAAGCACCTCTGGTTAAGGTAAAGAAAAGAATTTCGGACATCCCTGGAAAAGCAGTCAAAAACCACTAAAATATCTACAATGCCTCAAGAAAAAGGCAACTCAGTAATAAAATGTGAAGACAGTAATTCCCAGGGATGCCCAGGTTGGGTAAAGGTTGACGTAACCCAGAAGGTTTAGTAGAGAAAAACTTTGAATGATTGCGTACTACATGGGATCTGACATGGACTTTGATATCCTTATCTCTAATAGGCCACTAAAAATATTTAGCAGTACAGTTTCAAGCTCCATTAATTCCAGGATTATTCAAAAACTAAGGAATAGTGTCCCCATGTAAGCACCATCTTGCTAAGTAAACAAGACTTAGTTTTCATCTAGTGAGGGAGACAACATTTATTCATAAAGGGATTCTTTAGTTTATTTCTGATTTGTTAACATGGATTAAGGTATGATCAAACTGATGAGGTAACACAATGGCATTAATATTTTTCATTTTAGTTTGTAAGTGATTACAAAATTAAATTTCCTAAAAAACACAGCTCACCATACACTGATGCAGTTAAAAACCTAATAGGTTTTAGGTAGTGTGAAGGATGGCCGGCCATTTATCCCGGCCAATACCCCCAAGCCGCCAGGTGGAGCCCTCCTTGCAGCGTGGAGGTCCCCAGAAGACCAGCAGGGCATCATGGACATTGGAGTTTTTATGCAAAGCCCTGCTGGATGCCGTGGGGCCACAGGAGGGAGCTGCAGGGAGGACCGAGGCTTCTTCGTGCCCAGTGACCGGAGGTTCGTCACAGAAAGAGCGGCGGACTTCGGGTTGAAGAAAGGACTATTTACCCTGACCCGGAAGGAATAAGGACTTGTGGACTGTTGGGCAGAAACACTTCCGGGTCAGGAGATATAAAAGGACTGTGGGAGCTCCCAGACGGCGAGCTGAGCTGGGTGGAAGGGTGGCAACGCGTCTGGGAGCTGGAGGATTGGTTTATTGTATTTGAGAATTGTTGATTTATATGAGTATTGTGGTAGAGAGTGTGCTTTGTGCACTGTGGAAGAGAAATAAAGTCAACATTTGGACTTTTACCTGGTGTCTGGAGTCGTGGACAGGGGTTCAAGGGAGCGAGAGCGCCCCCTATCGTTCACAGTAGGTAAGTTTTTATGATACATACAAAGTCCAAGTTAAGTGTTTGGACAGTGACACAGTTTTCATAATTTTGGTTCTGTATACCATTACTATGGATTTGAAATTAAGTGATCATGATGTGACTGAAGTGTAGACTTTCAGCTTTAATTTAAGGGGTTTACCAAAAATATTGTACGAGCCCTTTAGGAATTACACCCACTTTTCTGCATAGCCCCTCCACTTCCAGGGTCTCAAAAGTATATGACATTTGATTAACAATCCGTTCAGGCCAGATGGGAGCAGCTCCCTCATTATTTTATTATCTATTAAGTGGGTAAAAGGTCTGGAATTGATTATAAGTGAAGAATTTGCATTTGGAAGCTGTCACTGTGAACTCTCCATAAGAGGTACAAAGAGCTGTCCATGCAAGTAAAAGCAGTCCATCATTAGGTTGAGAAAACAGAACAAACCTCATCAGAGAGATAGGAGAAACACGATGAGCGGTCAAATCAAACATTTGGTAGATTCTTAAAAAGAAGGAACATGCACTGGTGAACTCAGCAGTCTGAACAGCCACAGAAAAACAACTGTGCTGGATAATTACATATTTATGTCCTTAGTGAAGAAGAACCCCTTCACAACATTTAGCCAAACCAAGAACAAGAACACTCTCCAGAAGGTAGACCTATCATTGGAAAACTCTACAATCAAGAGAAGACTTCATGAAAGTAAATACAGACACAAGGTTCAAATCACTGGTAAACCTCAAGCAGAAGGAGGACAGATTAGACTTTGCCAGAAAACATTTTTTAAAAACATGTGCAGTTCTGGAACAATTGTGTCAGGACAAAGGAAGCTAAGATCAATATATAACCCAGAATGTTTGAAAGAGAAGAACTGGCTCATGAGCCAATCAATACTACATCATCTGTGAAGCATGATGGAGGCAGTGTTATGGCACAATCAATCACTGGTGTTTATTGATGATATGACTGCTGGCAGAAGTAGCAGGATGAATTCTATAGTGTATAGGGCTCTACTGTCTGCTCAGATTCAGACAAATGTTGAAAAACGGATAGGATGACGCTTCGCGGTACAAATGGACAATGAGCCAAAGCATACTGTGAAAAAAAAACCAAGAACTTTTCAAGGCAAAGAAGTGGAATATATTTCAATGGCCAAGTCAATCAACTAAACTCAACCCAACTGGAAATACATTTCACTTGCTGAAGACAAAACTGGTGGCAGAAAGTCCATTGAGCAAGCAGAAACTGAAGACAGCTGCAGTAAAGGACTGGCAAAGCACCACTAGGGTGGAAACCCAGCACTTGGAGATGGCCATGGGTTCCAGATTTCAGGCAGTCATTGACTGTAAAGGATTTTCAACCAAATACTGAAAATGGTCACTTTATTTACGATTGCTAATTTATCCAAACACTTTCGAGCTCCTGGAAATAGAGGGACCAAATATAAAAATATATGTCTTTTCTAAACAGCTCATACAAAATTATTGTTTAACCTCTTGAATTAAATCTCAAAGTCTAGACTTTAGTCACATCTTGATTGCTTTGTTTCAACTTCACTATGGTGGTGTACAGAGTTAAAATTTTGAAAACTGTGTCACTGTCCAAATACTTATTGACCTGACTGTACGTATGAAAAATGTGCATTAGTGTCCTCAAGCCAGTCCTTGTATTATCAAGAGCTAATTTTATAGCCAGAAGTTCCCCGTCACAAACGTCACAGTTTTGTTCAGTTGTTGTTAACTTCTTAGAGAAGCAGGTGCAGGGATGATACTTCCAAGAATCAGGAAAATGTTGGAACAGGAGTGCACCACACCGGTGCTGAAATCTACAAAGTCTAAGTCAAATGGTAGACCAGAATCTGGATGGTATCAGTTGAGAGTGGTTGTAAACCTGGACATTAACATCATAACAACAGTTTGGGTATATACAGTGCAAAAAAACACATTTATACAGTTACCAGTAACGGCGTACTGCACGATAACGTGCAGTGAATACACTTGACTTGAGCATTCCTAGTTTTCATACTCTTTCTCTGTCTCTGTTTAGCATTCATTTGCTCAGGGATTGATGAGCTTTCTGCTTCCTGAGCAGCTCTTCTTTACTCCACCCCAGTGGCCCGCTGCTACTCTTCTTTCGTCAGGCATCTTTTCGCGTTAAAACTGATTAAGTTAGTTTTCGTGTTGCAATTACTTAGTACGTTTTCTTTAATTTTTCACTTAAGCTGACACTTAAGTCTTCAATCTGCCTCAATAATGATTAGCAAAGGTGGTAGGGAATGAGAACAGCGCCCATACGCATGCACCGCACGGCCGCCCTGCTGCGCGCTGCTGAGAGTTGATTCTACAATAAAATAAAATTAAAAAGAATAATGAAAATCATCACCCCAAAACCGGATAGTAGACGTCACGTAGTACATGTGTACCAAATTTCAAGTCAACAGTTCAAACGGTTTGCGAGCTACAGGTGATTTAAAATCCCAGACAGAAACGAACAGCCACGGTAGCGCATTATAGAAGAAGACTGAATAAGACTGGTGATGGGTGTGACTGCAGTACAAAATTAAAAACACATTTTAAATATACTGTGGTAACAAAAGAGTTAAAACCTATTAAGACTTTTTTTAATGCTTTACTTAAAATACTTTATATTCTGACAATGCTCCAGTTCACTGGTCCTCAATCACAGTCCTGGAGGGCCGCCGTGGCTGCAGGTTTGTGTTCTAACTCGTTGCTTACTTAGAAACGAATTTTTGCCAATAATTTAATTCCATTGCTTGTTAGTTGCTTAAACTCTGCTATGTCAGCTCATTCTTATATCCTAGATTTTCTTCCCCTTTCTAAGGATATCATCCAAATGATTTAAAGCCTAAAATGGAGGAGTGATTCTCAGTGCTTCACTTTTTTCTCTTCACTTTCCTTCCAAGTATTCAATTAAATCAAATAGTGCACGATAAATACACACAGGTGTAAATGGTAACAAGCTAAATGCAGAAATGCTGCTCTCTTTTGTCATTTTCATCTTATTGCTAATTAGGAGCAATTAAAAACCGAGAATTCAGCTATTTAAGACTAAAATAAGCAATAAGCGTTCAAAATCTTAACGAGCGAGACAACTAAAGTGAAGCACAAGTGTTACTTGAGCAATAAGTGCTTCTTATTAAGCAACTGGGTTGGAACAAAAACCTGCAGCCACTGCGGCCCTCCAGGACCGTGATTGAGGACCCCTGCTCCAGTTAAATGCCTTGGTGTGCTGAACTGAGTGTAAATTCATACCTGCACTTCTTAGATTAGGATCAAGATCGGGCATTTCCTTAGTGGCTTCTGGACTCACACTATAGATAGAAGCTCCTGCTTCATTAGTGATACTGTGAAAAAGAATATACAGAATTAATCACCAGGAAGAAAAAAATCTGTCAGAAAATGTAAGCTATTCACATGAACTACTAATCAAGAAATTGGCAAATTAATACATTCCTAAGCAGCAAACTGCCAAGTGACTGAAACATTTTAGCCAGGCTTAGTTATTGGATTTATTTCAACATATAAACTGTAACCTGCTAAAAGTTAGTTTAGCTTAAACAAAAGAAAGAAACACCTTTCTGGAAATGTTCCCAAAAATTAATTACATCTTAAGTACCCCTTGTCTAAATCTTGTTTGGGGAATAATATTTAGACTGTTCGTCTTTTAGATTTGGGCTAATTTAAATATTTTTTGGAATTCATTGCAGGTTGTCAGGAAGTCCCTACAAACACTCATCAATTGCTTATACTTGGTTAACTGTAACAACGCATACAGCATGTTTCCATTTCACTTGGCATCAGACTCAAACCTTTACTAATGCAACCATCTGTGTTTTTATTTGGTGGTAAATCAGATATTACACAATATCTGGCATATCCAGAATATATGTCTGCTATTGTAAAGCTGTAAAGGCAGAATCTTGTTTTAAGGTATTGCTTTTGTTTGGGCAGGACCCAGGACTCACTTGTCTTCATTCAAAATAAATCTTAATCAGCATACCCAACCCACTGGGTATTTTTCTATAAAATTTACAAGATCCACACCTTCCTCACTAATTATTCCAAACAACCTTTTGTTTAGTTTCTGATTCTTATTACACAGATTACTGTTACTTCCCTACAATGGAGTGGCTCCCTGCCCAGCAATAATTCTTGTCTTGCATTCAGTGCTGCTAAAACAAGTTTTGGCTCTCCACTACCCTGACTGGATTAAGTGGGATGGAGAAAGTTATGTTATGCTGCATTTCTTTCGTTCTGGTGAGGCTGCCTTTAACTGTTTTTCAGCTTATCCAGAATACTGCCGACTGCCTGGTATATGCTGTTCATCACTAAATTCGTACTACTCCTCTGCTTCACAGCAGCTAGGAATAGGATTCAGACTCAAGTCCTGACCTACGGCTCCCTACATGGCTCTACCTTTTAATATCCCCAGTCTCCTTGTGACAGACAGGGAGATAGAGAAATAAAAAGAAACAGAACAAAGATAATGCTATATTTTTTCAGGAGCAAAGCTGCAACAATGGTAGCAAAATTTCTGGCATATCTCTTGAGTAAATACTATATCTATTCTTCAATTCACTAGGTGTCAAAATCTATTTTTTTAGCATTGTTGGTATTTTTCAACCTTCTTTAATTTACTTATTCACAGTGTGCTAGAAATACACAGTAACTATGTTTAATGATTTCCAATTTGCAAAATAATAATCCCCAAACTGAAAATTCATACCCCATTCATCTCTGAGCCGCCTTCTTTACCTCTGCATTAGTCACCTCTAACTGAATAAAATTTGGAATAAAATTTTGGCCAGTACTTGCTCTGGCCTTTTAACATTGCCATCTTTGCTACTATTGTGAGACTCAGAAATACCGGTAAATACCTGTTGGTGACCACAATAGATAGAAACTGACCCAATACAACGTGTTCGTGATGGCTTATGGGTAGTTCAAACACAGACATTAGTCTAGCTCAGGGGTGGGCAAAGTCATTCCTGGAGGGCCGTAGTGGCTGCAGGTTTTTGTTCCAACCCAATTGCTTAATAAGAAGCACTTATTGCTCTAGAAACACTTCTGCTTCATTGTAGTTATCTCCCTTATTAAGATTTGAACCCTTATTGCTTATTTAAGTATTAAACAGCTGTATTCTCGGTTTTTAATTGCTCCTTATCTCTATATATAATCTTCATTTGGATCTTGATCTTTGTTTGTCCGCAAATGAATTAGAAGAAGAAGCACTAGATGGCAGTAGAGAGACAGCTAAAACATAGGCATTGCATTAAGAATCTCCTCCAGGCTTATACTACTGAAGACTGTAGTACTCCAGTCACACCTCAAAACACTGACATTCAAACTAAACAAATTGTTGTGCTTTAAATTAACTAAAGAGATCTTCATTTAGATCTTGATCTTTGTTTGTCTGCGAATTCCACGCATGCGTAGACCACCTTCCAGTTTAGTATGTTTTTGTTACTCACGGTTGTCAACAATGTGCCGGAATAACGAAAGGGGTGGTGGACAGTGTTACGCTGGTTAGCTCCTGAGGCCTGGTTAGAGAATGAGATTGCTGAAGATAAAAGGTACGTGCCTACCTAACATATGAATGAAAGAAAGACAGTGGGGAAAATGAATGACAACGTAACAGCACGTTGCGGAAATTATTATTACGTTGTAGCCGGCGAGTGCTGCGCGTCTCCCAGTTGTACCGTGGCTTGCTCACATGTCAGTGAAGTGATCCCCGTGTATATTGCCTTACTCTTTGGATTGCCACAAAGCAACCTGCGAGATTGGAGAAAGGTTGAGAAGAGATTGTGAGAGGAAACAACAGCGTCATGAAAACGAGACGGACTGTGAACGGACAGAAGCAGAAATGCTCCTACACCACCACATAATTACGATTCGGACAGTGGTTCCGAGTAGGCCGTTCCTATCGAATCAATGTCCAAGGGTTTTCTTTTGTAATTTTGTTTCCCTTATAAAAAAATCATAATGCTGTGCGACGAAGGCCCAGTTCACGACTGGCAGCCGCGTTTAAACAGGGAGCCCTTCAAGACAACTTTAACACGCAACGTAGTTGGGCGCACATGGCTAGTTAGCAATAAGATGCAAATGACAAAAGAAACCAGCAGTTATCCATTTTGCTTGTTCCCCTTTACACCTGTGTGTATTGATAATGTACTATTTGGTTTAATTAAATACTTGGAAGGAAAGACAAGAGAAAAAAGTGAAGGGTTGAGAATTATCCATCCGCTTTACACTTAAAAGTATTTGGATGATATCCTTAGAATGGAAAAAAAAAATCTAGGATATGAGAATGACTTGACATAGCAGAGTTAAAGCACTAACAAGCCATGAAATGTAATTATTGGCAAGGATTGTTTTCTAATTAAGCAACTGGGTTGAAACAAAAACCCGCAGCCACTGCGGCCCTCCAGGAATGATTTTGCCCACCCCTGGTCTAGCTGAAGGCAAGGTCAAATGAACATGGACACTCCACTACAGGATTGAACCATTGTTGGAAAACGTCCCGTAGTGAGATTTCTTTGGGCAGAGGAAGTGAAACCTGTGGAAATTCACTAAAGGATGTCCGTTCTATCCATTACGGTACCATACAACTTTCGAATTGTCTTTATTTTTTTGATGTACCATCATATAATTCAACATTATTCTTACCTAATTTGTTTTTCTTTTCTCGTGATGATTTCTTTGTAATCTTGTAAAGCACACTAAACTACATTCTGAGTATGAAAATTTGGTACAAAAATTAATATTCTTGGTGCAGAACAGCATGGCTGCACTTATTCTTTACTACTCAGGAAAGGTAAAACTGTGAAGAGACACACTTTCTGATGAAGAAACGATTATTACAGTCCAGTCAATAAACACTACATTACAGTAATCCCTTGCTATATCGCGCTTCGACTTTCGCGGCTTCACTCTATCGCGGATTTTAAATGTAAGCACATCTAAATACATATCACGGATTTTTCGCTGGTTCGCGGCTTTCTGCGGACAATGGGTCTTTTCATTTATGGTACATGCTTCCTCAGTTTGTTTGCCCAGTTGATTTCATACAAGGGACGCTATTGGCAGATGGCTTAGCAGCTACCCAATCAGAGCATGTATTACATATTAACTAAAACTCCTCAATGATATATGATGTGCTTCCCGCGCGGTGCTTGATTGTTTGCTTCTCTCTATCTCTTTCACTCTCTCTACCGGTGTGAGCAGAGAGGCCGTTTGCCTAGAAGATACGGACGCTCCTCTACAAAATGCTGCTTTATTGCGGTGCTTCTGCATACTTAAAAGCACGTATTGATTTTTTGATTGTTTGCTTTTCTTAGCGAGCGCTCACTCTGACATTCTGTGCTCCTGACGGCGCTCCATTAAAGAGAAGATATGTTTGCATTCTTTTAATTGTGAGAAAGAACTGCCATCTCAGTCTTGTCATGGAGCACAGTTTAAACTTTTGACTAAAGGGTATTATTTAATGTCTAGAGGGCTCTAATAATGTTAACAGTGTGGGAGAGTTTATAAGGGCTTAAAATATATAAAAATAACTGGTATGGTTTCTACTTCGCGGATTTTCACCTATCGCGGGGGGTTCTGGAACACAACCCACGCGATCGAGGAGGGATTACTGTATATACATTTTGTATTTGCCAATTTTTGCTTTCTTCAAACTACTTGTGAAAAAAAAAACAGTACAATTAATACACAAATTGAATTTTTCTGTATACAGTACTTTTCACTTGCCCACAGTAACAGACTTGCACAGAAAGAACATATGTGGAAAATGCGGCTACCACAATAGGTAGTTTTAGCATATTACTGATCACTTTCAAGTAAACACACAAAATGTTTTTTGATTACAATATATATAGTTATAAGGACTCAGTAGTGTGTGTATTATCAAAATCAACATACTATAAGGCAAAAAGCACTTTCTGTTGTGTGGAGCTCCTTATTGCTGAAAATTTGGCCTGAGCTTTTAATGAAGTTTTCTAGTAATATGGGTTAAGTAAATACGGCATATTCAGCATTGGTAGTAGATTTGTTCTTGTTCACCTGGGCGAGACTGTAGATATGAAAATAAAAAATTGAAAAGCAGCTCAGGAACAGGAAACCTTTAAGCCTCAGGAGTTAAATGAAAACACTGATATGCACTTCCTACCAAGAAAGATAATTATCTATGTTCTGTTTAAATAGCAACCTTCTTGTTGGCTCTGAAGAATGCCTGACACTTGGGTACACTGCCACACAGTCTCTTGTCTGTTCAACATGGAGCCAACCTTCTCCAAATCCATTTTTGCTTTCCTTTGAAGATGACTGGCCACGACTTGCAGCATTAGAAGGGTCACATTATAATAATCCGTAGGCTCCAGGTGCAGCCTGCTGATCACTCATTCCAAGTGGATAACACAGAGCCCCTGGAAGAAGGCCACCTAACAGAGCTCAAGGGCTCTATTCATGAGGGCAAATGTTTTTGAAATGCAGCAAAGAGTTGGCAATTTCCTAATGAGGAAAGGCACAGCAAAGCACAGGCACATTCCAGGCATGAGAAACAGGAAAGGGCAGTGGCACCGGAAAAGGTGAAGACAGACATGGTCTGATTTCACAGAAATGAGAAAATGCTGATAAAAAAAAATAAAGTATAGAAGGGATTCAAAATTTGCATAAAAACATGCTTATTCCCTCCATCTTTAATGTATGGGTACATATATTTTACACCCATACAACAAACCTTCAGACAAGTTGCTGATGGACAAACTGGAAGGTGCACCTCAGAAAGTCAAAAATTGAACTGACATCATGTCTGTAATGTGTGTTCCTTGCGTGGGTCTCTAAAATATGTACCCAGTAGAGCTAGCCATTTCATGGCGGGTAAATCTGCACCATATTTTTGTATAGCACTGTCAGTAATACATCTGACATTATGTTTACGAGGAACAGAAGAAATGGTAAATGTAATACATCAATTTGGACCCGTAAAAATAGTGAGCATGACATCACGTCTGTGTGTAGCACTGGAAACGGCGAGTTTGACAAAATGTTTGCATAGGGGAGAGGAAATGTTGAGTCTGATATTATTCAAAGCATCAAGAACAGTGGATAAATTGCCCTTTTGTTAGCATGGAACAAGCTTGGATACAGTTTTGCATTAATCAAAAGCTTACAGAGTTAAATGAACACCTTAAATAATACTGCTCTTTTAAACCTGCCACTGGTTTAACTAAGCATTGTTAAAAAAAAAAAAAACACATTGCTTTGCTATCTTTGGTGGTTTCAAAAGAACATTACTTTTTTTCTTGTTTTTGTTTTTTTGGTGAAAGAAAAAAAAAAAAAACCAACACCCTGTGTCACACAAGTGTACATGGTAGACAAATTCAGGGCCCAATTATGGGTAATTACACTGCAGACTAGGGGTTGGCACTGTTGTCTAATGTTGTCTTTGCTCTTCCTCCCTCTGCAGAACAGGGATGAGTACAACCAGAACATCAATGATGTCACTTCGTATTCTGTCCTCCTGAACCTGCCTCTTCCGCTTGGAATCATGATAAACTAGATGACAATGTCACATTTCTTTTCATTTCATTTCTTGCAAATTACAAGTTGTAAAATATACAGGGATCATCCAGGTGCCCTAACTCTTTATGACCTGTCTTATTTTGTTACACCTGACACAAACAGGATACAAATATTCATTCATTCATTCAATTTTAAGGCTCCTTAATCAAAAGTTAATGGTGCAGGCAAGAGATGTGCATCTGGTGCAGTGCAGGATTTAATCTTGGATGGGGCACCAGTTGATCGCTAGGCACATTCATGCACTCGCCCACACTAACTTATACCAACCACTTCAAAGTTGCCAATGTCTCAAGGATTAAATGTGCACATCTTTGGGATATAGGAGCAAAATAAAGGCATACAGAAAAAACACAACATTAACACGAGTAGAATATTCAAATTTCACACAAACAGTAACTCACCTTGGATACGCAAGTGACAATCTGACATGATTGTATTTCAAATTTTCTAAGTAGTATGCTGTAGGTGTCAGTGTTACCTAATGATCAGTCGAAGAACTACCGTCAGTTCTGACCTGCCTCAGCTCACTGAACAAGAATGTTGTGAATTCACACATAAAAGTCACAAACCATCATTAAATTACCGTTTTTTTATCTAATGAGAAAGAAATGTTTTCACACATGGACTAATAATATAATGTAGTGCTAAAATTTTATTAGACGGATTACATTACTTACAATTGTGGAACAAGATCATGGACGAGATGTTTCCAAATACAAACAGTGACCCCCGTGACCCTATAGTTAGGATATAGTGGGTTGGATAATGGATGGATGGATAATGCAATTTAATTATGACTTAACTTTGTGTGT